>NC_053391.1:519812534-520127534 GCF_905171765.1 Bufo bufo | reverse complement strand
GTTGGCTCCTGCAGCCCATAGGCATCTGTCTTTCACCTCACCCCCTTACAAATCAGCCAAGCAGTTTGAGCCCCAAGTCATGCAGCAGTCTCTGATGCTTTTTAATGACTCTGCTGGCAGGATTTCAGTGGGCTGTTCACATAGCCCTGCCCCAGAAGTGGAAGATATAGAGTGCACCGATGCCCAACCACTTATGTTTCAGGATAAGTACATGGGAGGACCACAGCAACATGTCTCTGATGATGATGAAACACAGGTGCCAACTGCTGCGGTTTTCTGCAGTGTGCAGGCTGGCGAGGAGGGCAGGGGTGAAGAGTGGGTAGAAAATTATGTGGAGGATGATGAGGTCCTAGACCCCACATGGAATCAAGGTCATGTGAGTGACCTGTGCAGTTCGGAGGAAGAGGCAGTGGTCACACAGCGACAGCCGTACAGCAAAAGAGGGAGCACGGTGCAAAAGTACAGTTGCAGTTCTCTAGTCAGTACATCTGCTACTGCCCACTGCACCCAGGGACTGAGCACACCAAAGCCAGCTCCAAGAAGTTCCCTGGTGTGGTAGTTCTTCAGACAATGTGTTGACGACAAGACGCAAGTGGTTTGCACACTGTGCAATCAGAGCCTGAGGCGAGACATAAATGTTCTAAAACTGAGCACCACCTACATGACCAGGCATCTAAATGCAAAGTATGAGCTGCAGTGGAGTAAACACCTCAAAAACCACAAAATATCTCAGGCTCCTCCTGCTCCCTCTTCTGCTGCAGTCTCAGCCTCTTCCTCTTACTCTGAAGTGACAGTGGCACCTGCCACCCCGCAAACAGAGGGTGTGGCAGCAACACCACCACCTCTGCCACCATCCCAAAGCATCTCCACACTGTCCATCTCCCAAGCACTGGAGAGAATGAGGAAGTGCCCCCCTACCGACCCATAATCCCTGGCTCTGAATGCCAGCATTTCAAAATTCCTTCTCGTCTGGTGGAGATGGAGACTTTTAAAAACCTTATGGCAGTGGCTGTCCCACAGTACGTAGATCCCAGCCGCCACTACTTTTCCAGGCAGGACAAAATTAGGTGTGCACTGCG
Organism: Bufo bufo; assembly: GCF_905171765.1. Taxonomy (NCBI): domain Eukaryota; kingdom Metazoa; phylum Chordata; class Amphibia; order Anura; family Bufonidae; genus Bufo; species Bufo bufo. The sequence continues at coordinate 520,126,455 of NC_053391.1, read as the reverse complement.
CAATGCCATCCGTGGCAAGGTCCACATAACCACCGATACATGGACCATTAAGCATGGGCATGGAAGTTATATCTCCCTAACTGCACACTGGGTAAATGCAGTGGCGGCTGGCCCTGAGGCGGATAGCAGTTTGGCGCATGTCCTTCCGCCACCGAGGATTGCAGGACGTTTCTCTTTGCCTTCTGTTGCCTCCTACTCCGCTTCCTCCTCTACTGCCTCCTCATTCGGTCAGCTTAACACCTTCACTACCAACTTCAGCACAGCTAGGGGAAAACGAAAGCAGGCTGTTTTGAAACTCACCTGTTTGGGGGAAAATCCCAACACCGGGCAGGAGCTGTGGACAGGCATGGAACAACAGACTGATGAGTGGTTTGTGCCACTAAGCCTCAAGCCCGGCCTGGTGGTGTGTGATAACGTGCGTAACAGCTCTGGGCCTAGCCAGTTTGACGCACTCAGCGTTACTATCCCACTTCTATGTCTACTTGAAAAAACACTTCGGGCGATGATGGAAGATGATGTGGCACAGGAGGAAGAGGAGGAGGAAGAGGGAACATTTCCATGGTATCAGGCTAGTCATTCACAAGTGGCTTGAAGGGTGGGTTCCTGCACCAACAGAGGCCAGGTACACAACTGTCCATCCAGGGCAAAGTTCTGGAAGATGAGGAGGAGGACGAGGACGAGGAGAAGGAACCATGTTCACAGCACGGTGGCACCCAAAGCAGGTCATGGGCATCACTGGAGCGTGGCTGGGAGGATACAGAGGACACAGACGATACACCTCCCACAGAGGACAGCTTGTCATTGCCTCTGGGCAGCCTGGCACACATGAGCTACTACATGCTGCAGTGCCTGCGCAACGACTGCCGAGTTGTCCACATTATAACCAGTGCTGAATACTGGGTCGCCACCCTGCTGGATCCCCGCTACAAGGACAATGTGCCATCCCTTATTCCGTCACTGGAGTGTGATCGGAAGATGTGCGAGTAAAAGCGCATTCTGCTAGACGTGCTGCTGATGGCATCCCCACCTGACAGCGGGGGCTCAGTGGAAGCACAAGGCAAAGGCAGAGTAGGAGGAAGAAGTCGCCAACACAGCTCCTCATAAGGGAGGATTAGCATGGCCGAAATTTGGAAAAGCTTTGTCAGCATGCCACAACAACCAACACCACCAGCTGATACGGAACGTCTTAGCAGGAGGCATCATTTCAGCAACATGGTGGAACAGTACATGTGCACATGCCTACACGTACTGACTGATGGGCCTGCCCCATTCAATTCTGGGTCTCCAAATTGGGCCCATGGCCTGAGCTTGCCCTTTACATCTTGGAGGTGCTGGCTTGCCCTGCGGCCAGTGTATTGTCTGAATGTATGTTTAGCACGGCAGGGGGGGTGATCACAGACAAGTGCAGCAGCCTGTCCATAGCCAATGTGGACAAGCTCACGTTCATTAAAATGAACCAGGCATGGATCCCTCAGGACTTATCCGTACCTTGTGCTGAATAGACAAGTATACCAGCGCTGAATAGACAAGTATACCGGCCACACCCAGCCATTGTTATACTTCAGCGCACTTTCTCATTGCATTCTCTTTTCTATTTCCCAATGTTTGAGGGTCTTCCCAAATTTATAAAAAAATAAAAGGAAACAAAAATAAAAAACAACAACAAAAACAGTTCTACCTACACCGCCGGTCCATCACCTTCTGCACTTTCTACTCCACTTTGACCTCCCCCTCCTAGTTCAAGATTAGATATGAGCGAATTGCAGCTGATGAAGTCGAATTCGTTCCGAATTTCAGAAAAAATTTGATTCTGAACGAATGCGAATTTCCTCACACTTTCTGGTAACGAATCGCATTATTTCCTACAATGGTGTGCGGCTGAAATGGAGTCTAAAATTATGGCTACATGTGTGAGGAAATGGGTCAAGGAACTCTGGGAAGGCAGGATGACCCATAATGCCATGCATGCAGCCAATGAGCAGCCAGGCAGCCTGGTGATGTCGCAGCCCTATAAATACGGCGGCCATCTTAGATGCTGCCATTCACCATTGTACATTGGTCAGCGACAGACGTGTATGCAGGCGCTAAGGCGAGCGAAAGAAAAACTAATTCTTAAAAAAAGAAAAAAAAGAAGCGATTTACTAGTGCAGTGAAATGATAGTGAGAGGAATAATTTCATAGGCAGGGAGAGACGTGTACAGATGCTAGTAGGCAGAGTCATCGGAATTTCCTCAGCGATTTACTAGTGCAGGGAAAGGACAGTGAGAGGAATCCTTTCACCGTCAGGGAGAGACATGTGCAGATGCTAAGGAAAGTCATAGGAAAATCCTCATTGTGAAAACAATCGATTTACAAGTGCAGGGAAACATTACATGGGGATCCAGATCGTCTCATAATACCTCTCTGTCATTCCAGCAATTACGGTAGTTATTGGGGTGCAAGTGCTAAGTTGAAAAGCCTTTAGTGGCTTTTATCTGTGGAAAAATATAAATATATACGCAGGTCACTTTTGCTGTTAACTGAACTGATATCATTTAGTGGCATATTTCAATACAATACAAGAAATATATACGCAGGTCACTTTTGTTGTTATTTACACTAAAATCATTTGCAGTTATTTCTGGTGAAAGAGTATAGGGCGGTATTTCAGTAATACACAAAACATTTAAACACACTGCACAATTGCATTCATTTCTGATGAAAGTGTATAGGGGCTTATTTATCATTAAAAAAATTCAAATATATACACAGTCCTGGTGAAAGCGTATAGTGGCCTATTTCAGTTCAACAAGAAATATATTTACTCAGGTCACTTCTGCAGTTATTTCATACACACAGTTGACATTTGGTGTTATTTGCGTTCAAACTATTTATTGCCAGTTCAGTATAATAAGAGAAAAATATGCGCAGTTCACGATTTGGTGTTATTTGCGCTAAAAGCGTTTATTGCCATATGTAAGAAACAAAAGCGAAAAATATATGCAGCTAACTTTTCCTGTTATTTACGCTAGAATCAATTATTGGCCTTTTTCAGTCAAATACGAGAAATATATACGTAGGTCAAGTTTGTTTTTTATTTCCGCTATAATAATTTAGTGGCCTATTTCAGTCCAAAACCAGAAATATATAGGCAGTTCACGTTTACTTGTATTTGTGCTAAAAGTGGTTAGCGGCCTATTTCTGTCCAAGAATAGAAATATATTCTGGGCTTTTAGGGTTGTTTTAATTTGCTTTTAATTATTTTAGTTCAGCTAAAAGTATGTCAGACAGAGAAGTGCCAGGACATGCACAGAGGAGTGGCAGAGGCATAAATGTTTCTGGCGCAGGCAAGGGTTGCAGCAGATTAAGGGGCCGTGGCAGCAGGAGTCGCCAGTTATTTGGTCAGTTTTGACCCCGTGACTGCCCAAATAAGTGAAGTGTGCAGTGATTCTAATAGCGACGCCTGTCATCTGCATGTCATCCTCACTGACAGTATTATTTCACTAACCCAGCAGACTCCCTATGCTTTTTACTGCAAGGCACAGTGTTCTACATCCATATAAAGGCTCTCTGCAGCCCGGAAATAGCCTTTTTTTTCATGTGATTCGCCACAAATAAATTCGGATCAAAGCAAATTTTTGGGGAAAATTTGGCGAACCAGCCGAATTGAATTTTTTTGAAATTCACTCATCTCTATTCAAGATTATAATATATATATTTTTTTTTTCTATTCTATGTTATTTTATGTCATTTCCCTATCCACATTTGTTTGCAGGGCAATTGTCCTGTTCTTACCCCTATTTTGCTTCTTTTTGCAGACCTCTAGCCCTTACTATGACTATTTTACAGGCATCTTAGTGCCCCAAAGTTCGGGTCCACATTGACTACAATGGGGTTTGGGTTCGGGGTCAAGTTTGGGTGAACTTCTTGTCCCGACCCCGAACTTTGAGCCAAAGTTCGGCCGAACCCAGCGAACCCGAACTTCCAGGTGTTCACTCATCTCTACTGCTGTTTAATATGTTTATCTGAAAGGGGTATTTCAGTTTCATAATGATTTTTTCTTCTGCCCACAGTACTCCAAACACTGCATATTTTTTTATCCTGTATATCTGTTTTTCATGTCAGCATTTTCTCATCTCAGTCCATCCTGGCAGGATGTTTACATGTAGAGCTTCCTAATTTCATCTACTTTCTGCACTTTTTTAAAATCTAGATTGCTTTATTCTGTAATGTTTAACAGGGCTAGCTCCTCCTTACATCACCTCTTTTTATGTTAGCTAGGTGAAGCAAGCCCTGTAAATCATTACAAAGCAAAGTATGCTAGGGTAGGTTAGAAAACCCTTCAGGAACCTAGAAAACTGAAAGATCTGCATGTAAAGATCCTGCCAGGATGCAGCATTTGGTCAAAAAGAAAAAGTATTAAAATTGAAAAATAGGCATATGGGGCAAAAATTAGGTTGTGTATGGAGTATTCTAGGAAGGTAAAATTGAATTAAAAAGTCTGAGGACTCCTTTAATCCACAGTTAGATGGTAAGATACACCAAACTTTTTAAGAGGCACATGCTGCTTAATAAATTTGCCATATCTGTATGGTGTCTGAAAAGCAAATCTAAGCCAATTTCATAAATTATGGTAAATTTGTGGCTCACTGGAATAATAGCTTTTCCCAATAAACCCTACTTACTTTTCTTATCACTTTAAAAACTGATGACAAAAGCCATGTTTCAACCAACAGATTAAGCTTTTGGCTATTCTAGCAATGTCCTAGTCTGACTTTGCTACAGGGGAACTAAAAGGCTTCTACCTCCTAAAGTAGTCCCTGTGTGATTGACAGCTGATCCACCGGGTCTGAGACACCAGTGCTAAGCATTGAGGCAACAGGCAAAATAGTAGTCAGGGATAGGCCGAGATCAAAGCAGGCAGCAACAATTTAATACAGAGGTCAGGCAAAATCCAGTAAATGGGCAGAAGTCAGTGCATGAGCAGACAAACCAATATGGCACAAATTTGAAGGAACTAATGTGCTAGGATCCTATTTCTCAGACACCCTCCTATTGGAGAAGGTGTCTTAAGCACCTACAGGGAACCAGCCATTTGCTGGTGTAACCTAGGGTGTGTGCTGGCACTTTAAGAGTAGAGGGAATAAAGTGCACATTTGTACTAGGAGCTAAGAAGGAGAGGAAAGACAGAGCTACCCCGAAGGCCAGGCCTGCCAGGAAGAGGAAGAGAGCAGAAAGTGCACCTGTCAGCAAGCAGATTTGTACCCATGAAACTGGCTGACCTGTTGTATCTGGCCTTGGCAGCTAAACAAATCTGTGTTGGTCCCATGTTCATATGAAGTTCAAAAATGAAAGTTTAAATATATGAAAAGGAGCCTCTAGGAGCAACAGGGATGTTGCCATTAGTCCTAGAGCAGGGGTCAGCAACCTTTTTAGTACAGAGTGCCAGGGGGAAAAAAAATCTACGCTGAAGTGTTCAGTGTGCCAAGCTCTGCAAAGTCATATAACATTCTCAGAAACAACATTCTCAATAACACTGCTTTACCTGCACGGCTTAAAGGAGTTTCCAGCTTTTTAGAAAAAGTGTTTTCAGGCCAATACATGGATATTAAAACATGTTACTGTTCATCTGAATCTGCCTAAGGAACAAGTATATGGAGGACCCCTGAACCAACCAAACACTTAGGGTACATTCACACAACCGTATGTGTTTTGCAGTCTGCAGATACCGGCAATTTGTGGAATGGACATAGCCAGCCATATGATAGAAATGCCTATTCTCACCCGCAATTGCGGACAAGAATAGGACAGGGTCTATCTTTCTTGTGGGGCCACAGAACGGAAGTACGGCTGCGGACAGCATAAGGTGTTCTGTTCAAATATTTTTCACCCCCATTGAAATTAATGGGTCCACATCTGTTCCACAAAATTGGGGAATGGATGCGGACCTATAAATACAGTCATGTGAATGTACACCTACTGAAAGTGTATCATTTCAACTGAGTGAGGGCTGCCCTCCCCCACCACTGTCCATCATACACTGGTGTCCCATATACTGGTCAACCCCACAATAATAAAAATCAGTGCTCACCCTCATGCACCAATCACATTCAGATCTAAGTCCCCCCCCCCCCCACAGACAAATCACATTTATACTTACCATTAGAGATGGCCTTGCGGTTCGCCCGGCGGTCGTTTCACTGCGAACTTTGCATGTTCGCGATTCGCCGAACATGCGAACATATGGAGAAATTCGCGCCCGCCATATTCTTTTACATAATGAAGAACTTTGACCCATGACACATCCATCAGGTGGTACAGGACAGCCAATTGAGACATTTCAGCACATGGACATACCCCTACCTTATAAATAAACCTGATCTGGCCGCCATTTTACATTCAGTGTTTTGCCAGTGTAGGGAGAGATTGCTGTGTGGAGCAGGGACAGGCTATTAGGGACACCAAATGTTAGCTAATAGGGCCACAAAAGTACTTTTAAGGACTAGTATAGGTGTGCTATCGATATGTGTGATACACAGAGGGGTGCAATATACTTATACTTTTATAATGAGTCAAAAACACATATATCTATATAGTAATCACCTGGAAGTCAGGGGCCTAGGGACTAGGGGCTTACTAGGGCCATTTTTATATAGGGTAAGGTTGCGGACGGGGTCGCTCTTATCAGGGCGGGTGGTCTGTGGTTAGGCTATCAGGGCCAGAATAGCACCCCCTTGTAGGGCAATATCAGGGACAGTTCTTTGCTCACCCTGTCCTTCAATACCACATCATCATCTAGCCCAGGGATAGATGGTTTTTGCTTTCCCTTCGGGATTCATGGATGTGCACTGGAACCCCCCGGATTGTGTTAGGACATATGATTTCTGATTTGGTGCCGCCGAGGACGTGATTTAGTGCCGCCGAGCACTTGTTATTGCCTACCACATCTATGCTTTTTGCTTAAAGGGGTTCTGCACTTTGTTTTAACTGATCTGGATAGATCATCAGCATCTGATCGGCGGGGGTCCGACACCCGGGACCCCCGACGATCAGCGTTTGAAAAGGCAGCGGCGCTTCAGCAGCGCCGCGGCCTTCTCGCTGTTTACCGCTGGCCCAGTGACGTCACGACTAGTATCAACTAGCGTGGGCGGGGCTAAGCTATGCTCACTTGAATGGAGCTTAGCCCCGCCCATGCTAGTTGATACTAGTTGTGACGTCACTGGGCCAGACCCCCGCCGATCAGATGCTGATGATCTATCCAGAGGATAGATCATCAGTTAAAACAAAGCGCAGAACCCATTTAACTTTAATAATTTAATTTATTTTCATTTTGAGGGATATCTTTTCCATTCACATGTCCGCAAAATGGGTCCGCATCCGTTCCGCAATTTTGCGGAACGGGTGCAGACCCATTCATTTTCAATGGGGCCGGAATGTGCTATCCGCATTTGCGGATCCGCATTTCCGCATCTGTGCTTCCGTTTCTGAAAAAAAATAGAACATGTCCTAATCTTGTCCGCAATTGCAGACAAGATTAGGAATTTTCTATTATAGTGCCGGCGATGTGCGGTCCACAAATTGCGGAAGGCACATGGCCGGTGTCCGTGTTTTGCGTATCCGCAAAACACTTACGGACGTGTGAATGGACCCTCATAGTAAAATTATTAAAGGTTACATTTTATCTTTATGTATATTCTAATGGATTGCCTTTCTTGTACAATGTTATAATATACTTTCTATGTTAGAAAGTATATTATAGTGCATTTGTATTGTGCGGCAGTTGTGTGCGGTTCTGCTGCGATACTGCAGGTATATAGAGGGACAAGCGTTATTGGAACAAACAATTTCTATTGGTGTGATATACAGGTCGTCCACCCAAAAAAACTGATTGAAGCAGGGTGTTATATGCCAATGTACTTTCTATATAGTGCATTTGGGTACTGTATAGTGCATTTGCGCATGCGCGTACGCGAAAAATATATTGCCGATATTTTGCATCGGAAAAATAATAAATGGAGATCGCAAATTCGAATAATACATCTGGTATGTCACTGTCCATGTTGTGGGACTATTTGTGCACTTCTAGTAATTATTTCTTGGCTTCAAATATGAGCTGAAGGTTTTTCAGGTTCGCCTGCCATTAAAATGAATGGGACCCGCCGCAAACTTGAAGTTCGCGAACATTTGATCGCGTTTGCGCGAACGCGTTCACGAACCGCCCCGGCAGATGTTCGTCCATCACTACTTACAATCCCCACCACAACCCCAAAGTAGTCAAAGAGTTGGTTCCCCATACCCCCAGCAATCATTTCCAGGCTCACCACTCCCCTAATCCCCAATAGTAGTCATAAAGCTGGTTTCCCATCATCACCAGCCCCTAACCAACCAACCTCCCCCCAGCAATCATGTTCAGGCTCACCATCCTCCCGCCACCTCCATCCCCCCAAGAATCACATGCAGGCTCACCATCGGCTCCCCTTCATCCCCCATAAATCAAATGCAGGCTCACAATCCACCCAAACACACCCCAAAGTAGTCAGAAAATTGGCTCCTCATTTCCCCCCCAGCAATTACATGCAGGTTTACTATCCACCCCCAAACCAGTCACAACGCACTTTCCCCCATGTCACCATCCTCCCCACCCCAAAACTAGTCACTATGCCTGCTCCCTTGAATTAGTCACAGTGCTCAATATGATTTTGGCATGACCTTGTGTGGAGAGGGGAGGAGGGGCATTTAAATCAATTTTGGGGTCTGGTCAGGGGTCAAAATAGATTTTTGGATCTGTTTGGGATATTCTGCTATCATTCATCTGTGCAGGCCAGGGCCTATCAGATGCGCCTGAAGGTTTTTTTTTTCATTAAAATACAGCACAGTGGAGGGGAAAGTAACAAATAGCGGCAAGACTGAAAAGTCTTGCCGTCATTTGGTGACAGCTGACATTACAGCAAAATGCGGTTGCCTGCCACCTCTGGCATATGTGCCAAGGATTGCCGACCCCTGTCCTACAGGCTCAGCATTCTCTGCAACATCTGTGCCCACTGCATTTTCATTGACAGGGCCAGACAGTATAAACATGATCACATCTGGCCCTGACTTCTACAGTCAATCAAAGTGGAGAGGGCACGACAGCTGCACAGAGAATTAAGCCTCTAGGAGTTACGGCAATGCCCCTATTGTTCTTAGAGGCTCATTTTTTCTGCAATGCTTGCACAGATGAACATGGGACCAACATAGATGGCTTCAGAGCCAAGTGAACATGCAACAGGGGGAAACAACCCCCTAACAAATTTTAGGGCATAGAATATCTCTCCAAGGCTGGACATACACATAATATACTGTATCTGTTAGCTGAACAGCTATGCATCTCTTCTGATTCTCCCCTACTTATACTTGCTTGCTTTGGTGTATGTGTTGTAAATGGGGACAGAGGGAAATGCTGCTTACAAACACCTCTGGTAGCAGTTTACAGATGTAGCCAAGCTAAAATTGACTCTGATAACGTCACAATGTTATCTCGTGCCATTTTGTTACAAAAGAAAAGCCATTGAAATACATTGAAAGAGTTAGTTAACCTTTTTGTGTCATTTTTTACTTAACGTGATAACCATTAAGTTTAGCTAGGCTGCATCTGTATCTCTTCTAAGGAAAAAGAATCAGGCAAATTAAATCTAACCATCCTACCTTTATTCCCCTTGATATCTGCTATCTGTGAGATTTGTAAGGCCCTCATAACCATTAGATGGTTGGTTAGATTCTCTGGTTTGACCAACAATTATTGAATCTGAATGGCCTGCTTAAAATTCTGCTAGGATAGAGCTACTGGCCCTTGACCTTTGTTAGGCTCTCTGGATTGGATTAATAAATAAAATGAATGCCCTTCTTTCAAAGTAGGCTTGTGATAGTCCAGATTATTTGTGCATCTGTTTGGTTCTTCACTTTGTAATGAACATTAAGCAACAGAAAGTTTAATCTTGAGTTTCATTAAGAGAAAAAATGTCACTTTGTTGATATAGACCATTTGTCTTCAATATCTGAAAAAGTCTTGGAAGTAAAAACTTGTGCCAATTATTGTGAAATTGCTTTTTTGGCAACTCTATAACAAACTCTAACTACTAGAATTCCTCTATTTAAAAAAGAAGTTATCTGACAAAAAGATTCATGTTCTTCTCTGTTATGCCCTCTGCTGTTTTGACCAGGCTTCAGTTTTTGTTATAAATGTGACCCTGGTTTGCTCAATTAGACTGAATTGCTATAAAATTGTAACTAAATGTATTCATTATCTCATTTTTTATTTATCATGAATCTGTAGGTGAATTAAGTAATAGCAAAGGAAATAGAGCACAACTTGGAATGTGTAAGTTCTTAATTGTAGTTTGTGTAATATCTTGTGCTGCTAGATAAGTATATCAGTCTTGCTCTACGTACAGCTCTCTTATTACCATATAAACCTCTGGAAGTGTGGGAGCCCTGTCACCAACATGTTTGATAAAGAGAGCTGGAGAAAGAAAGTATATCTACCAGAATGTATTGCCTTGTAAAACTGATATGTAGAGCTATTAACAGGTATAATGGTCCAAATTAATACTGAAACAAAGGAAGACAATTAACAAAGAAAACAGGCCATTAATAAGGGGAACCAAAAGATTTTAGAGATGTTTATCCATCCAAGTCTAAGAAAATACAGATTATCCAAAATCTTAATGCAAGACACAAGTGAATGCAAACTACAAAACTCAGAAACAAATACATTAAAATGAAGAGAAAAAAATTGTTATATTTCTATTCCATAATTAATTATATTTTCTGTATTGTTTTATCACATCCTACGTAAACAAATCTGTAGCATTAATAGTGACAGAAAATTACATCTAAAATGCATAATATATATTTTTTTATTTAATTTAGAATTACATAATGTCCTTCTAAATACCTCATTATACCTCATTTAGCATAGAGGTTAAATCTTTAAAAATCAATCCTAACTAGTATCTCAAACTGTATAGCAGAGATACTGCATCCCAGGAACGTAGCTAAATGCTTATGGGCCCTGGTGCAAGAGTTGAGCTTGGGCCCCTTTTCCCTCAGTGCTTTGTGACCAGGGGCTTTAACGCACATAGCCTTCGTACTATCTGAGGCAAAAATTGAAACAGCAACCCCCCACGCCAAACTCTTGACCTAACACCTTCCCTCCAGCCAGAGGAGTAACTTGACCAGCATGCACTTTCTATAATACTGGTGTCTTCTTATGTGGCACAAGGGTCTTTGGGCCCGGTAACAACTGCTACCTCTGCACCCCCTATAGCTACTGCCCTGCTGCATCCTAAGATAGTACAGCCATTTATTAAAATTTTCAAATTGCTGTTTCTGGCTTGCCAGATCTCATCAATTCAAAACAGAGATGCCATGGTTTTATAGTGTAAAACTCCAACAGGAACCAAGCAGAGACCAGTAAAATACTATATAGCCTGGTGATATTAAGGAAACAAAGGAAAGAAATCCCCCAAAATAGTACAGAGTACAACATTGTTTTCTTAAAGGAGATATCCAACTGTTTGCAATTGATGACCCCAGCATCTGATCGGTTTGGGGTCTGACACCTGAAACCCCCACCAATCAGCTATTTTGAGAAGGCGCCAGCACTACTGTAAATGGAGCGACCTTCTCACTGCTTACCCTAGGTCAGTGATGCCATGACCATTGGTCATTTGACTTAGGTGCAGCTCAGCTTCATTCAAGTGAAGCAATATGGGGGGGGGGAAGGGGCAAAAGTACAAAAATATAAAAAAAAATCTTATGAATAGACTATGATTTTACAATTTGAGGTTATCATCAGAAGAGAAGCACTGATTGAACAATTTGAGGCTACCACCAAAAACTTGGTGGATAAAACAAAAAAACGAAAAAAGATCTATGAAGTACAAAGAGATATGTATAAATATTCATACTAGAGATAACCAAAAAATTTCTAGCAATATGGAATTTATCTTGAATTTCTTGCAATTTGTTTTTGCAAATCAAGAGAGAGATCTGTGTAACAGTCATGTCCACACACACACAGGGGAAGGGTAGTGACCACTGCGCTCCACCCTCACCCCTGGCCCTGCCTACTTGCCTCACGAGTCCTGATGACAGGGGACAACTGGACGGCAGTCCCTAACTTAGGATATGTGCAGGGAAGACAGACAAGACAAAATACGGAACATGAACGGACCGGGTCAGAACCAAGAGAGCTACGCAGTACAACGGATAAAGAAAAGAATGGTCAGGAGAAGCCGGGGTCAAATACCAGGAGAGTAGCGAAGTACAAGAGGAGTCCTAAGAGAGTAGTCAGGTGGGAGCCGAGGTCACAATACCAGGATGTATGCGCAGTACAGGAGGAGCAGGCAGAGGATCGTCAGGGAACAGGATCAGGTAAATATTCAGTAGTCCAACAAATAGCCAGGAACCTAGAAATTAACAGGCAACCTGTAGCCAGCAGGCTGCCTGTATTTATAGTGGGGAGTGAGGGTCATGTGACGTGGCCAGCGTCACATGACCGACAGACCAACCAGTCGAGCACCGAGTGATCAGCTCGGCGCTCAAGGCAGACTAGGAGCAGGGAGCCACCCAGCTAGTAAAGCCGCCCTGGGAATGAGGTCAAACACAGAACCTCATTCCAAAAGCTAAGCAACAGTTCTGCGGGCAATGGGGGACCGAGTGCACCTTCGGAACCCCGTGACAGTACCCCCCCTTTTACGAGGGGCCACCGGACCCAAGACTTCAGGCGATGGCTTTTCAGGGTGTTCTAAATGAAATTTACGAACCAGTCTAGGAGCATGAACCTCCCTGGCAGGTACCCAAGATCTCTCTTCAGGTCCATACCCCTTCCAGTGAATCAGATACTGCAAGGAGTTACGCACCTTCCTGACATCCACTATTTTAGACACAACATACTCGACAGCATCATTAACAAGAACCGGCGGAGGCGAGGCTTTCGATGGTACTACCGGTTCAAAATATTTTTAAGTAGAGATTTATGGAACACATTATGAATGTGGAATGACTCGGGCAGCTCCAACCTAAATGATACCGGGTTAATCACCTCCGTGATCTTATATGGTCCAATAAAACGAGGAGCAAATTTTCTAGAAGCTACCTTGAGAGATAGATTCTTGTAGGACAACCATACTTTATCCCCAACCTGAAAGTACACCCCCCTTGAACGTCTCCTATCGGCCTTGAGTTTTTGAGAACTTTGAGCCTTTTCTAGGTTCGATTGAACCCGGGCCCAAACTGTGCACAGTTCGGAGGAAAGTTTATCAGCTTCAGGGTTAGAGGAGGAGACGGACGACCCAGAATGAAAACGGGGATGAAAACCATGGTTACAAAAGAAAGGGGAGACCCCAGCAGAAGAATTGACACGGTTATTCAGAGCAAATTCAGCCAACGGAAGGAATTTGACCCATAATTGCTGGTCATCAGCAACATACAACCTCAGGAATTGTTCCACAGACTGATTAAGGCGTTCAGTCTGCCCATTACTCTCAGGATGGTAGGCGGAAGAAAAAGACAACAAAATTTTACATCTTTGACAGAAGGCCCTCCAGAATTTGGACACAAACTGCACACCCCTGTCCGAAACAATATTTTCCGGGATGCCATGTAAACGAACAATCTCTCTCACAAAAATAGATGCCAGGGTTTTAGCATTCGGAAGTTTAGACAGAGGAATGAAATGAACCATCTTGCTAAACCTATCGACCACAATCCAAACCACAGTCTTACCCTCCGCCAGCGGTAGGTCAGTTATAAAGTCCATCGAGATATGGGACCAGGGTCTACTGGGAATGGGTAGGGGTCGTAGGTTACCAGCAGGGCGAATCCTAGGTGTCTTAGACCTGGCACAAACCTCACAGGCTGACACGTAGGACTTGACATCCCTGGTCAGAGTGGGCCACCAATAAGATCTAGAAACCAGATCCTTAGTAACCTCAATACCCGGATGTCCACAAAAGGCAGAATCGTGACACTCACCCAACAGCTGGAGACAAAATTGTACGGGAACAAACAACTTATCTGTTGGGGTGGATGCCGGTGCCAGATGTTGTTCAGCCTTAATGCGAGCCGAGATATCCTGGGTTAGAGCCGCTAAGAAGATGTTTGCTGGTAGGATGGATTCAGGCGGCGTCTCAGTGGGTTGAAAAGCATGGAAGCTCCGAGATAATGCGTCTGCCTTCACATTTTTACTTCCCGGCCTGAACGTAATGAAGAAATCAAAACGGGTAAAAAACAGAGCCCATCGGGCTTGTCGGGGATTCAACCTCTTAGCGGACTCGAGAAACATTAGGTTTTTATGGTCAGTGACAACAGTTACCCGATGCCTTGCCCCCTCCAAAAAATGTCTCCACTCCTCAAATGCCCATTTAATGACCAACAGCTCCCTATTCCCTATGTCGTAGTTTCTCTCCGTGGGAGAGAATTTCCTAGAGAAGAAGGCACACGGTCTCAGGTTAGTGAGGCTAGCAGGACCTTGTGAAAGGACTGCTCCTGCGCCGTCCTCGGACGCATCCACCTCCACAATAAAGGGTCTCTCCTGATCAGGCTGGATCAGAATGGGAGCACTACTAAATGCCTTTTTTAATTTTTTAAATGAAGAAATGGCCTTGGTAGACCAATTCTCCAAATCCGCCCCTTTCTTAGTAAGGTCGGTCAATGGCTTAGCAATTACAGAAAAATTCATGATAAATTTACGGTAGTAATTAGCGAAACCCAAAAACCGTTGTAAAGCCTTTAAGGATGAAGGCCTTACCCATTCCTTAATTGCTAAAACCTTACCAGGATCCATCTTAAAGGCGTGAGGAGTCAAAACATGCCCTAGAAACAGTATCTCCTGTACACCAAAGACACATTTCTCTTGCTTAGCGGATAGCTGGTTCTCCCTCAACACCTCTAATACTTGTTTGACATGGGACACATGAGATTCGAAATCAGGAGAGAATATCAAAATGTCGTCAAGATAGACAATAATAAATTTACCTAAGAACTCCCTAAGAATATCGTTCATTAAGTTTTGGAACACAGCTGGGGCATTGCTGAGTCCAAAAGGCATCACCTGATATTCAAAGTGTCCTATCGGAGTATTGAACGCTGTCTTCCATTCGTCTCCCTCCTTGATTCGGATTAGATTGTATGCCCCTTTCAGGTCAATCTTGGAAAACCAGGTTGCCCCCAAAACCTGGTTAAATAAATCCGGAATCAATGGGAGAGAGTATCTATTTTGGACAGTGATTTTATTTAATCTCCGGTAATCAATACAAGGCCTAAGACCACCATCCTTCTTTTTAACAAAGAAAAACCCTGCTCCCATAGGAGAGACTGAAGGTCTAATATGCCCTTTAGCAAGGCTCTCCTTAATATAATCTTCCATAGCCTTGCGTTCGGGCCCTGAAAGATTATAAATTCGACCTTTAGAAAATTCGGCACCCTCAATTAGCTCTATGGCGCAATCATAAGGTCTATGGGGGGGTAGAACCTCTGGAGTAAGGGACGAGAACACATCAGAATATTCCTTAATAACAGAGGGTAATGTATTAGACCTTACTGAAACCCCAGCCTGGACCACGGACAAGCATGAGTCACACTTAGGTCCCCATTTCACCAACTCTCCTTTGGACCAATCAATTGTGGGGTTATGTAAACGGAGCCAAGGCAACCCTAGTACCACCTCAACCGGTAGGTTCTCCAGGACTAGAAGAGAACATCTCTCAGAGTGGCACACACCCACGGACAGAGAAATTTCAGAGGTACATGACCTCACCGTACCACCAATCAGGGGAGTAGCATCAATAGCCATGACATGGATAGGTGTAGGTAAAGCAAACAGTAGATAAATAGAGAGAGACACGGCACTCACCAAAAGTCGTTGCTGGTTGCTTGTTTATTGCAGGTTAGACAGCATACTGCGCAGGCAGGGGGGCGGGATGGCAAACATTGGAATACCCAATTTACAAGCAAACTCAAAGTCATTAAAGCTGGCCGCTGAACCGGAGTCAATAAAGGCCTTACCCGGCCACTTATTAACCCCCAGAGAAATTGTTATGGGTACCAAAAGCTTACCTTTAGAAAAATCAGGGTGTACCTGGTCTTTAGGTTGTCTTGCCTTAGAAGACTTGTCAGAGAGGTCCCTCTTAGGACACTTGTTGATCCAATGGCCAGGATCTCCACAGTAGAAGCACTCTCCGCGTCTGCGACGAAGATTACCCCGGGTCATGCCAACCTGCATGGGTTCCTCGGTGGAGACCTCAGTGTTGTCCCTGGAAAAGGCCTCTGGCTGGACCACCATCTGAGAACAGAACTGTCGTTCTTGTCGTCTCTCTCTAACTCGTCTGTCAAGTCGGACAACTAGGGTCATCATCTCCTCTAAGGTCTCAGGAATTTGGTAATTGACCAATAGATCTTTTAAATTATCAGATAGACCAGACCTAAACTGACTCTTCAGGGCTGGTTCATTCCATCCTGAGGGGACACACCACCGTCTGAATTGGGTGCAATACTCCTCCGCAGGGAGATGGCCCTGAACCAGTGCCCTAAGAGCTGTCTCGGCTACCAGGGCCCTGTCTGGTTCGTCATAGAGGGTACCCAGGGCCTGAAAAAACCCCTCCACAGAAGTTAGACAACTGGCCCCAGGAGGTAACGAAAATGCCCAGTCCTGGGGATCACCCTGTAGTAGAGAAATGATAATCCCCACGCGTTGGCTCTCGGGACCGGAGGACACGGGGCGCAAACGGAAGTAGAGTTTGCAATTCTCCTTAAAGGAGAGAAACCTCTTCCGGTCTCCAGAAAAGGGTTCTGGGAGCTTGATCTGGGGTTCAAAATATGGACTGGAGGACAGAGGAGTGGAAGAACCTTGCCCTAACTCACAAGAACAGAGTTTCTCTCCTAGCTCCTGCACCCTCTGTGTCAAGTTAGAGACATGGTCAGTCAGGGTAGTAAGAGGATTCATGATACAGTGGTTATTGGGCCTGTTAATCTGTAACGGTCACGTCCACACACACACAGGGGAAGGGTAGTGACCACTGCGCTCCACCCTCACCCCTGGCCCTGCCTACTTGCCTCACGAGTCCTGATGACAGGGGACAACTGGACGGCAGTCCCTAACTTAGGATATGTGCAGGGAAGACAGACAAGACAAAATACGGAACATGAACGGACCGGGTCAGAACCAAGAGAGCTACGCAGTACAACGGATAAAGCAAAGAATGGTCAGGAGAAGCCGAGGTCAAATACCAGGAGAGTAGCGAAGTACAAGAGGAGTCCTAAGAGAGTAGTCAGGTGGGAGCCGAGGTCACAATACCAGGATGTATGCGCAGTCAGGTGGGAGCCGAGGTCACAATACCAGGATGTATGCGCAGTACAGGAGGAGCAGGCGTGGTGTTCGGCCTAACTCTGCGATGTGCCGAGCATAGCGATGCTCGAGCCGAGCATTCTAGCTCAACACTAATGATTTTCTTTACACAATGGCACTTTTTACCACCCACAAGTGTTTCTGGATTTTTGGAAGTAAGAATACTGTCATATTGTTTGTAGCACTCTCAAAGCAGCAAATGCCCAGTGGAATTATTTATAAAGCGTTCCCAGGGGGCCACCATATTGGACACACCATTCTTTCCTGTACTTCCTACATAATCAGTACAAAAGTGTTTGCATATTTTTGTCACGAGGGTATCAAGAGCCACGTCTGACTCCGTTATACCCGGGGTCAGGAGGTCGCAGCGGGTGGCTGCGCGCTCTATATCTAAAGATCACGTTGTTTCTTAGTGATTGTTTTCTGTGTTTGCCTTGCTATCCTTTTTGTCTCAATCAGGGATCCGTAGCTTCTCCTCCTCGGCTGTTTCTTGTCTGCCACTCCCAACCTCCTTATATTCTCCCCTCACACTTCTCTAGTTGCCAGTTATAGAGCTTCCTGCCTGGACATCTATACTGACCCACTGGAGTTGTGAATCCTGGTTGTCGTTCCAGAGTGCTACCCTCCGGATCCCTGTTGGGCTTCTTGTTGTCTCCTGTTGTCGCCCACCTGGGATTATATGTTGAGTTTGTATTGTCTGTCCTTCCCTTGGTGTTTTCCTTTAGAGCTAGTGGTGCGGACTAGTGTTCCCACCGCCCTGTTCACTATCTAGGGCTCAGCTTAGGGAAAGCCAGGGCTTTAGGCACGTGATCGGCGTACGGGTGAGGAACCCATCTAGGGACGTCAGGGCAGCCAGGTGCCAGCCGCTAGGTGAGTCAGGGGTCACCACCTTCCCTCTCACTTGGTCAGGGCCTTCCTTGTTCCCTCCCTCTGCGTCACTTATGTGATAGTCACGCCGACCGTGATATTATAACTGGCCCCTAGGTTCATTGGTCCTTATAAAATAGTAGCCGTTATTAACCCTGTGGCTTTTCGCCTGGAGCTACCTCAGACTTTTAAGATCCATAACGTCTTCCATAAATCGTTACTCAAGAAGTATGTTCCACCTCTAGAACCATCACCACTGCCACCTCCTCCTGTTATTGTGCATGGTAATCTGGAGTTTCAAATAGCCAGAATTGTTGATTCTTGTCGGGTCCGCCGCTCTCTTCAGTATCTGGTGCATTGGAGGGGTTACGGTCCCGAGGAAAGAATGTGGGTTCCAGCGTCAGAGGTAAACGCCAATAGGTTAATTCAGGCTTTCCATACCTCTCATCCGGAGAGACCTGGTCCTGAGTGTCCGGAGGCCCCTCGTGAAAGGGGGGGTACTGTCACGAGGGTATCAAGAGCCACGTCTGACTCCGTTATACCCGGGGTCAGGAGGTCGCAGAGGGTGGCTGCGCGCTCTATATCTAAAGATCACGTTGTTTCTTAGTGATTGTTTTCTGTGTTTGCCTTGCTATCCTTTTTGTCTCAATCAGGGATCCGTAGCTTCTCCTCCTCGGCTGTTTCTTGTCTGCCACTCCCAACCTCCTTATATTCTCCCCTCACACTTCTCTAGTTGCCAGTTATAGAGCTTCCTGCCTGGACATCTATACTGACCCACTGGAGTTGTGAATCCTGGTTGTCGTTCCAGAGTGCTACCCTCCGGATCCCTGTTGGGCTTCTTGTTGTCTCCTGTTGTCGCCCACCTGGGATTATATGTTGAGTTTGTATTGTCTGTCCTTCCCTTGGTGTTTTCCTTTAGAGCTAGTGGTGCGGACTAGTGTTCCCACCGCCCTGTTCACTATCTAGGGCTCAGCTTAGGGAAAGCCAGGGCTTTAGGCACGTGATCGGCGTACGGGTGAGGAACCCGTCTAGGGACGTCAGGGCAGCCAGGTGCCAGCCGCTAGGTGAGTCAGGGGTCACCACTTTCCCTCTCACTTGGTCAGGGCCTTCCTTGTTCCCTCCCTCTGCATCACGTATGTGATAGTCACGCCGACCGTGATAATTTTATGTCAGTTGAAAAAAAATTGCAGACAATTGACGGAGAAATTTCATAGATTTTTATATTTTAATAAATACAGTCCATCCCCCCTAGACTAGGCTCTTGTCTATATGTATAGTGTATCCTGTCTTATATAATGATAATTAGATCATTTGCCTTATGCTTAGCCTCTATATACCACAAATCTGAGAAATTGGCAATAGACAACAGAGAAAACTGTACATTTTTATGTGAAAAGTCACATGATAATAGAAAAAAAAAAGTAAAAACCAAATGTTCACATTAAAAATCAGATTTACTGATTCTCTTTTAAACAATAGCACTTTAGTTGTAGATATACCCTGAGCTGGCTGATTCATATTGACTTATATATTTATTGTGACTGAGATAGAGCTAGATTTGGAGTATTAGATTATCTAGACACATACAATATTCATAAAGAAAATGTACAGTTCTCTGTAGAGTAATATGAGTAATGTGTGTAAATAAACTAAAATGTCACTGCTTGAAGTCACTGCTAGCTTATCGACAAGGATTCCATCAATCAGGTTGAAGCCGATAACTGAATAAGATAAAAGTTTAGCGAGGAGAAAACATAATTTCTGAGAGTAACCATCTAAATATGTCTGTCCAGTGTTCTACGGACAAGAATACTGTAATAAAGACATATAAACCATGACAAGTGTTTCATACACAAAATCAAGCATAATAATAATGGAGATAAACATAAAAAAATATAATTGCATTTTGTATTATGTAATTCCATAACGGTTAATTGCTATTTACTAGTGATAAGCAGCATAGGCAATATTCGTATTCGCAATATATCCTGAATATTTTGCCTAATATTCTAGATCTTCGTAAATTCTCGAAGTGCCGATATTCACGATAAAAATTTGCAATTAGAATATTCGCAATCAACACTACTGGGGAGTTTCCTATATAGTAAGGGGTAGGCAACTTTCTTATTGGTTGCTAGGGATATTGCTAAGCTCAGACAAAGAAATTGCAGCCTTCTCATTGGCCCACACGCTAGAAGCAGGGAGGGATCTTGTGTACTAGTAAAAAAAAAAAAAAATTGAATATTTTCGATTACGAATATATAGCACGATATTCTAAATATTCGCTAATTCTCGAAGTGCCGATATTCGCGATAAAAATTTGCGATTAGAATATTCACGATCAACACTACTATTTAATTTTATATTAACTTTGCATTATGATAAAATAATAACCATCTTATAAATTTTTACAAAACAAAACACTTTGCCAAAGCAGATTTGGACATTGAATGCATTCCTTTATTGCAGCCTTGAGGAGGACTTGTCACTGGAGATGTGCAAATTGATTCTAAAATTCCAGAAATCGAGGGAGAGAGTTTTCTAGGCAGTTATGGAATGTGTGATATAGGTCAAATTTATTCAGTCCCAATTCAAATCAGATCATCGATTCTGCCGATTTTGATCCAAATCGAATTTTTGGAAATTTGCACATCTTTACCTGTCACAGTTCCTGACATGTCTAAGGACTTGTTCCCATGCAACAACAATTATAGAGCATTTTTTTAATATAACTTTTATCCTGTTCCTCTCTTTAGTTATTTCTACTGTGGGGATTTGCTCTGGTAGACAGGCTTGCGGACGCAGTACAGACGCAATGACAACTTTTTAAACTTAAACAGTGCAGTGTTTTATTCACACATAAGTAAAGTGACAACAAAAAGGCAGTTTTAAGGAAAAAAAGTCACCTTGAGTCTGGTGTTTGTTCACACCAGGCTGCAGCACATAAGTCCTTGGGTGAAGCAGAAGTCCTCGTGCTTTTTCCCCAAACAATATAGCAGGCCTTAGTCCCGGACCCAACTCTCAGGCTCCAGAGAAGCTCCAAAACACATCCGCCAACAGTCAATCCAACATAGCAGTGGGAATCAATATGTCAGGCTGCAGCCATTTTTTCAATCGGTGCAGCAGATCATAATATTGTGGTCTGGCGGGTTCAGCCGGGTTAAATTCCTACTGATGCACCCTCTGGGCCCAGACCAATACATTCGCGGTAGTCGGCCGCTTGATCATCGGGGAGATCAAATAATACTTGCTGGGGACCAGATGCCAGGAACGGAGCAACGATCTCAGCCCACTGGTCTTGGGGTAACTTTTCCCTCACAGCTACTTTTTCGAAGACCGCCAGATAGGTCTCGACGTCATCCGAGGGGGTCATCTTCGGAATCGCCGCACGGACAGCTTTCCGGGCATCGTGTATATTCTGGGACGCTCCTGCCGCCTGCAACGCCATTACATGTTGCAATAGCAGCTGGTTAGTTTCTTGTTGCTGCTTGTTAGCCTCCCATTGCTGCAAGTTAGCCTCCACTAGGGCCTTCACGACCGCCTCCATTTTGTCAGGGGACACGGGTCGTAACCTTGCCGGCTTAATGTAGGACATGCACTTGTGTCGGGGAAAAACAAATTTTCGGACTTCAAGCCTGCCTCACTGCATTTGCCCATATCCTCCACCAATTGTGGGGATTTGCTCTGGTAGACTGGCAGTACAGAGGCAATGACAACGTCTTTAGCTTAAACAGTGCAGTGTTTTATTCATGCATAAGTAAAGTGACAACAAAAAGGCAGTTTCAAGGAAACACAGTCACCTTGAGTCTGTTCACACCAGGCTGCAGCACATAAGTCCTTGGGTGAAGCAGAAGTCCACGTTCTTTTTCCCCAAACAATATAGCAGGCCTTAGTCCCGGACCCAACTCTCAGGCTCCAACATCCAGACTCACAAAGCTCCAGTATCAGATGGAGGATAATCCGCCCAGCTGAGACTGCTGGCTGGGTTTTTATCCCAAACCAAAACCCAGCCTGGAACAGCCACCCACCCTGCACTTTGGCTGCTCCCAGTAAGAGCCGGCCCGGATCGGCTTTACAGCCACACTAAATAATCAATAGTGTCAGTCAGCACTAGTTGCCGCTGACACTTAAAATTACCAACTGAAAAGAATGGCGTGGTATTAAACAGGCAGGAAGTGCTCAAACCCACATGCAGTTGTGCATATATATACAGGGGACCAAATCCTGCACTTTTGGCCAGTTGCTAATGGCAATCTCCAGCAAAAATGCATACAGTGGAGGATGCCCGCAGCGAACCACAAGTACCACAATAGACATCCTACACAAGATAGCAATTATGTGGATGTGATAATCAATATAACAATATAACAATAGCAAAGACAGGTGCACTCTGCGGTCTTACTAAACCCTCAAACTGATTTTAAAATTGAGAGATTAGCCAATATGTCCTATGGTGTAGGACATGTCTGAGCACCGTGCCAAGGTTTCTCAAGTAGCTCGGGACCTAACACTCACCTACCTGTGCCGTATGGGCAATACCAGAGGCCAGTGGGCAAATTACAGGAGCATGAGGTCCGACTCACAAACAACTCACCAGTTACCTCCAGCATGTAACCATGCTAGCAATGGGAGGAGGGAGGAGTCTGCGAGTCCCACTCAAGACTGGGTGGTATGGCCCAGGCCTCACAGGTGCACCTAAATCTAGCCTGTGGATGGAAAGCAGGCACATTTAAATTGGAGTTACAGGAGACCTCATGCTCCTGTAATTTGCCCACTGGCCCCTGGTATTGCCCATACGGCACAGGTAGGTTAGTGTTAGGTCCCGAGCTACTTGAGAAACCTTGGCGCTGTGCTCGGGCTCAGACATGTCCTACACCGTAGGACATGTTGACTAATCTCTCAATTTTAACATCAGTTTGAGGGTTTAGTAAGACCGCAGAGTGCACCTGTCTTTGCTATTGTTATATTCACTTAAAATTACCGGCTCTTACCTCACCAAGGCCAGGAACCTCGGCCAGAATTACTTTTGCATTGGGAATAAAGTAATTTAGCAAAACAGATATGTCAGGCATCATGACACTTTTTTTTCAACCCTTAGGATACCAGAGGTTTTTTCATTTTTGCATTTTCATTTTTCTTCCCTATTTTCCTTGAGACATAACTTTTTTATATTTCCAGTCACATAGCTGTATTAGGGCTTATTTTGCGGCAAAACTGACCCATGCCCTTCATTTTCTGGGTCAGTATGATTATAACAATAGCCCATATGTATAGGTTTTTTATGTCTAAATAGTGTAAATATATATGTAAAACTTTGATTAAAAAAAATGAAATCACCATATTCTGACCCCCATAACTTTTTTATACTTATGTCTACTGAGCTGTTTAGAGGCTCATTTTTTGAGGGATAATCTGTAGTTTTTATTGATACTATTTTGGAGTGTGCGTGACTTTTTTTTATCACATTTTATTCATTTCTTTTGGGATAAGAGAAGCAATGAAAATATGGCAATTGTGACACTTTTTCCGTTACGCAATTCGCCTTATTGGAATTTTTTTTTATATTTTAATAGTATTACCCATGATGTTTATATTTTTTGTTATTTAGGTATTTATTTTTTAATTATACGGAAAGGGGGTAATTTAAACTTTCATATTTTTTATATATTTTCAAATTTTTTTGTGATAATTTTGAAGCTCATATATGAGCCTATAAATAATGTTTATTTAATTTTTGATTTTGTTTTATCAGGGATTTTTAAAATTAGATTTACACTAGAAATTGCTCATTTCTTATCCTGGCCTGCCATCTGGTGGCCAAAATAAAAATTGCAGCATGAACACAACCTCGTCAGCGAGGCTTACAGTGTTCAGCGCAACTACCGATGCACACAATGGCCGCACTGGGCATCGGTAGGAAGCCCGGAAGCGTGAGCTTCGGGGTTTTTGCGCATTTAGATGCCGTGATCTCACTTGATCACGGCATCTAAAGCCTTTAATTACCGCGATTGGCATTATTGTCGGTCACAGTAATTAGCTCCAGGTCTCTGCTGCTTTAACAGCAGAGATCTGCCTGTCATGGCGCCAGCTGCACATGCGTGCGGGTGCCATTTTTACACATCGCTCGAGCACAATAAATGTACGGCGCTTGTAGCTAATGGGTTAACAAAGGGCAAACTTATCCTCTTAGATCTAAGCAATGACTTGCCTCTTCTAGTCTCAAGTACATCTATAACAGTACCAGCTACATAGTATCCTAGCATCAATGAGAAACACATAACATTGTGTTTTTCAACCATTAATCCTGCAGTGTTGATCCAGAAGAATACTGCCAACCCACAAGTGGCAAAAAAACATTCCTGTCTCTTTTACTGCTTCAAATACGGCAATCAGAATGAAGCCCTTGACCAAAAGCAACCATTACAGTAGCAGCCGCTACACAGTTGGACACTACCGACTTGGTACTGTCTAATAGGGTCAATAAATTCTGCACAGGTGCTACAGTTTGGAATCTGGAACCAAAGAGTCCACCACGCAAGTACTATGTCATCATCACTATACAGATAGTGACCAGACATAAAAATGCTGTTAATTGCTTATTTAATTATAGCAAAGATAGAGTTCTGATGAAAATATTGTAGCTGCCACATAAGAACTGTTTTTCCATATTCCATATTTTGGTGTGTGTTTACATAGCTGTTTTATGTTCCTGTTATTCTGACTTTAGTGGCTCTTCTGGACATATGGGCTGGGCTGGAAGTTGCCTGGTCTGAGGAGGCAACAAGGATGTATAGCCCTAGGAGCCATATTGATTGGGAGTGATACATTAGCAGTGCCCAGAAGAGCATGAGACTACATAGGTGTGGGGATTCAGAATTTCTCACATGGGCGGAGTAACTCATTTATAAAAGGGGCTTCCTTTCCTGCCAACAAGGAAGGGCTCATGTTAGCTAGTGAATGTCTGAGAAAGTCTGAGTCATGTTCTACTGAGTACCATAGTGGAACACAGGCCGTAAGTCAGTATAGAGAGACAGTCTCCACAGATGGAGTTTGAAGATCGGATGGAGGTGAGAAACTCCCCACAATAGTACAATAAACTGCATGTGAGACCCAGGGCTCAGGGCTAAATAGTAGTGATAAGCAAGTTTCTCTCTCTCTCTCTCTCTCTCAATAATTGATTGGCTCACCTCTACTTAGTAGCAATTCCGGACTATAGAGAGACCATACCAACTAAGGCAATTATATACCCTTGTATCAGAGAAGATTTAGTTACCATTTTCACCTGGTAGTGTTGTAATAAATGTCATACCTCTCCTCCAAGAAAACTGTGTGCACCCCCATTTGAGTCTATACCCTTATACTGGCTCATACTGGCATATTTCAGTAAAGACTATATGCATCACATCTGGGTCATTTCCAACTCATCCTCTCCAGCCTTCTGCTCAGCTTAAAATGATGCACTTCAATGGTCAGACCAGATGCTGATGCCCACTGCTTAACCACTTAAGGACCACAGGTTTATACTCCCCTAGTGACCAGGCCCTTTTTTACAAATCAGCACTTCACAACTTTAACGGTTTATTGCGCGGTCATGCAACTTGGCACCCAAATGAATTTTACCTCATTTTCTTCTCACAAATACAGCTTTCTTTTGGTGGTATTTGATTGCTGCTGAGATTTTTCATTTTTCTGATATTAATCAAAATAGACCGCAATTTTCTCAAAAAAAGTGTATTTTTAACATTTTCTGGTAAGATTGTTCAAATATAATTACATTTCTATACAAGTTTGTGTTAGAATTTATTGTGCTACATGTCTTTGATAAAAAATAAATAAATACAATAAGTGTATATTTATTGGGAACCTATATGTAGCCCAAAATAAGTTCAGGGCCCACCCCTGATTATAGCATGAAAACCGACCAGAAGGAGTGGGTCAATAGAGTACAAACAAAACACTTGTGGTACCAAAGTAATCCAAAAGTAACACAATTTTATTAGAAAATCACACAAGACATGATTGACACAAATCACAAAAAGACATTTAATACAGGTCACAATACATGAACATATTTGAAAAAGCTAAACGCAAAACGTGCATTGGGGAGCGGACCGGTGGTGTTCTTGTGTGGTATACTAAACTGTTTGGTCAGTATTTCCTATGTGCTTATTATTATTCTAGTCACCATTTGCCTCAGTTAGCCATTGTGGTGTGTATTATCACCCCCAAATTTTGGTATCTGTTGTATAATATATGCATATGGGTTGGATTATGTAATTTGTAGCCATAGTGGTGAGGTGTAACACACCTTGTACTGATGACCAATCAAGACTATTGCACGTGCACTTTATTAATATATACCAGCAGTCCACCATCGGTCCTCTTGGTTTTTAATATGTTCATGTATTGTGACCTGTATTAAATGTCTTTTTGTGATTTGTGTCAATCATGTCTTGTGTGATTTTCTAATAAAATGGTGTTACTTTTGGATTACTTTGGTACCACAAGTGTTTTGTATATTTATTGGTTTGCGCAAAAGTTATAGCGTTTACAAACTATGGTACAAAAATGTGAATTTCCGCATTTTAAAGCAGCTCTGACTTTCTGAGCACCTGTCATGTTTCTTGAGGTGCTAGAATGCCAGGATAGTATAAATACCCCCCAAATGACCCCATTTTAAAAAGAAGACACCCCAAAGTATTTGCGGAGGGACATGGTGAGTTTATGTATGATTTAATTTTTTTTCACAAGTTAGCGGAAAATGACACTTTCTGAGGAAAAAATAAAAATAATAAAGTTTCCATTTCTGCTAACTTCTGGCAAAAAAAATAAAAATCTCCCATGGAATCACTATGCCCCTCAGTGAATACCTTGGGGTGTCTACTTTACGAAATGGGGTCATTTGTGGGGTGTGTTTACTGTTCTGGCATTTTGGGCGGGGCTAAATTGTGAGCAACCCTGTAAAGCCTAAAGGTACTTGTTGGACTTTTGGCCCCTTTACGCATCTAGGCTGCAAAAAAGTGTCACACATGTGGTATCGCCGTACTCAGAAGAAGTAGGGCAATGTGTTTTGGGGTGTATTTTTACATATACCCATGCTGGGTGAGAGAAATATCTCTGTAAATTGACAACTTTGTATAAATAAAATTAAAAAGTTGTCATTTACAGAGATATTTCTCACACACAGTATGGGTATATGTAAAAATACACCACAAAACACATTGCCCTACTTCTTCTGAGTACGGCAATACCACATGTGTGACACTTTTTTGCAGCCTAGGTGCACAAAGGGGCCCAAATTCCAATGAGTACCTTTAGGATTTCACAGGGCATTTTTACGCATTTGGATTCCAAACTACTTCTCACGCTTTAAGGCCCCTAAAATGCCAGGGCAGTATAAATACCCCACATGTGACCCCATTTTGGAAAGCAGACATCCCAAGGTATTCCGTGAGGGGCATGGCGAGTTCATAGAAGATTTTTTTTTTTGCCACAAGTTAGCGGAAATTTATTATTTTTTCTTTTTTTCTTACAAAGTCTCATATTCCACTAACTTGTGACAAAAAATAAAATTTTACATGAACTCATCATACCCCTCACGGAATACCTTGGGGTGTCTTCTTTCTAAAATGGGGTCACTTGTGGGGTATTTATACTGCCCTGGCATTTTAGGGGCCCTAAAGCGTGAGAAGTAGTTTGGAATCCAAATGTGTAAAAATGCCCTGTGAAATCCTAAAAGTACTCATTGGAATTTGGGCCCCTTTTCGCACCTAGGCTGCAAAAAAGTATACCAAACCACATGTGTGACACTTTTTTGCAGCCTAGGTGCACAAAGGGACCCAAATTCCAATGAGTACTTTTAGGATTTCACAGGGCACTTCTCATGCTTTAGGGACCCTAAAATGCCAGGGCAGTACAAGTGACCCCATTTTAGAAAGAAGATACCCCAAGGTATTCCGTGAGGGGTATGGTGAGTTCATGTAAAAAAAAAATAATTGTCACAAGTTAGTGGAATATGAGACTTTGTAAGAAAAAAATAAAATTAAATTCTGCTAACTTGTGCCAAAAAATAAATCTTCTATAAACTCGCCATGCCCCTCATGGAATACCTTGGGGTGTCTTCTTTCCAAAATGGGGTCAATTGTGGGGTATTTATACTGCTCTGGCATTTTAGGGGCCCTAAAGCGTGAGAAGTAGTTTGGAATCCAAATGTGTAAAAATGCCCTGTGAAATCCTAAAAGTACTCTTCAGTGGAATACCCCTTTTTTGACATTTTGGGCTAACTAAATTTAGGGGGTATTCCTCTGAGACTACCCAGGAAAAAGAGCACACCTGCCTAGTAAAAAGGAGTGCTTGCGAAGTAAAGCTGCGATCGCTAATAAAGATCCAAAAAGCTCAAAAGTGATCTTTATAGCGCCGCAGCAATTTTACGGTGTTTTTGCAGTGATCAAAAAAAAATATTCTGTCACTGCGGTGGGGCGGGCTGAACGCAAGTGTGCGCACAAGATCAGGCCTGATCGGGCGAACACTGCGCTTTTTGTAGAGCCTAAGGTGACCCTAATGTACTGATAAAGATCTGATTGCGATCAGTCTTGATCACTTACAGATACTATATAGTACTAGTGCTGATTAGCGACAGCGATGACGCTAATCAGCGACTAATCAGTGACTGCGGTGCGGTGGGCGCTAACTACCTAACAAGTAGCTAACTAACTGACGGTGATAAGGGACCCTTAGGCCGCAATTCTGTTCCGCATTTTGCGGAACGGAATTGCGGACCCATTCATTTCTATGGGGACAGAATTTGTCCCGCTCGAATCCGGAATTGCGGATCTGCACTTCCGGGTCCGCACTTCCGTTCCGCTAAAATATAGAACATGTCCTATTCTTGTCCGCAATTGCGGACAAGAAAAGGCATTTTCTATATAGTTCTGGCAATGTGCGGATCCGCAAAATGCGGAAAGCACATTGCTGGTGTCCGTGTTTTGCGTATCCGCGTATCCGTGGATCCTCAAATACGCAAAACACATACGGACGTCTGAATGGAGCCTTACAGGGGGGTGATCAATGACATGGGGGTGACAGGGGGGTGATCAGGGAGTCTATATGGGGTGATCAGGGGTTAATAAGTGACAGGGGGGGTGTGTGTAGTGTGGTGCTTGGTGCTACTTACAGAGGTAGCAGGTATATCAGACGCTGTTAACATAACAGCATCTAATATACCTTTCTGATGTGATTTTTTAAACATCTACAGCCTGCCAGCGAATGATCAGCGCTGGCAGGCTGTAGTTCAACTTCAGAGCTGCGCGCCGCTGTGAACGTGCGCGCATGCGCGCACGCGTTCACGTGAAATCTCGGGTCTCATGAGATGACGCCAATAGGCGTCGCTGAGACCTGAGAGCGCTGCTGCCCGGACGCCTGTCGGCGTTACAGTGGCGGCAAGCGGTTAAACTGGATGACAAAGGGGAATAAATGTGTCATAAGTACATATTATATTTTATCATAGCACTAAAAACTAAATATCTATGAAATTATTTCATTTTAAAGATAGCAAAAGATATATCCCTTCCAGAACACAACCTTTAATTATTTCAATAACAGCCAGTCTTAGACCACCTGATGATAAGAGCTGTATGACTGACATGATCCCTTTATTACACCATCTAAGACTGAGTCAGTGAGGGACAAATGCTATATTTACCTAATGTAAATGAGATGCCTCACAGCTAGTGAACTTTTCCATCACTTCTTTGTACTCTATAAATTACTAGAACTGCGGCAGCAAATGATCTTAAACGTGACAAGCCAGCGAGAGAAGCCTCTTTGATTCAGTAATATATGTTGACATCTGATAGTGTGCTGTAACCC
The DNA here is from genome assembly GCF_905171765.1 of Bufo bufo. Classification (NCBI taxonomy): domain Eukaryota; kingdom Metazoa; phylum Chordata; class Amphibia; order Anura; family Bufonidae; genus Bufo; species Bufo bufo. The sequence goes on along the minus strand of NC_053391.1, from coordinate 520,096,355 downwards.
TGTACACGTCTATACATTTCTCCGTTCACTATGTACAACTCCATTCAAACAATATTCTGAGCTTGAAAATTCGAAAAAAATTTTCTCTTTCTGATCTTTCTTGAAGTCTGTCTCTGAAGTCATCACATCTTCTTGGCTTTTTTTTTTTTGAATAATTCATGACCACACTACTCTACAGCTTGCTCACATGTGGGACTTCTTGGCATGCTTTCCAATTAACATCTATGGACATGCCGAAAATCTAGGCAAAATCACGAATATTTGTACGTTAAATCCATAAGCAAATCCCTGGTTCTGCATTAATCACCAGTGCAAGTGTTCGACAGTTGTCTACCTAAATTACTTACTAGACTTGAAAAAAAAAATTCTACGTACGCGCTTCTTTCTTTTATCTGATATTGATTCTGATTATGAGTTCAACCTAGTTTTAGGTAGATCATTTTAATGTTTTTCCTCCACATTTTCTACACGTCAGCTACGCAGTGACATCTGTGTGTTTACGCTGTATATACCAAAGAACATTTGTAGCACAGCTGTCAAGTGGAAAGGTAAAGGCTGATACTCTTGCTGATAAGTTTGTTCATGGGGTGAATAAGGTCCTTCCAAACAGCTAATTAATGAAAGGAAGGAGACAGCAAGGTTTGGCACTGTCCGTTATATTTGCTGATACCAATGACAGTGTCAGCGCTGACTGTCAAGCTGGCATGTGCTTATAATGAAAAGAAAGCCAATATTCTTTTTTTTGGATGTTGAATAATGTGAAGTAATGCAAGCCTTTCAAATATTGCTGGAATATGTCCCTCACCTCCTCTAATTACTGCAAGCGTAAGCATCGGGAAGCAACTTTGCATTTCCAAGTACTGTAGACTTGAGCGAAAGAGGTGATTTTTTTTTTCCATTCCATTTTAAAAATTAAATCTGATTTTAGAGTCAAGAAAACAGATCAGTGGAAGTAGGACTCCTTTAGTCATAGTCCCATTCATTTCTATGATGGGTAATTACTGTCAGTTTTTCACTAAAAGCTTCTCTTTTGAACCACATCTAAAAGAAGTAATAATTCTATCCGTAGTGTTGATCGTCTATACTTTTTTTTCCGCTTTTGATCAAAGCTCGGTTATCACTATTAGGAATTCACAGTTGTTATTACTAGCAAATGTCTAGCATACACAATGATAGAATTTTGAAGGTCGAACTGCTGCAGATGCTACAGAATGAGGTTTTAATGTTAAGAAATGGGGAAAATTACAGGACAAGTCGAGGAAACCAGACTATGACAACTGAATTGATGCTTAATGGGTCTTTTGGTTGGAAATTGTGAGATTAACTCTACCATTAACAACTAAAATGACAACTTTTATACAAATGCAGCAAGTGGAAAACCAATAGAGGCCTAGAGAAGCACTCAGAAAGGAACTACACCACCATGAATTATTTCATTATCCTTTGTATTGTCTCATATTTCACCCTAGTTTGAATGGCTATTCTGCTTCACTGCAAACCTTAGATGAGTAGAATGTTACTTATTTTATTCAACTCTATGATACTGTTATTGTTTTATCCAACAGATGTTAAAGGGACACTTCCATCAGAACAGGTATTTTTTTAAATCATTTTCATAGAAAACATTTTTAAAATATTTTGGCTGTTTTTCTTTTCATTTCAGCAGTACTATGGCATTGATAATTAAGTAGAAAATTGTCTCCTTCTGTGGCAGTCAGCACAAAGAAAGAATATGTCCAATACTTCAATATGGAGTACTCCAATATAGATAAGGATGTCAGTGCAATGTTACTGCTGCTGTGAGGGAAATATGTTATCTGCTGGTATAATAGTAAGATGTTAGACTATAAGATGACAGCTCTATTGTTATCGTGATATGGCTAGATAAAGATGAGCTTAAAGGGAATATGTCATCAGAAAATGACCTATTGTTTAAATAACATTTTTATGTTTAGGATATTTATAAAAAAATTCTGATTACATTATTTTTAATTTTCCATATCCATATTTAAACAAAACCCATAAACTCCTGCAGTTTTTACACTGGCCACTAAGCCTAATAATAGGCGCCACTTATTGGTCTGTATAGATCACTTTACTGCAGTTATCTGTTATTCTATTCCTGCCTGTAGTGATATCACCTCTGTGTATAGATAAGACAGGATCTATCATTCACAATAGCTGATTGTGAAATTTTATCTGTTCTTTCCTTGTGCAATGACCTCTGCACAGGTGAAAGAGCATGTCTAGAAAACTCTCTGATAGAAGCCAATGAGGTCCCCTCCTGACCATTGTATCTATGGACCACGAGGTTGCCATAGCAGCAACTTTCTTAATGCTTTCTAAATATTGCCCGAATAATCATGTTCAATAGAATGTAAAAAAAAAATCTGTGATCATAAAAACAGATTAGATAAAAAAGTATATGTGTCGCTATCTGGTTTTAACTGGCAGATAACATTTTTGTGTCACATTTCCTTTAAAAGTATAATTTGTGATTGTGGTTTGGGTTTATGGTCTAAGTCCATCAAGTTAATCAAGGCTGTTTGTCATGCTAAAAGTCCAAACAAAAGAGGAAGTTAAAGAACCAGGACAGGAAGTAAAATACACGGAGTGACTTCAAAAACTACATTCAGAAATCTGCCACTATTTTTTTGTTAAAAAATGGCAAAGAAAATTCACATATAGTCTGTTAAGATGCGATAAATATTGATGTTAGTGGCCCTTTAAAGCAATGTCATCGTTAATTAGAGTTCAGACAAAGCTACTCTAAGGCGAGTTTCACACTAGCGGCAGCCTTCTCCGGCAGACTGTCCTGGCGGGTGAGCAGCCTGCTGGATTCATGCTGCCACTAGTGCAAGCGTGCCGACATGTCGTAGTTTTATTCTGGACGCCTCTCGGCATGTTTGCCGTGCTGCCGCCAGAACTTGGTCCCACCCCTATTATAGTCAATGGGGCCGGAGTGGACCTCCGGCGGCACGTGTGCACTAGCGGCAGCACAAATCCGGCAGGCTGTTCACCCGTTGGAACAGCCTGCCGGAGAAGGCTGCCGCCAGTGTGAAAGTAGCCTAAGGAACTTTTTTTTATGACAATTTATGTTAAATGTCATGAGGTTGTTGAAGATTAGAAAAGAGGATATTTTTTGTTTTTTCCTAGAAGTGCCCCTCTTGTCCATGGGCTGTGCTTGGTATTGCAACTTAGTCCTAATTACCTGATTGGGGATAAGCTGAAAGAAGCCACACAACTCTTGAAGAACTTGTTGTTTTCAAAGACACTTTTCTACTCCTTAAGACTTTTTTTGTGCCGATTTTGTAGCATTTTCGCCTTGAAATCAGCTCCAAAAATGCCTCAAAACAGTCTCTCTTTCATTTCAGTGGGACATAGCACTTGCTTTTTTCATATGAAAAAATAAGAGTGGAAAACAGAAGAACCATGCTCTGTCTTGGGGTAAATTTTTTTGGCTCAGAACTGTGCTGAAAATGCAGGCTTTTTTTATTCAACAAACACCCAATGGTTAAAAAAGTGGGATGAAACATCAGAAACACATAAAAATGCACAAAAGACTTGGAAAAAAACATTCTAAGAAAAACATGGTGTTTTCCACGCTGAATTTTGTAGGCGGATTTTCAAAATCCGTCATGTGAATATACCTCAAACATGTCTGCTTTAGTATTGCAGCTTTCATCATAAAATAGATGAGGTCGCAGTACTCGCATGAGTGCTGCAGCCCATTCAAATTGTTGATAGACAGTGATACTGAGAGTGAGACTCCACTGATCTGGCATTGATGACCTCTCCTGAGGATGTCATAAAAAAAACAAAAAAACTCTTTAACTGTTATGCTGGTTTCCAATAACTTGGACATGTAGAACGGTTAAAAAAAATTGATCAGTGATGCTGATAATGGTTGTCACTAGGCTAGCCCATATTGGAGATTAGAAGAACATGGAGCTCTTACACGGGAATAAGAAGTGACTAGGGGTTTTCTGAGAATGCAGGTTTTTGATTATTTTTTTTGGACAGACTATCAATAACATTTACATAGCCAGTTTCTGAAAAAGCAGATTTTTTTTGCATCAGCTGTTTATATATAAATTGTGTTTTCTGTCACACTGTGCTCTCACACAATTAATATCGCAGTAGCAGTAGTGTTTAGACTAGCAGGCTGGTCTGTCATTTCTTAGAATAGTGTGATTGCTGGCAAAATTCTCCGGGGATAAATAACTCTGAGTATACATTACAAATTATGAAGATTGTGAGATTTTGAAGCAAACAGATACCAAATAAATTGTCCATTATCATATTCCAGTCCCAAAATACTTTACGAAGGCTAACAAGATCAAACAAGTCTATGGAACTTTGCAATACATCCTCATTTAAATTGGATAGGAAATGGTAATGATTTCTAAATATAAAAAAATGAGGTCACTGTCATCATCTTAGAAGTAAGTTGGCTATAAATTGAGGATATGAGTATTGTTAAATAGAAAATTATTCCAGTAATGGTAAAAATTAATCTGAATTCGATGCAATCACATAGTGTTAAGGAGGAGAATTGTCACAATGTAATGAGGATGATATAAAAGAAAAAAGATAAATTATGCAATGGAGAATTGAATGTACTAATGCACGGTATACTTTGTCATATAAAGGACACAATATAGAGCAGTACTCAAGCACAGTCTCACAGTTCCAGTAACCTTTCTCTGTACCATGTGGAATTTTAGAACTGATTGAAGCACTTCATTGTTAGACAGGAAATGAAGAAAACTGCCATAAAACTTGGTTTCCTTTTTATTCAAGAACACAATTCCTTTGATAACAATAATGGGACAAATTAAATTGTTTCAATTATAATAGGAAATTTTGCATGCTGCTAATGTTATGGAAAACAGGTAAGGCATAATGTTGGCATTTGCTTTTATTCTCCCTCGCTCTTCCTCTTACTTTGCTGTTTCTCTTCACCCTTCTGTTACACTAATGACTACCTGCCTGTGACTGATGGGGTAAAAAACAGCAAAGGGATATTTTATAGCAGCATTGTCAGAAGGAAAGAAAACAACAGCTTATTAAGTGGAGCCAAACATGTTTTCTGATGTAACCTGTTGTCAAAGTTTGTACACATTTGCACACTAACGCAAATGACAGTCGACTTTCATCTGCAGATTTGCATCTGCTTTTATTCTCTGCTTGTGCTGCTCGTTTCACTTTCTAAGCAGCTAAATGCATTTTCTTAGAAGGAACCTGTCGTCAGGGTTTTAGGTATTAAACAGACATGATGGGATGATAAGATTGTCTAACAGCATTGCTACTATGACCCTGTTTATTTTCTTTGATTTCAATTTGTTTAGAAAAATATGTTTAATCTCAGTGTAAGGAGCTCCAGAGGAGCTGGTGTAAAGGATGGGAGGTAGTGGCCCTAGTGAAGTGTAGTGTCACGATGTACTCTCTCAGGCCATTGCTCCCTGAGGATCGGTGCAGTGGAAATGTAGTGTTGAAGAATGAGGCCAGAATAACTGTCGTTTTTACTAAGTTCAAAGTATAACTTAAGATACATTCAATAGCAGCAATATGTCTATTTCAAAGTGCAATTGTCTGGCACCAGTAAGGAATATGGAGGCAGGTTGGATGGCTGCAATTTAGCATTAGCTTTGTGCCGATGTAGTAGTAGTCTTGGTGATGGGTGTCTTAGCAGTAGTCCCTCACCTTACCGCAGTGTCTTTAATGCAGGTGTTAGCTGGTCACTCTGCTGTCTGACTTCTCAAAGGTTTACTTGAGAAAAATTGTTTGTTGTTCTCTCCGGAGAATGATTCTTAGGAGCAGGAGCTCTGTAGTGTGCTTTGTCTCCTTTCCAAGACTGCTCCCAAACTCCTCCTTATGGCAGGAAGCAGGCCCAGTCCACTACTTCCGAGAGGGGAGGAAGAGGGTTGTTAGCCCTGTTCCTCGCCAATCATTGTTATTCACATACTTACTGGCAGTTGCGGCCAAACATTCAAAAACACAATCTATATATATAAAGAAGGACACATATGTGTATGTATGTGTGTATGTGTGTATGTATGTGTGTATGTGTGTATGTATGTGTGTATATGTGTATGTATGTGTGTATGTATGTATGTATGTTCCTCGATCAATCAAAAACGCAACCATCGATTTCAACAAAACTTGGTATACACATCCCTTGCTACCTGGAAATAAATCTTGTGGGGGTCACAGGTCTCTAGGACGAACCGTTCCTGAGATATTCCCAAAAAATGACCTGCATTAGCTAATACAAGCCTGAAAGTCTTTCTCTTCATATCCCAACTGCTATACACAAGGTCACATGTCCCTTATCAGCCAATAGAAGCTTGCAGGCCCTTAGTTTCCACATACTTGCAGTTTTACTCCAGGTTTCCATAACAACCCAGCCATTTTTCTTCACTTCAGCTTTAGGCTAGGGCTACACGACGACATGTGTCGCGTGACAATAAGTTGCACGACACATAGGGCGCAACTACACTGCTACATGTGTCGCCCCTTTAATAGTGACCTCCACAGCGCCTTGCCCCTTTAATGCTAGGGCTACACGACGACATGTGTCACACAACATTTTGTCTCGACAATTTTTATAATAATAGGCTATGGTGTCGCACTGCGACATGTGTCATGCTGCGACTGCAATGTGACAGTCGCATAAAAATCCACTGATGAAAAAGGCAGTTAAGACCCCCGAAACGCGTATGGTAGAAAACCAGACAGACCCGCAACAAAAGTATTGGACGGACACAACTCGTGAATATCCTGAAAAGCATTTTCATTCTTAGACCTTCCCTGAAGACGGTGAATACAGCGAACGCCGAACAGACCCAAGACATGTGGGACGCCAGTGACATCACAGACACGTGGAACGCCAAAGGAGACAATCCTGGAAGGCGCATCAGCAGCTGTAACAAGCGAAACCAACGGAGAAGGTACCTTCAGTCAGAGTGTGAGCCTAACAATGTGTGGGACACCGCACTAGGCACAACAACTGACGGATACATCCATTTTTTGTACCTCTATGTACTTTACTGTTTACAGTGACTGGAATATAAATAAGGAGAGAACCCAAACATACTAACTGTTTAACTAAATCATCCGATTGTAAACTACATGGATATACCAAGAGATCCTTGATCTAGAGATCTCAGAACGATATATATTATTGGGAGATCAATGTATAGAAATATATGGTGAAATGATCACTGATTAATCAATCTGCCACCTATACATTTACACATCCCCATACCTGTGACTATCTACATTAACTATTTTACGTCTGATTATAGACGACCATTGAGGATACCTATATCTTTGACGCAGGACTACAAATACAAGGAATCTCCCTTCCCATCAAAAGGGTGAAAACAATATATGCACCTTATACATTTTTTAAATCAATTAACCTTTTTAATTAATTAACTGATCTCTTAATTATTTTTTTATTTTCTTTACCTGGAATATTTTTTACTATCTCTGCAAATTAATGCATTTATTATATACAGTAGGCAATGGGCCCCTAAGCAAAGGGAGGGGGGAGTGTACTTATTTAAAATATAGCTTTTAATAAGTTATACGATAAGCAGAGTAAAAAGGACTCACTAAACGAAAAACATACAAACATAGATAGGACCAATTAGTACCAGGCTGGTACAAATGAAAAATTCTGCTCCGTCTGTGAGGACGCGAGCAGTCTTACCAGACCCTTTGTAGTACACTGTCTGATCTACCTGACTGATCTACCTGACTGCACAGCTGAAGCATCCGTCCTCCGCCCGGCATACTCCCAGGTTTTCCTGCCTCCGGTTACCAAGGAACCGTACCCACTTACTACAAAGGGTCTGGTAAGACTGCTCGCGTCCTCACAGACGGAGCAGAATTTTTCATTTGTACCAGCCTGGTACTAATTGGTCCTATCTATGTTTGTATGTTTTTCGTTTAGTGAGTCCTTTTTACTCTGCTTATCGTATAACTTATTAAAAGCTATATTTTAAATAAGTACACTCCCCCCTCCCTTTGCTTAGGGGCCCATTGCCTACTCATTAACTTGGAGTGTATTCAAAGCCTGAATTGTATCAGGGCTCTGATCAATTTTTTGCTTATCCTCTCCTACTGTGGCATGGCAGGGTTCCTGGCAACAGGCTTTGATGCAGACCATTGGCTACATGAAGCTAAAGATATATTCTCTGAGAAGTTATTTCATCAAAAAAAGTATCTTCCATCTTTCCATACTGCCTTTACGGACCTGACACAGGTCTATAAAGAGCAAATCACGTCGTGGTGGGAAGTCCAGAGTCTGGATAACTACATAAAAAACAGTATAGTCCCACGAGGTCTCCGTATATCTCTTCTCCCATCAGCTCGATCACGTAACCCAGGGTTCCTGACCAAGTGGGAACAGGAGGCAACCAACAGCTCCCTCAGACTGATGAAACTTTTGGTGGAGGAGGAGAGAAATACATTGACCACCCTTAACCTGAAGCTGGCGGAACAAGTTGAGGTGGTGCGGACCTTCTCACAGGAGACAGAATTCTCCAATAGGGAAAAACAACTACAACTGACCCTTGAGAAGTACCAGTACCACCTCAAAGAAAGAAAGCACCGCCAGTATATACGTGACCTTTCTGATTTTAAGGAAAACCGCATCTATTCCTCCCTGAGTAACGGGACAAGGGACAATAGACCCAGTAACTCAGAAAGGTCATCAACCGAAACAGATTACTCCGACTCAGATAGGGAAACAGGCCCCAAAACAAACAAACAACCTAATAAGGGGTCCTCCAAAAAAGGTCGACCCAAGGGCTCATATAGAGGACGAGGAAATCGTTTTTTAGGACAACCCAACCAGACTCTGGACTACCCACTTCGCAGCCGCACAGCACTCCCGCCAAATCAATCACAGGACCAGAGGTCATAAATCTGTCCTCACGCTCCCTTTCTAAAGACGAGACTATGGCTCTTGAACTGGGACTCTCTTTTGTGCCCACCCCTAGGTTTGATAGGTTCACTGCCATTAAAGATCTTAACCTATTCATTCGGAAGTTAAGGTGGCACAAGCATTTTAAATATGTTGACAAACGACAATGCCTTGAGCTGGGTATTCCGGTGGAGATGTTAACAGACGTCCAACTCCTGAATTCACTATCAACGTTAGACAACTCAGTCTCAGGCCTTGGCCCCTTCACAGATCTTAAATGTAAGAGTACCAAGATGCCACCCAGCTCTAGCGAAGTCTCCTGCATAGACGTCTTTCTAAATATGGTCAGCAATGACCTGGAAAACCTAAAGATTTCCTCACACTACTCCAATTGCACAGAGTCCACGGCCACCGCGATCTCCTCCCTCGCCAATGACCCCCATATCGTCATTAAACCAGCCGACAAAGGGGGCAACATCGTGGTCATGGACTCTGGTCAATATAGGGATATGTGTAGGAACCTGTTATCCGATACAGAGACCTATGAGATCTTAGAAAGGGACCCCACAGATATGTACAAGCGTGAGCTCAAATCCATCCTTGATGATGCTAAAAGTTCAAAGATCATCTCGGTGGAAGAGTACACGTTTCTACTACCTCAATTCCCCCGCAGGTCTACATTCTATTGTCTCCCCAAGGTCCATAAGGGGACAACCCCCCTGAGAGGAAGGCCAATAGTGTCAGGGGTTGACAACTTGAATCAAAACCTGGGGATCTATATTGACCGTGTCCTAGCACCTTTTGTCACTACGTTACCCTCTCATCTCAGGGATACTACGGACCTCCTAAAACAATTGGAGGGTCTAAGCCTAGAGAATGAATGTTTGTTATCCAGTATTGACGTAGAGGCGCTATATTCCTCAATACCACACCAGTTGGGATTGGCGGCGGTTGAGTTTTTCCTTAAATCACGAGGTTGTCAATACCGCGCCCACAGCCAATTCATCATCCGGATCCTGGAATTCACCCTCAACAGGAATTTCTTTTCCTTTGACAATAAAATCTACCACCAGCTCAGGGGTACCGCGATGGGGAGCCCTTGTGCCCCGTCGTATGCTAATTTATTCCTGGGCTGGTGGGAGGAGACCCTGGTATTTGGGGAAAGGAATCCGGATGATTTGCCCAGAATTGGACTGTGGGCGCGGTATATTGATGATATTTTCATCACCTGGAACGGTAGCCCCTCTCAGTTTGATTCGTTTGTGTCCCGACTGAATCAAAATGAGATTGGGATGAGATTCACACATGAAACACATTCAACTAGTCTACCATTCTTGGACATCAAAATCACCAAGAACGCCAGGGGAGAACTAGACACCTCCATTCACAGGAAACCAAATGCGACTAATTCCCTCCTGAGGTGGGAGAGCAGTCATCCTCTCCCACTCAGGAGGGGTATACCAAAAGGGCAGTATCTTCGTCTGCGCAGAAACTGCTCAGACAAGAAGGATTTTGTGGCCCAGGCGGCTGACCTTAGGACAAGATTTTTACAAAGGGGGTACCCTGACTACATCTTAAGGTCCGCTTACAAAGCAGCTCTTACACGACAGAGACCCACCCTACTAATGACTAAACAGCCGAATGCTCCCACCACTAAACTGTCCCGTATAATTACTACGTTCGACAGAGGTCCAAACCAGGTCAGAAAAATCTTACAATGCCACTGGGGGATCCTCAAGATGGACCCTGACCTCCAGGACATACTAGGTGACAGTCCACAAATTACATACAGACGTGGCACCAACCTGCGTGATAAACTGGTCCGCAGCCACTATTCACCTATCATGCAATCAACATGGCTGCGGTCCACTGTGGTGGGCAGTCATAGATGCGGCAGGTGCGTTGCCTGTAAGCATATCCTGACCACCAAAACCTTCACAGGTTCGGTCACGGGCAAGACGTATTCCATTCCACACTTCATCAACTGCAAATCCAGAGGTGTGATATATCGCATCTCATGTGAGTGTGGTCTGGAATACGTCGGCAAAACCATTAGGGAATTTCGGAGGCGGATTGGTGAGCACATGGGGGATGTCACACACAAGAGGGACACCCCTTTGTCCAAACACGTGCACACCAATCATAATGGCAAGGCCCGGTTGAAGTTCATGGGAATAGACCTTGTGAAACCCCCGCCAAGAGGAGGGGACTGGGACAAAAGCCTACTCCAACGTGAAGCACGCTGGATTTTCAATTTGAAAACAGCTGCACCAGGCGGCATGAACGAGAGGCTAAACTATGCCTGCTTTCTGTGACAATGACACTCTATATCTGTCATTAAGCCTGGCTTATATAAAGACTATTACTATCATGTTCTTCCCTCATGGCTCTTTGGGGAGGTGAGCTGCACCTGGGCAGGCACTGACTGCTGCGCAATCTCTGACGCGCATTGCGGTGCATGGGCATACAGTGCAGAGCCTCCCCTCGCCTCTTCTGCATCATCACATGTGTGTGATCTGAGCCCGACTACACACATGTGCTACCCCTGACTCAATTCCTTTGGGGTATATGCGCCGGATTGGCCCATCCCCCTCCTGAGTTGATGCAGCCACTACGTTTTGACTGTCATTTACATAATACGGTGGTCGCACTATATTGTGTACTGTTACAGGGATCCCTGATACATCAGCTCATGGCACCCCTGTCCACTACAATAGTGCGCCCATACACACATATCAATTTCATGTGGCCCAGCTAGTTATATCTCTAGCATCTGCGTCCCGCCCTGTGCCCGTCCACCCTGCACTAAATGCCACTAGCCGCATCCAGGCTATACTACTATTTACTTGGTAACCTAGGTGACGCATACACTTTGCGTCGGACGTCGTCACCAGACCATCTAGATACTGGCTGTGTGACGATTGGTCTCCGCCCACCCCCTGCCGCAATCCCGCCTCACCTGAGTGGTGTTGCCGGCGTGTGACGTCACTGGCTGCGTCCGCCCTCTGCCCTGTTCACTGTGACTCTCCTCGGGCTTCCCTGATGCCTGGGTCACGTGACTGGACGTACGGCGGCGCTCCCGGGTGGCGTCCTGCGTCGATGACGTCACTGGGGGGCGGGGCGACGGAACTGAGGCGCGGATATTTAAACTCACTTCTGTGACATACAATCGTGGCTGGTCTATACTGTCACCCCCAACCATAGGGGTTGCACATGTTTGAAAGGGATTATTAGATTCCCCAGACCGTCTTGCACAAGACTACCCCTCCTGTGCCACTCTGCTTTCCACCCTGGATTAAGCAGCAACTGCAGCCCAACCAGGCTTCAGCAATCCACAGGCCATTACAGCCTGTCCTTTTTCCTCAGTGCTAAACTAGCCTAAGGTTAAATACCTACGGCTATACTGTTACCTCCTGCAGTCGTTCCCCCTGAAGAAGTCACGGACAGAAACGTGCCACGTCGGGTGACCACTGGAAGTATCATCATCCATTCATCACTGAACAAAACCTTCTGTAGTTCCAGGGTACAGGTCCACCATAGGGACAGGCTACCGGACGGGGTCGCCTTTTTCAAGGCGAGTGCTCTGTATAGACAGGTAGCAGCATAATAGCCCCTCTCACCATGATAGGGATATATAGGACTCCTCCTATTGTCTGATCTACCTGACTACACTGTCTGATCTACCTGACTGCACAGCTGAAGCATCCGTCCTCCGCCCGGCATACTCCCAGGTTTTCCTGCCTCCGGTTACCAAGGAACCGTACCCACTTACTACAAAGGGTCTGGTAAGACTGCTCGCGTCCTCACAGACGGAGCAGAATTTTTCATTTGTACCAGCCTGGTACTAATTGGTCCTATCTATGTTTGTATGTTTTTCGTTTAGTGAGTCCTTTTTACTCTGCTTATCGTATAACTTATTAAAAGCTATATTTTAAATAAGTACACTCCCCCCTCCCTTTGCTTAGGGGCCCATTGCCTACTCATTAACTTGGAGTGTATTCAAAGCCTGAATTGTATCAGGGCTCTGATCAATTTTTTATTTATTATATACACTTTAAGTTCAAACATGGAAGAGTAATACCTACTCCCTCCCCTTCTCTTAAAGTGACATCTCCACCTAAGGGACATCTTTCCCAACATACTTTTATGATCAAAGTCTAAATAAATATACTGTATTGCTCTCAGTGAGGTCAATCAAGTGAAGAGTGCCCGTTTTACTACATTTATAATATAATATATAACTACAGTTTTTATAATATTATAAGAATTGCATATACCCCCAGTTCTCGGGTACTGCCTTCGCATATGCGGTATGTCAATGCCACACTTTGAGTCATCTGGGAAATGTGGAAGAATTACAGAGTTACAGATTCATCTCTGCAAGTACGCCAGATCCACAATGATTGAGATCCCCTTTGCTCTTGATGTCAAGAGCAGCGGCTCTTAAATTCTGGCAAGGGGTATGTCAACTATTGATTAGTAGAAATGCATAAAATGTAATACATTTGGTAGGTCTTCAGGCCATTTCACTTTTTTCACATTTTGTTATGTTGCGGCCTTTTGCTTAAAAAAAAAATATTTAAAAAAATTCCCGTCAAGCTGCACTTAATACCCAATAACTACAAAGTGAAAACAAAATTTTTGAAATTTTTGAATATTTATAAAAATGAAGTTAAGTACCTGTGGCAGAGATTACAGCATACTGTCTGGGTATGTAAGTTTTTTACTTCTGGATTTAGGGATTTTCTGCCAATTTTTTTTTGTAGAACCTCTCAAGCTCTGTCTGGTCAGATGCAGGCCATCTGTAGACAGCAATTTTCAGGTCTCTCCAAAGATGTTCAATTGGTTTCAAGTCATGTCTCCAGGTTTGCACAATTTGTGGCATCATAACTAAAAAAACTAGAGGCAACCAAAACTTGTTTTAACTAAGCACTGAGAAGAGGCTCTGTATACTTAAGTCAATGCAAGATTTTTGTTTTTCCTTTTCAGCAAATTAGCAAAGATTTTTATCATTTGGTTTTCACTTTGTCATTATGGGGCACTGAGTGCAGAATAATGGAAAAAATATTAAAACATTTTAGGAACAAGGCCACAACTTAACAAAATATGAAAAAAGTGAAAGGGTTTGAAGACTTTCCAAATGTGCTGTATGGCTCTGTGACTCTGCAATCCTTCTGTACCTCTCACCTTATTCCAGTTATCACATTCTAATGCACAACATGACTATTAATCTTTCCAAACTAAAATAAATCAAAGGTAAGTACCAGGAGCATAGTTGCAATGCTGCTAAAGGAGTTGTTCCATTACAACAACTTATCCCTATACAAAGGATAGAGGATCAGTGTCCGATCAGAAAGGATCCAACTTCTGGTGTCCCCGATGATCACAACCTCGTGTTACCCTGTTTAAATGGCTCAGTGGACACACATATGCGCTAATGCTCCATTTAATGCTATTGGGTTGCTGCATATAGCCAACAACTTATACAAAGCAATTTCTAACAGTCTCATAGAGTTCAATGTCTCATCCAGTGTGTTTAATAACCCAAAACCTGATGCCAGGTACCCTATAAAACCAAATGATTTAATATCATACAAAGTTCTACTATATATTGGACAGCTTGGAAGAAGTGAGTTAATTTTAAATATATATATATATTTTTTAACTTTTTAATAACCTGATCTCCATTCACTTTAGAAAACCTAATTTTTCAAGGCTTTTTTTCACATATACAATAAGCAGGTTTAAAGCTTTTTGGTAGTGTTGAGCGAAGTTTTCAAAACTTTGATTTGGCTGCTTCACCAAATTTTACAAAGAAATTTGCTTTGTGACTTGACATTTACACTATGAAGAATATTAAAAATTTATCAGGTTAAGGCCTCATGCACACGACAGTATTTTTTCACGGTCCGCAAAACGGGGTTCCGTTGTTCCGTGATCCGTTTCCATTTTTTGGTCCGTGTGTCTTCCTTGATTTTAGGAGGATCACCAGACATGAAAAGTGAAAAAAAAAATCGAAGTCAAGTTTGCCTTGAAAATGATAGAAAAAAAACGGACACGGATCACGGACGCGGGTGACAATCTTGTGTGCCTACGTGTTTTTTCACGGACCCATTGACTTGAATGGGTCCGCGAACCGTTGTCCGTGTAAAAAATAGGACAGGTCATATTTTTTTCACGGACTGGAAACACGGATCACGGACGCGGATGACAAACGGTGCATTTTCCGAGTTTTCAACGGACCCATTGAAAGTCAATGGGTCCGCAGAAAATCACGGAAAACGGAACAACGGACACGGAACCCAACAACGGTCGTGTGCATGAGGCCTACCACAGTAAAGTTATTAGAGACAGTTGATGCTGTTGATGCACCCTTTTTTAAGGGTAGATGTTTTAACCCATTCAAGACTTCTTTTTTTTTATCACTGCAAATCTGATAGACCCAGCCTTCGAGAATCACATAACAACTGGGACTACAGCAGGCATTGCCTTTTTCTGTTCTCTCTCTCTAAATATATATATATATATATATATATATATATATATATATAAAATAAAGTAGTAGGGTACACCTACACTTGGTTACACATGGAGAGTTGTTTTGAACAATGTATATTTATTTCATAAACATTCAAAGTATTCAAAGGAATACAAAATCTGTAATTAATATACAAAATATCTCATAAAAATCACATAAAAAACATATATCACATAGAAAGCTAAAGTCTCTATATATCCTTAGTGCATATAGGTGGTGATCCCAGTAAAGTGACTTGGTGTAAATGGCGACGTTTGTCCGATAGCCTCACCAACCTGGCTGGTATTAAGGTGAGACGTGCATTTGTTTTGTACTGATAGTCTTTTTTGAGTACTCAGTTGAATCAGTTATGCTCACCATATTAAAAACAGTTACTTTTGCGATCGTCTATGGTATTTCGTATAGTGTCTTAAATATCGCTGTTTGCTTGTAAGTTTAGCGTTAGTTTACTCACTGTTTCGCTGGATTTGCGACACTATATATTGGATTAAGACACTATACAAAATACTATAGACGATCGCAAAAGTAACAGTTTTTCATATATATATACTTTTTTTCATATACTGTATATATATATATATATATATATTTATTTTTTATTTTTTTAAATAATGCTGCTTATAAATAAAAAAGCAATGCTCACTTGACAGATCCTCACCACTGTCCGATCCCCCACTGTCCTCTGCTTTCTAGTCCAATGATGACATTCAATGAAATAATGCTGTTTATAAAAAAATATATATGCTCACTTGACAGATCCTCACCACTGTCCAATCCCCACTGTCCCCTGCTTTCTAGTCCAATGATGACATTCCAGCACAAGGGCACAAGACCACTGCAGCCAATCACTGGTGTGGTGAGTGCTACTTTTTATTTTCAAGAGGTGATATTAGCATTTTTGTCAGGTAGAAACTTCCTTTAAGCCACTTGCATCACGGTAATAAAGTTGATCACAAATGTTAAAATAAATTTGGAATCACATTTCATCTCATTTCAGTGATAGCAGATTTTTCAGAAATGACTGATACAATCAAAATCTCTCTTATAAAGGAATATGATAAGCCTGAAAGGTGTAGTGCTCTGAGTTAAATAGCATGTATATCCTTTAAAGTTATTTGTCCTCAAGATTCTAATATTTATTCTATTTGCTAACTTCAAGTTATGGGTTAGTGCAATTTATCATAAAATTAAAGCATATGTTCCAAAAGAACCTTTAAACGTCCTGTAGATGTTTATCTGGCATTGGTTTGTTATTGTACTTGTATAGAATTCATATTAGCAGGTGCTATTTTTATACATATGTATTGTGCGTAGTTATAATAGCTTTTCTAACTGCAATATTCTATAGATTGCAATCCAAGAGGCTAAGCATGACAGCAGAGATGTTGGGCTATGTTATTCCCCTACAGGTGCTGTGTTGTAGTAGCATTGGTTGCTATGCAGTACTTTTTTTTTAATATTACAGTAGGTACGCATTTAAAAGAGTGTCCTTATACACAGTCAAGTCACATTATTATGACCATCAGTTATTATCCAGAATAACTGTGTGTGCAGCACAGACAGCAGCTAGATATGCTGGAAGTGGAGTTACTCAGTAAGGTCCTGGTAGTTAATCAGAGGTATCAGGAGCCATGCTGACTGCAGTGCCTCCCAGAGCTGCTGGAAGGTGCATGGGGGAGAATCCATAGAACTAACATGATGATTGAGGTGGTCCCACAGATGTTCAATTGGGTTCAAGTCTGGGGAATTAGGGGGCCATGGTAGTACTTGGAAGTCTTGATCATGCTCTTCCAACTATTTGTTGGACACTTTAAGCCGTGTCAGGTCACATTGTCTTGTTGGAAGAACCCACTTGCCCCAAGGAAGACAATCAGCATTTATAGGTTTACGTGATGGATTCATACCCAAAATGGTTAAGAGTGCCTTCCAAATGGATGAGTAGGCACAGAGAACCCCCTAAAAACATTCCCTATCCATACTACTGCCATAAACCACTTGTGTTCTTTAGTACAAATCCTTGGAAATCATATGGGATCCATACTCAGTGGAAATATTGAGCAGAACAGATCTAACCTCAAGCTGCAAAACATTCTGAGAAGCGCCGATGCACTTTTGTGATTACAGCTAAAGTTTAGGTCTCCTTTAATGACTAGGTAATCTCTAGACAATAGCAGGCTTTATAGCATGTTCCACTTCCTGTTCTTTAACAGGTAACTTTTCAGTAGTCATCCCATTATCATTATATAGAGAAATACAATGACAATGATATCATCCACAATATGTGGATTGCCACGGCTTATTTTCTCCCTCATGACCTCTGCACAGATCACAGAGCATGCCTAGAAACATTTCCCATAGAAGTCAATGTATCTATTGTGTATATGACCCATGTGGCTGTTTTCAAATAACAGGAAGTATTGACATATTTTAGGCTTAGAGAGCCGGGTGAAAACTGCATGATTTTAGATTTTTCTTTTTAAAACAATGTAACAATGTAAAAAACAATGTAAAAAAGAATTACTGAAAAATAAAAATAAATATGCTTAACATAAAAACTTGATTTAAACAATAGGTAATTTTCTAATGACCTATTCCCTTTAATTTCTCTTATGGAAACAGTTAATGTACATACAAATATAAATGCTATATTTGAAGGTCAAAATACATCAGTTGTCACATTGTACTACTGTGTTGGTGAACAAAATATTTTACTTAATTTAACAATGTCTTAATGCACTATGAAGTCAAAGAAAGCATTTGAAGGGCACAAGTAAATTAAGGATATGAGATCATTTTAATTAAGCTAATTGTGCCCTAAATGTACAAGGAGAAATCTTTCCAGCTGTATAAGTCGAACACCATTCTGTCAATAACAGGAAGAAATTACATTTTTCTAAATTAGATTAGATTTAGAAAAGTACGAATAGTGACTTTAACACCACTTACTAGTTTGTTACTTCAAAATGTGGATCAGCAGTTGATACCAAAACTATTTTGTTCTGTGTTGATGCAGTATAAGGGAGATTTTACCAATCAGACACATCAATAAAGCCACCAGCTTAATCTTATGTGGCCCCCCTTATGCCACTTAGACAGCTTTGGCACATTGAAACATGAGCTCCACAAGATCTCTGAAGAACCTGTACCAAGATATTAGCCAAAGATTCATTCCATATCTTACAAGTTACAGATTGAGGCCTCCCATCGTTGGACTTGCTTTTCCGGCACATCCCACAGATTTGGAATTTGGAGGCTAAGTCACCCTGAACTCTTTGTCCAGCCCTATACCATTCCTGAACTATATTTTCAGTGAGGTATGGCACATTATGCTACAGAAAGAGGACACTACCATTAGCCAATACGACTACTATGAAGAGGTGTACCTAGTCTGCAACAATGTTTAGGTAGGCAGTAAGTGACAAAGAAAACATCACCATGAATGACAGGACCCAAGGTTTCCCAGCAGAACATTGCCCAAAGCATCATATTACCTCTGCTGGCTTGCCTTCTTCCCATAGTGCATCTCCAGGCAAGTGAGTCAAATGTGCCCACACCCAGTTATAAAAGAAGATTTAGGCCTCTTTCACACTAACGATACGGATAAGGTCCGGATGTGTTCAGGATGCGTTCTGGAAAACTTGCAACATTTTGCAAGCAAGTTCAGTCAGTTTTGTTTGTGATTGCATTCAGTTGTTCAGTTTTTTCCGCGCGGGTGCATTGCATTTTGATGCGTTTTTTATACAGGTGATAAAAAACTGAAGGTTTACAAACTACATCTCCTAGCAACCATCAGTGAAAAACGCATCGCAACCGCACTTGCTTGCGTGAAAAACACAGAATATAGAACATGCTGGGATTTTCACGCAAAGCAGAACTGATGTGTGAAAAACAACGCTCATGTACACAGACCCATAAAAATGAATGGGTCAGGATTCAGTGCGGGCGCAATGCGTTCATGTCACGCATTGCACCCGCGCGGAAAACTCGCTTGTGTGAAAGGGGCCTTCATTTCCCAGATCAGGCCACCTTCTTTTATTGCTGCATGGTATAGTTCTGGCACCCATGTCCCTAATGTAGGCACTTTCAGCAGCAGTTCTGGACTAGCAAGGGTGCTCTGACCGCTCTGCGGATACACCACTAGTATTAGCAGCAGTTTCTGATACAGTAGCTCTTCTGTGAGATTGAACCACATGGGCTAGCATTTGTTCCTCATGCAAATCAAAAAACTTGCTACCTACTACTGTATAATCTCACCTATTGACAGATGCCATTGTAATGGGGTAATTAATGTTCTTCACTTCTCCTGTTAGTGGCTTTAAATTCTTGACTGATTGCTGTGTAATATGTGCCTTTATATGTATCATCCACGTTGCAGCACCACCAAGTAAATATTAAAGAAAGAGAAGTTTATTCACCCAGTATATCAATATCTTCTCTTTGGGGGGGGACCTGCTCCCCTTGAGTCATGTCAAATGGTCACTTAATGCAAGGGGAGCAGGTCACCACTGCGGCCAGAGATTGGCTGCAGTGAAGTGAAAGTTGTCATTCTGAGAGTGCAGTGGAGCAATTGAGCCAGGAAAAAAAGGAGCAGGGAGCCAGCATCGGGAAACACAACCCTTTAAAAAGTGTACATACCTGTATGTTTTCTAACATTTAATTCTGGGGCACTTTGGTCTTTTCTACTTGTTGCTCCAAATGTACCATACTCAGATTTTCCATGACCACGCGCATCTGTGCATCCAAGAAATGTCATGCGTTGGGAGAGGAGTCAGTCACCTTTCGATCCATGACTTCATTTGCGCTTAAATCCCTCTGCCTCTATTGCACAGGCTTCATCTCCAAGGACCAGAACATGGGCAATAGAACTTACCTAGTTTGCTGTATTGTCCTCCATTGTGTGTCCAGGACAATATATTGGTGCATGCACAGTATTAGATTTTGTTCTATGCACGCACTAATATATCATCTTGGACACAAAACAGATGGGGACATAATGGTCTAGGTAAGTTTCTACTGCACATGCCATGGTCCTTGAATTTGGAGCAAGCACAATAGAAACATAGAAATGGGAGACACATACAGTCAAGCATGGTTTGGCTAGGTGATTGCCTCAGGGCATGATGTCGCTTAGATGTGCTGTAACCTTGTCCAGTGGTATTTTTAAGTTTAGGGCAGCTGGTACAGAAAAACAAACTGTGCTAGAATTGTACTTTGAAAAATATACAGGAATTTACACTGCTGCAATGTATGTCTAATGCAGGAGGAATAAGTGGCCACCCCCTATAACTTCTGAACTGTAGTATGCCATGATTGAGATGACCTGATACAGCTTTTCATCCAGAGCATTTTGGCTCAAAAAGAAACATAAGAATATTGGGGGTCATTTATTAAGACTGGTGTTTATTAAGACCTGTCTTAATAATCCTGTGCACTGGCGGTGGATAGGCCAAAATTATGAAGAGCTGCTGGCCTCTATATAACTTCAGCACAGCCTAACACAGGTGCAGAAATTGATAAATGACGGTTCCCTTTTTTTTAGACCTAGCGTGAGTGGGGAACAGTTGCAGATTATTTGGTTATTTGCAATCTGTGACAGATGTAAGCCAGAAAACTTGCGTATATAATTTATAAACGACCCCCATTATTTCTGTGGACAGGCATCATAATGCACATACAGTCAGGTCCATAATTCAAACATTTTTGGCTCTATACACCACCACAATGGATTTGAAAGGAAACGAACAAGATGTGCTTTAACTGCAGACTGTCAGCTTTAATTTGAGGGTATTTACATCCAAATCAGATGAACGGTGTAGGAATTACAACAGTTGCATATGTGCCTCCCACTTGTTGAGGGACCAAAAGTAATGGGACAGAATAATAATCATAAATCAAACTTTCACTTTTTAATACTTGGTTAGAAATCCTTTGCAGTCAATTACAGCCTGAAGTCTGGAACGCATAGACACCACCAGACGCTGGGTCTCATCCCTGGTGATGCTCTGCCAGGCCTCTACTGCAACTGTCTGCAGTTCCTGCTTGTTCTTGGGGCATTTTCCCTTCAGTTTTGTCTTCAGCAAGTGAAATGCATGCTCAATCGGATTCAGGCCAGGTGATTGACTTGGCCATTGCATAACATTCCACTTCTTTCCCTTAAAAAACTCTTTGGTTGCTTTGCAGTATGCTTTGGGTCATTGTCCATCTGCACTGTCAAGCGCTGTCCAATGAGTTATGAAGCATTTGGCTGAAAATGAGCAGATAATATTGCCCGAAACACTTCAGAATTCATCCTACTGATTTTGTCAGCAGTCACATCATCAATAAATACAAGAGAACCAGTTCCATTGACAGGCATACATGCCCACGCCATGACACTACCACCACCATGCTTCACTGATGAGGTGGTATGCTTAGGATCATCAGCAGTTCCTTTCCTTCTCCATACTCTTCTCTTCCCATCACTCTGGTACAAGTTGATCTTGGTCGCATCTGTCCATAGGATGTTGTTCCAGAACTGTGAAGGCTTTTTTAGATGTCGTTTGGCAAACTCTAATCTGGCCTTCCTGTTTTTGAGGCTCACCAATGGTTTACATCTTGTGGTGAACCCTCTGTATTCACTCTGGTGAAGTCTTCTCTTGATTGTTGACTTTGACACACATACACCTACCTCCTGGGGAGTGTTCTTGATCTGGCCAGCTGTTGTGAAGGGTGTTTTCTTCACCAGGGAAAGAATTCTTCGGTCATCCACCACAGTTGTTTTCAGGGGTCTTCCGGGTCTTTTGGTGTTGCTGAGCTCACCAGTGCGTTCCTTCTTTTTAAGAATATTCGAAACAGTTGTTTTGGCCATGCCTAATGTTTTTGCTATCTCTCTGATGGGTTTGTTTTGTTTTTTTCAGCCTAATGATGGCTTGCTTCACTGATATTGACAGCTCCTTGGATCTCATCTTGAGAGTTGACAGCAACAGATTCCAAATGCAAATAGCACACTTGAAATGAACTCTGGACCTTTTATCTACTCATTGTAATTGGGATAATGAGGGAATAACACAAACCTGGCCATGGAGCAGCTAAAAACCCAATTGTCCCATTACTTTTGGTTCCTTAACAAGTGGGAGGCACATATGCAAACTGTTATAATTCCTACACCATTCACCTGATTTGGATGTAAATACCCTCAAATTAAAGCTGACAGTCTGCATTTAGAGCACATCTTGTTTGTTTCATTTCAAATCCATTGTGGTGGTGTATAGAGCCAAAAATTTTAGAATTGTGTTGATGTCCCAATATTTATGTCCCTGACTGTAAATTAGATATGTAACTCATATACATTACTAATCGTTTGCGCTTTGTTTGGTATTAAAAGGAGAATTGCATTATGGATTCCGTTACCACGGACCATAACGCAATTCTATGATGGAATGCATAACGGAGTGCCTTTAGAGGCATTCCGTTATTCATTCCGTCATAATAGATGTCTATGGGCTGAATAACGGATCCGTCCCTTTTCTGTTATGCAGAGGAGTCCTCTCCTGCATAATGGAAATGGGACAGTTCCGTTATGCAGGCCATAGACTTCTATTATAACGGAATGCCTCTAAAGGCACTCCGTTATGCATTCCATCATAGAATTGCGTTATGGTCCGTGGTAACGGAACCGTAACGCAATTTTGCTTTTACCACCAAATGAAACGTGAATGAATTTCATAACATGAAATTTGCTCATCTCTAATTACTAAGAAAAACACATTTACTGAACTTTTTTTTTTAAAACTCTAAAAATAAACAATTACATTTGGTTGCAATGTACAAAGCAAAATATAGCAGCTGTTGCTTCAATTAAACTTCATTGCTCAACTTTTTTTCCCGAATACAGTATGATCCGTAACAGTAACAGCAGATGACAGTTCTGTTAATCGAGGAACATGCATTACTACCCACAGAGCAATCAACACTGACCAAGATGCTGATAAGCTGTTTCTGTTGTGTGAATAAAATCATATACACGGTATCAATGAATCAAGTGGTAAAAGTAAATGTTCTAATGGTTTCTATTGCATTGTAGTGTATTATCCCCCAGCCTTGTATCTAGAGAAACAGATTACTAAATTTCCCAGGTAAAAACATTCATGAAATAATAACTGCTTTTAAGGGTGGCACTTTCATAGCTACATCACGTCATGTTCAAGTAGCATATAATTCAGCAATCACATGTCAGGAAATGTATAATTCACCTACAATTAGCATAGATTACACATTCACAAGTTAGGAGCAAGGTGTTTATTATTTTATTTCACAAATATATTTAACTGAGAAAGTTCTCATGTAATAAAAAAAATTATTTTAAATATATGTACACAGATCATCATCAACCACATTAAAGGGAAATGATCATCAAGTTTATGCTGCCCTCACTAAGGGCAGTATAAAGCAGTGATAGACATGCTAATTTCAGTGGACCATCCTTCATGAGCTATTATTAAATGCTTTTTGAGAACCAGCAGCATGACCTTCACAGTATGGGCCTGGAACGAGTTACGGTTATGGGCCTGGAAGAGTCATGGTTATTAATAGTCATGGTTTCAGAAGAGTCATGATTAGTCATACTCATGGTGTGAGTTATGGTTATTCATCTCCCCTAAAGCACTGGAGCAGGCTGCACATTTCGGCCTGTAAGTACTATAAAAGTACTGAATGCTAGCCCAGAAGTGACAGCCCACTGAAATCAGTGGTCTGTCACTATGCTATGTTGCCTTTTGAGGGCAGCATAGTAGAGCCAACAGGTTTCCTTTAAGTGATGGTGAATAGCAGCAGTATGACCATCACAGCCTGGGCCTGGAAAAGACTTGGTCTGCCTAAGAAGACTCATGGTTATTCAAAAGCTTCTGCTCCCACCACCCACTTGCTGATGATTTGTGGTCCTCTCCTAGGAAGAAAACTGGTCATCAACTTTATGCTGCCCTCACTAAGGGCAACATAAAGTGATGACAACCATGCTGATTTCAGTGGACTTTCACTCATGAGCTAGTATTAAGTCGTTTCAAAGAGCTAACAGTATGACTGGGCATATAAAAGAGTAAACCAAGTGAAAAACAAAAATCAGATATTTTCTAAGTTTTTATTGTTTTCCATAAATATTGAAACACAAGAAAAACTATATATATGTGGTATCCCTAACTAACAGGTTAGTTTTACCTTATAGTTACCACATAGGGTAAAAACTAAATCCATAAAATTAAGGCAGCATTGTGTTGTTTTTCCAATTTCGCACCGTTAGAATTTTTTTTCCAGCTTCCCACAACATTGCAGCGTTGTGCTGAATCGCACAGGGCAAGGGAGAGCATCTGAGCATGAATTGCTCTAATGCTCATATCAGAGGGGCTGTCTCGGTGAAAAAAGGGAAATGCGGCTTTTAAAAAAAAATGTTGCAATTGTCGCATCTCTAGGATTTTACAGTGCCTTGCGACTTTCTCTAATGGGTGCATAGAAAGGGCTGGAAGGAGGAGTGACCAGTCACCTTGACAAATTTATCTTCATTTACACCAGCTCTGAGCTGTCATAAATATCTGTTTAGGCACCCAGACTGCAAGAGGATGTGTCTAATTTATTGATGAGGCATGTGACTCATCATAAATTAGGCATATCCTACAGCAGCGTAGGGGATATCAAGACCACTGAGGAAAACACCAGTCTTGATAAATCTCCCCCCTATGTGCTTAGAATAGGGAAAGGGGAAAAAGCTACATAACCCCTTAATGACCGGGCACTTTTGCACCTTCGTGACCAGGCAGATTTTTGCAAATCTGCCATATGTCACTTTATGTGGTAATAACTCTGGAATGCTCTTACTTATCCAAGCCATTCTGACACTATTTTCTTGTGACACATTGTACTTCATATTAGTGGTAAATTTGAGTCAATATGTTTCACCTTTATTTATAAAAAAAATCCTAAATTTACAGATAATTTGGAAAAATTTATAATTTTCAAAATTTGAATTTCTCTGCTTTTAAGCCAGATACTTCACAAAATAGTTATTACTTTACATTTCCCATATATCTACTTTATGTTGGCATCATTTTTAAAATGTCATTTTATTTTTTAGGACATTAGAAGGCTTAGAATTCTAGAAGCAATTCTTAAATTTTTTAAGAAAATTTCTAAGACCCATTTTTTTAAGGACCAGTTCAGTTATGAAGTCACTTTGTGGGCCTTTCATAGTAGAAAACACCCCAAATGGCCCTATTTTAGAAACTAAACCCCTCAAGGTATTCAAAACTGATGTTACAAACTTTGTTAACCCTTTAGTTGCTCCACAGGAATTAAAGGAAAATGGAGATGAAATTTCAAAATTTCACTTTTTTCACAGATTTTTCCAATTTAATAATTTTTTTCCTGTAACACAGCAAGGGTAAACAGCCAAACTAAACTCAATATCTATCACCCTGATTCTGAAGTTTACAGTAACACTTCATATGTGGTTGTCGACTGCTGTATGGGCGTACGGCAGAGCTTAAAACAGGTGAAGCATAATATGGCTTTTGGAGGGCAGATTTCACTGGAATAATTTTCAAGCGCTGTGTCGCATTTGAAGGTACCCTGAGGTACCCCACAGTGGAAACCCTCAAAAAGTTACCCCCACAAAATTTTTCAAGGGGTGTAGTGAGCACTTTTGCCTAATATGCTTTTCATAGAATTTAAAAACCCTTGGCTTTAAAAAAAGAAAAATTACATATTTTAGTGAAAAATGTCACTTTAGGCCCAAGTTTTTCATTGTCACAAGGGGTAACAGAAGAAAATCACCACAAAATGTGTTACCCATTTTCTCCTGAATACAACAACACCCTATATGTGGTTGTCGACTGCTGCATGGGTGCACGGCAGAGCTTAGAACAGATGGAGCACAATATGGTATTTGGAGGGCAAATTTCACTGGAATAATTTTCAGGCGCTGTGTAGCATTTGAAGTTAACCTGAAGTACCCCAAAATGTGACCCCATTTTGGAAACTACACCGCCTAAAGTATTCATCTAGGGGTGTAGTGAGAATTTTATTATTTTATGGTATTCATCTAGGGGTATAATGAGAATGTATTTTTACATTTTGAAGTTTGTCTAATTTTCCCAATTAAAATTGGCTAATAATATAATGAAATGAGTGTTAAAAAACAGTGGATTGCATAAAAAATAAAAAAATGACCAAAAGTGCATAAAAGAAGTAAAAAAAAAAAGTAACTTGATTAAATTAATAATCTAGGGAATTATGGTAAATGTGGAAACACTGCTTAATGCAAAGTCCAGGCTTATCTGGACAGGTGTCACATTGCTATATTGCGATATGGTTTCCCGCCGTATCCCATTCTTGTAACAGACCCTACCATACATCTCTTTTGGGCTCTGCTTTTTTTTCGCAGTAGGGGGCACCTCTGATGGGAAATGTTGACCTGGGATAATTCTGCTGGCATGACTAGATGAAGCTATCCCACTGCGATCCTGGCGCTGCTCTCCAAATATAATTTTTTTTATGATTTGTTCTTGAAAATGAAGATATGTACCTTAGTTCCCTGCTTTTTGGAATATGACAAAATAATTATACAGGGCTACTTCCATTAGGTGGGCTGCAAGTTTCTTATACCAAATGCAAGATTTCCTGATCGCGTTATAGGGCTACAGCATTTGGTCTGTAAGGTCCACCCCACCCATATATTTATTGTAATCCTGTATGCAGCTGCGCATAGGAACAGGGCTGTTACTGTCTGGATGTATAGATGTCATTATGAGGACATGTTTTTTGACTCAATATTTTACAAGTAAGATGTCCCCATTGCAAAGGCCCTTTATTTCCCCAGACTTCAATTTTTGGTTGACTAAAGGCTTGGGCAGGCCTCTTTGATTGTGGCGTATGGTGCCACATGCTGCTGTCTTTCTGACTAAAAAGGCACCTGAAAAGGGGTACGCTGGTGTAATAATTGTCAACGTACAAGTGGTACCCCTTATCTAAAAGAAGGTGCAAAAGATCCCATACTATTTTGCTTGCCACATTGAGAGAAGGAGGGCAAAACTTTGCCTTCATACACTATAAATTTATAGGTGTAGCCAGATCCGCTCTTACAGAGCTTATAAATTTTTAGCTCAAATCGTGCCCTCTTCCTTGGCAAATATTGGCGAAATTGAAGCCTGCCTTTAAAAAAAACAAGTGACTCATCCACGGCAATATTTTTTTCTGGGGTGTAGGCCTCTTTAAATTTTTCATTTAAATAATTTATAAGGGGCCTAATTTTATAAAGCCTGTCATGGCTGGGGTCATCAAGTGGGGGGCACTGTGTGTTGTCAGCGAATTGAAGAAATCACAGGATTGTCTCAAATCGCTGTCTTGTCATTACTTCCCTGTACATTGGGGTATCGTACAACACATCAGATGGCCAATAAGATCTCATAGTGTTTTTTTTTTTATGAGACCCATATTCAGAAGAAGGCCCCAAAATTTTAAAATGTCCGCCACAACAACAGGGCACTATACGCCATTCTTGGCGTAATATGAGGTGGGGTGACTAGCGATGAATTGAGCAGTGTATAAATCATGCCAGGGAACTCCTTGAAGCTGCCTTTGGTGTGCTCGGTCCCTGTTGACGGTGGCCAGTAGCAGGCGAACTGTTTTGGCGACGGCTGCTCTGCTTTTGCACCCTGCTCCCGCTTTTGCTACGCTGTTGGCTCGGTCTCACCACTGCCTCTTCCGCCGAACTCTTAAAGTCAGTGGCACGACCTTCATTCCATGTGGGGTCTAGGACCTCATCGTCCCCTGCATCGTCTTCCACCCAGTCTTCCTCCCTGACCTCCTTTTCGGTCTGCACACTGCAGAAAGACGCAGCAGTTGGCACCTGTGTTTCATCATCATCAGAGACGTGGTGAGGTGGTATTCCCATGTCCTCATCAGGAAACATAAGTGGTTGTGCGTCAGTGCATTCTATGTCTTCCACCCCTGGGCAAGGGCTAGGTGGATGCCCTTGGGAAACCCTGCCAGCAGAGTCTTCAAACAGCATAAGAGACTGCTGCATGACTTGAGGCTCAGACAGGTTCCCCGATATGCACGGGGGTGATGTGACAGACTGATGGGCATGGGTTTCAGGCGCCACCTGTGCGCTTTCTGCGGAAGACTGGGTGGGAGATAATGTGAACGTGCTGGATCCACTGTTGGCCACCTAATTGACTGTACTTGCTCAGGCCTTACTATCCTTAGAACGGCATTAGGCCCGACCAAATATCGCTGTAGATTCTGGCAGCTACTGGGACCTGAGGTAGTAGGTTCAGTAGGACGTGTAGCTGTGGCAGAACGGCCACGTCCTCTCCCTGCACCAGAGGCTCCACCAACACCACCACCACGAACATAACCGCGTCCCTTATTAGATGTTTGCCTCATAGTTAGCGTTCACAAAGCAAAGAAAAAAGTGGTTAAGTATGTTAAAAATAATTAACCGCCAATATAAACCCTGATGTAGGGTATTGCACTCTTTTTTTTTTTTTTAAACTCTATATGACAGCGGTATTTGTGGCAAAATGTGACAGGCACATACAGTCATGTGAAAAAATTAGGACACCCTTTGAAAGCATGTGTTTTTTTGTAACATTTTTAATAAATGGTTATTTCATCTCCGTTTCAACAATACAGAGAGATTAAAGTAATCCAACTAAACAAAGAAAACTGAAGAAAAGTCTTTTCAAGATCTTCTGTAAATGTCATTCTACAAAAATGCCTATTCTAACTGAGGAAAAAGATAGGACACCCTCACATGTATTCCCTCTTAAATTGGCTCAGATCTCACACAGGTATATCACACCAGGTGCACATAATTAGTAGATCGTTACTCTGCATGTTGAATGAGGCTTGCCCTATTTAAACCTCAGACATTTAGTTTGGTGTGCTCCTGACTGTTGAAGTGAGAGTGAGCACCATGGTGAGAGCAAAAGAGCTGTCAGAGGACTTCAGAAAAAAGATTGTAGCAGCCTATGAGTCTGGGAAGGGATTTAAAAAGATCTCAAAAGATTTTGAAATCAGCCATTCCACTGTCCGGAAGATAGTCTACAAGTGGAGGGCTTTCAAAACAACTGCCAACATGCCCAGGACTGGTCGCCCCAGCAAGTTCACCCCAAGAGCAGACCGCAAGATGCTAAAAGAGGTATCCAAAAACCCTAAAGTGTCATCTCGAGAACTACAGCAGGCTCTGGCTACTGTTGATGTAGAAGTACATGCCTCTACAATCAGAAAGAGACTGTACAAGTTTAACTTGCATGGGAGGTGTGAAAGGAGGAAACCTTTGCTTTCCAAGAGAAACATCGAGGCCAGACTGACATTTGCCAGCGATAAAGTTGACAAAGACCAGGACTTCTGGAATAATGTTCTTTGGACAGATGAGTCCAAAATTGAATTATTTGGACACAACAGCAGAGGACATGTTTGGCGTAAACCAAACACAGCATTCCAAGAAAAGAACCTCATACCAACTGTGAAGCATGGAGGTGGAAGTGTCATGGTTTGGGGCTGCTTTGCTGCAGCAGGACCTGGTCAGCTCACCATCATAGAATCCACGATGAATTCTACTGTGTATCAGAAGGTGCTTGAAGAACATGTGAGACCATCAGTTAGAAAATTAAAGCTGAAGCGGAACTGGACCATGCAACATGACAATGACCCAAAACATACTAGTAAATCAACCAAAGATTGGCTGAAAAAGAAGAAATGGAGAGTCCTGGAATGGCCAAGTCAAAGTCCAGATTTGAATCCCATTGAGATGCTGTGGGGTGACTTGAAAAGGGCTGTACGTGCAAGAAACCCCTCAAACATCTCACAGCTGAAAAAGTTCTGCATTGAGGAATGGGGTAAAATTTCCTCAGACCGATGTCGAAGACTGGTAGATGGCTACAAGAACCGTCTCACTGCAGTTATTTCAGCCAAAGGAGGTAACACTCGCTATTAGGGGCAAGGGTGTCCTATCTTTTTCCTCAGTTAGAATAGGCATTTTTGTAGAATGACATTTACAGAAGATCTTGAAAAGACTTTTCTTCAGTTTTCTTTGTTTAGTCGGATTACTTTAATCTCTCTGTATTGTTGAAACGGAGATGAAATAACCATTTATTAAAAATGTTACAAAAAACCACATGCTTTCAAAGGGTGTCCTAATTTTTTCACATGACTGTATGCATGTCTAATCCTAGATGTGCAGTATATCAGAGGCTTTTTTCACCCCAGTATGCCAAAGCCGTATTTATGGCCTAAATGTGACAGTCACTTATGCACGTGTAATCCCAGATGTGCAATATATTAGAGGCTTTTTTCACCCCAGTAACAAAAAAGCTGTATTTATGGCCTAAATGTGACAGTCACTTATGCACGTGTAATCCCAGATGTGCAGTATATTAGAGGGGTTTTTCGCCCTAACCAAAAAGCTGTATTTCTGTCCTAAATATGACAGTGACTTATGCACGTGTAATCCCAGATGTGCAGTATATTAGAGGGTTTTTTCACCCTAACCAAAAATCTGTATTTCTGTCCTAAATGCTACAGTCACTTATGCTTGTCTAATCCCAGATGTGCAGTATATTAAAGGGTTTTTTCACCCTAACAAAAAAGCTGTATTTCTGTCCTAAATGTGACAGTCACTTATGCTTGTCTAATCCCAGATGTGCAGTATATTAGAGGGTTTTTTCACCCTAACCAAAAAGCTGTATTTCTGTCCTAAATGTGACAGTCACTTATGCATGTGTAATCCCAGATGTGCAGTATATTAGAGGGTTTTTTCACCCTAACCAAAAAGCAGTATTTCTGTCCTAATTTCTGTTCTAATCCCAGATGTGCAGTATATTAGAGGGTTTTTTCACCCTAACCAAATAGCTGTATTTCTGTCCTAAATGTGACAATGACTTATGCACGTGTAATCCCAGATGTGCAGTATATTAGAGTTTTCTTTCACCCTAACCAAAAAGCTGTATTTCTGTCCTAAATGTGACAGTCACTTATGCACATGTTATCCCAGATGTGTAGTATATTAGAGGGTTTTTTCACCCTAACCAAAAAGCTGTATTTCTGTCCTAAATGTGACAGTCACTTATGCACGTGTAATCTCAGATGTGCATTATATCAGAGGCTTTTTTCACCCCAGTATGCCAAAGCCGTATTTATGGCCTAAATGTGACAGTCACTTAAACTTGTCTAATCCCAGATGTGCAGTATATTAGAGGGGTTTTTCCACCCTAACCAAAAAACTGTATTTCTGTCCTAAATGGGACAGTGACTTATGCATGTGTAATCCCAGATGTGCAGTATATTAGAGGGTTTTTTCACCCTAACCAAAAAGCTGTATTTCTGTCCTAAATGTGACAGTCACTTATGCATGTGTAATCCCAGATGTGCAGTATATTAGAGGGTTTTTTCACCCTAACCAAAAAGCTGTATTTCTGTCCTAAATGTGACAGTCACTTATGCATGTGTAATCCCAGATGTGCAGTATATTAGAGGGTTTTTTCACCCTAACCAAAAAGCAGTATTTCTGTCCTAATTTCTGTTTTAATCCCAGATGTGCAGTATATTAGAGTTTTTTTTCACCCTAACCAAATAGCTGTATTTCTGTCCTAAATGTGACAATGACTTATGCACGTGTAATCCCAGATGTGCAGTATATTAGAGTTTTTTTCACCCTAACCAAAAAGCTGTATTTCTGTCCTAAATGTGACAGTCACTTATGCACATGTTATCCCAGATGTGTAGTATATTAGAGGGTTTTTTCACCCTAACCAAAAAGCTGTATTTCTGTCCTAAATGTGACAGTCACTTATGCACGTGTAATCTCAGATGTGCATTATATCAGAGGCTTTTTTCACCCCAGTATGCCAAAGCCGTATTTATGGCCTAAATGTGACAGTCACTTAAACTTAAGGGGTTGGGTCAGCACAACCTGCCTGTAGGTGCAGATCGCTATGGCGAAATACATATACAAACGGAAAATGCAAATGTGATCGCACACTACATCCAGCACTCTGCCCTCCATGCTGGATGAGATATTGGTTTATATTTTGGCTAAAGCATAGTAAGCCACTCACCGCGTCAAGGCTGTCTCATGAGTGGTCCCTAACTCTTGTTCCTACCTGTTCATGGGCCATGACAGCCACATAAAATCCAGGGAATGCAGGTCAGCATGCAAGCCAAGTACACTTTGCTTGTAACCCCGTCCGGTGCCATTACAGCTTTCATCGGATCCAGGGATGCAAGTACCAACATGCATGCTGAACCCACCATATACTTCTCCTGGAGCCAAATGGCTAATGGTAGGTTCTATACATAGGCGTGCGCACGGGGTGTGCCGGGTGTGCCTGGGCACACCCTAATCATCACCTCCGTGCTGCACTGCCATCTGCCAACTCCTGATGCGATCCTTCACATAGGCTTCAGGCTAAGGGTCTGAAGCCTATGAGACAGTAGAGCGCTAGAATGGATTTGCTCTAGGGAGGTATGATGTCGGGAAAGAGGCGGAGTCTCGTCATACAGGGGGCGGGGCCTCAATATATGCAGGAAATTCAACAGAGCAAGTTGCAGAGAGGAGCAGATTAAGGTTAGAGGGGTCTAAAGAGAGGGGGTGAAGTGATATTTTTTACCTGGGGACTGTATGCTGGAGGGGCTAAAGGCAGAGATAGTGATGTATTTTACATGGGACTGTATGCTGGAGGGGCTGAAGGTAGGAGGGGTGATATTATTTTACATGGGACTGTATGCTGGAAGGGCTAAAGGCCGGGGGAGTTTTGTATTTTACATGGGACTGTATGTTGGAGGGGCTGAAGGCAGGGCGTGATGTATTTTACATGGGACTGTATGCTGAAGGGGCTCAAGGCAGGCAGCGAAGAGAGGAAGGGTGATATTATTTACATGGGACTATGTTGGAGGGGCTGAAGGCAAGGAGTGATGTATTTTACATGGGACTGTATGCTGGAGGGGCTGAAGAGCGCCATAATTATTACTATTAGGGTTCATTCACAAGTCCGCAGTGTTTTGGCACCCTTATAGAACAGCCTATTTTTGTCTACAGCTGCGGACAAGAATAGGACATGTTCTATTTTTTTCCAGAGCCGCGGACCGGAAGTTCGGCAGGCCGCTCCGGAAATGCGGATGCGAAGAGCACATTGTGTGCTTTCCGCATCCATTCCGTCCCCATGGAGAATGCATGGGTCTGCACCCGTTCCGCACAATTGCGGAATGGATGCGGACACATTTTGCGGACGTGTGAATGGAGCCTAATACAGAGGGGGCCATTATAATATTAAGAATAATAACAACACAGAGGGGCCAGTATATATTATAATTATACGGAGGGCATTATACTTATGGGCACTACGGGTGGAGGGGAGGTCTGTTATCTGAGGAGGATAGTAAAGTGAGAAATCTAAACATTTTTCTGTGAAACTCTGCAGAGACGCGGCTGAAAGAAGGTATCTCCGAATGAAGACGTTGAGGAAGGTCTACATCACAGGAGACGTCACTGGATGTAACAGGTATGTGCTGCTGTACTCTACTGTATAGTGTGCACCATTATATGTAATGTCCATCCACATATCTGGGGGGGGGTGGCTATAGGATTTAGCTCACACTGCCGCAGTCCGGTCCCAGACTTCAGGTCACACTGTGCGTGTTCTGAAATTCTGGGGCCTCATACCCATCTACTACATTATCTGTACTCAGAGAGTTACCACTGTGTCATCTGTGGTATTACATAGGACTGCAGGTGACATCTACTACATTATCTGTACTCAGAGAGTTACCACTGTGTCATCTGTGGTATTACATAGGACTGCAGGTAACATCTACTACATTATCTGTACTCAGAGAGTTACCACTGTGTTATCTGTGGTATTACATAGGACTGCAGGTGACATCTGCTACATTATCTGTACTCAGTTACCACTGTGTTATCTGTGGTATTACATAGGACTGCAGGTGACATCTGCTACATTATCTGTACTCAGTTATCACTGTGTTATCTGTGGTGTTACATAGGACTGCAGGTGATATCTGCTACACTATCTGTACTCAGTTATCACTGTGTTATCTGTGGTGTTACATAGAACTGCAGGTGACATCTGCATTATTTGTAAAAAGGGGCGTGTCCACAGATTGGGGGGGAGAAATACTTGGCTTGCCCCGGGTGCTAACAACCCACGCTACACCACTGGAATCTGCCCTGTATGTTCCCTGCTGCTTGCTACCCCTCCTCAATTACACCCCTGTATAATGTACCCTGATACCCCTCAGTTATATGATACTGTATAACTGAGGGGTATCAGGGTAAATTACAGGGGGTAATATAACTGAAGGATCAGGGTAAATTATACAGGGGGTAAAACTAAGGGGTATTAGGGTACATTATTATACAGGGGTAATATAACTGAGGAGGGCTATCTCAGGGGACATGATGAAGGGGTAATATAACTTATATAATATAAGTTATATTACCCCTGTATAATGTCCCTGATAGCCCTCCTCAGTTATATTACTCCTGTATAATAATGTACCCTGATACCCCTTAGTGTATTTGTGTGTGTGTGTGTATATATATATATATGTGTGTGTATATATATGCACACGCGCGCGAGCGGCGTGTGTTTGTGCTTTAGGGTGCACACCCTAATGCAATAGGCTGCGCACACCTATGGTTCTATACAAGCAGACTCAGTTTTATACTGACTTTAAAACCAGCCTCAAGGACAGATTAACTGGTCAGGTGTGCAATGACTCCAAGGAGATCGCCACGCCTCCAATATATACTACAAAGAAAAAAATAAGGGGTTGGGTCAGCACAACCTGCCTGTAGGTGCAGATCGCTATGGCGAAATACATATACAAACGGAAAATGCAAATGTGATCGCACACTACATCCAGCACTC
This sequence comes from Bufo bufo, assembly GCF_905171765.1. NCBI lineage: Eukaryota > Metazoa > Chordata > Amphibia > Anura > Bufonidae > Bufo > Bufo bufo. The sequence goes on along the minus strand of NC_053391.1, from coordinate 520,060,960 downwards.
TGCCCTCCATGCTGGATGAGACATTGGTTTATATTTTGGCCAAAGCATAGTAAGCCACTCACCGCGTCAAGGCTGTCTCATGAGTGGTCCCTAACTCTTGTTCCTACCTGTTCATGGGCCATGACAGCCACATAAAATCCAGGGAATGCAGGTCAGCATGCAAGCCAAGTACACTTTGCTTGTAACCCCGTCCGGTGCCATTACAGCTTTCATCGGATCCAGGGATGCAAGTACCAACATGCATGCTGAACCCACCATATACTTCTCCTGGAGCCAAATGGCTAATGGTAGGTTCTATACAAGCAGACTCAGTTTTATACTGACTTTAAAACCAGCCTCAAGGACAGATTAACTGGTCAGGTGTGCAATGACTCCAAGGAGATCGCCACGCCTCCAATATATACTACAAAGAAAAAAATAAGGGGTTGGGTCAGCACAACCTGCCTGTAGGTGCAGATCGCTATGGCGAAATACATATACAAACGGAAAATGCAAATGTGATCGCACACTACATCCAGCACTCTGCCCTCCATGCTGGATGAGACATTGGTTTATATTTTGGCCAAAGCATAGTAAGCCACTCACCGCGTCAAGGCTGTCTCATGAGTGGTCCCTAACTCTTGTTCCTACCTGTTCATGGGCCATGACAGCCACATAAAATCCAGGGAATGCAGGTCAGCATGCAAGCCAAGTACACTTTGCTTGTAACCCCGTCCGGTGCCATTACAGCTTTCATCGGATCCAGGGATGCAAGTACCAACATGCATGCTGAACCCACCATATACTTCTCCTGGAGCCAAATGGCTAATGGTAGGTTCTATACAAGCAGACTCAGTTTTATACTGACTTTAAAACCAGCCTCAAGGACAGATTAACTGGTCAGGTGTGCAATGACTCCAAGGAGATCGCCACGCCTCCAATATATACTACAAAGAAAAAAATAAGGGGTTGGGTCAGCACAACCTGCCTGTAGGTGCAGATCGCTATGGCGAAATACATATACAAACGGAAAATGCAAATGAAAGCTGTAATGGCACCGGACGGGGTTACAAGCAAAGTGTACTTGGCTTGCATGCTGACCTGCATTCCCTGGATTTTATGTGGCTGTCATGGCCCATGAACAGGTAGGAACAAGAGTTAGGGACCACTCATGAGACAGCCTTGACGCGGTGAGTGGCTTACTATGCTTTGGCCAAAATATAAACCAATGTCTCATCCAGCATGGAGGGCAGAGTGCTGGATGTAGTGTGCGATCACATTTGCATTTTCCGTTTGTATATGTATTTCGCCATAGCGATCTGCACCTACAGGCAGGTTGTGCTGACCCAACCCCTTATTTTTTTCTTTGTAGTATATATTGGAGGCGTGGCGATCTCCTTGGAGTCATTGCACACCTGACCAGTTAATCTGTCCTTGAGGCTGGTTTTAAAGTCAGTATAAAACTGAGTCTGCTTGTATAGAACCTACCATTAGCCATTTGGCTCCAGGAGAAGTATATGGTGGGTTCAGCATGCATGTTGGTACTTGCATCCCTGGATCCGATGAAAGCTGTAATGGCACCGGACGGGGTTACAAGCAAAGTGTACTTGGCTTGCATGCTGACCTGCATTCCCTGGATTTTATGTGGCTGTCATGGCCCATGAACAGGTAGGAACAAGAGTTAGGGACCACTCATGAGACAGCCTTGACGCGGTGAGTGGCTTACTATGCTTTGGCCAAAATATAAACCAATGTCTCATCCAGCATGGAGGGCAGAGTGCTGGATGTAGTGTGCGATCACATTTGCATTTTCCGTTTGTATATGTATTTCGCCATAGCGATCTGCACCTACAGGCAGGTTGTGCTGACCCAACCCCTTATTTTTTTCTTTGTAGTATATATTGGAGGCGTGGCGATCTCCTTGGAGTCATTGCACACCTGACCAGTTTATCTGTCCTTGAGGCTGGTTTTAAAGTCAGTATAAAACTGAGTCTGCTTGTATAGAACCTACCATTAGCCATTTGGCTCCAGGAGAAGTATATGGTGGGTTCAGCATGCATGTTGGTACTTGCATCCCTGGATCCGATGAAAGCTGTAATGGCACCGGACGGGGTTACAAGCAAAGTGTACTTGGCTTGCATGCTGACCTGCATTCCCTGGATTTTATGTGGCTGTCATGGCCCATGAACAGGTAGGAACAAGAGTTAGGGACCACTCATGAGACAGCCTTGACGCGGTGAGTGGCTTACTATGCTTTGGCCAAAATATAAACCAATGTCTCATCCAGCATGGAGGGCAGAGTGCTGGATGTAGTGTGCGATCACATTTGCATTTTCCAGTCACTTAAACTTGTCTAATCCCAGATGTGCAGTATATTAGAGGGGTTTTTCCACCCTAACCAAAAAACTGTATTTCTGTCCTAAATGGGACAGTGACTTATGCATGTGTAATCCCAGATGTGCAGTATATTAGAGTTTTTTTTTCACCCTAACCAAAAAGCTATATTTCTGTCCTAAATGTGACAGTCACTTATGCACGTGTAATCCCAGATGTGCAGTATATTAGAGGGTTTTTTCACCCTAACCAAAAAGCTGTATTTCTGTCCTAAATGTGACAGTCACTTATGCATGTGTAATCCCAGATGTGCAGTATATTAGAGGGTTTTTTCACCCTAACAAAAAGCAGTATTTCTGTCCTAATTTCTGTTCTAATCCCAGATGTGCAGTATATTAGAGTTTTTTTCACCCTAACCAAAAAGCTGTATTTCTGTCCTAAATGTGACAGTCACTTATGCACATGTTATCCCAGATGTGTAGTATATTAGAGGGTTTTTTCACCCTAACCAAAAAGCTGTATTTCTGTCCTAAATGTGACAGTCACTTATGCACGTGTAATCTCAGATGTGCATTATATCAGAGGCTTTTTTCACCCCAGTATGCCAAAGCCGTATTTATGGCCTAAATGTGACAGTCACTTATGCTTGTCTAATCCCAGATGTGCAGTATATTAGAGGGGTTTCTCCACCCTAACCAAAAAACTGTATTTCTGTCCTAAATGGGACAGTGACTTATGCATGTGTAATCCCAGATGTGCAGTATATTAGAGGTTTTTTTCGCCCTAACCAAAAAGCTATATTTCTGTCCTAAATGTGACAGTCACTTATGCACGTGTAATCCCAGATGTGCAGTATATTAGAGGGTTTTTTCACCCTAACCAAAAAGCTGTATTTCTGTCCTAAATGTGACAGTCACTTATGCATGTGTAATCCCAGATGTGCAGTATATTAGAGGGTTTTTTCACCCTAACCAAAAAGCAGTATTTCTGTCCTAATTTCTGTTTTAATCCCAGATGTGCAGTATATTAGAGTTTTTTTTCACCCTAACCAAATAGCTGTATTTCTGTCCTAAATGTGACAATGACTTATGCACGTGTAATCCCAGATGTGCAGTATATTAGAGTTTTTTTCACCCTAACCAAAAAGCTGTATTTCTGTCCTAAATGTGACAGTCACTTATGCACATGTTATCCCAGATGTGTAGTATATTAGAGGGTTTTTTCACCCTAACCAAAAAGCTGTATTTCTGTCCTAAATGTGACAGTCACTTATGCACGTGTAATCTCAGATGTGCATTATATCAGAGGCTTTTTTCACCCCAGTATGCCAAAGCCGTATTTATGGCCTAAATGTGACAGTCACTTATGCTTGTCTAATTCCAGATGTGCAGTATGTTAGAGGTTTTTTTCACCCTAACCAAAAAGCTGTATTTCTGTCCTAAATGTGACAGCCACTTATGCTTGTCTAATCCCAGATGTGCAGTATATTAAAGGTTTTTTTTTTTTACCTCAGTATGACAAAGCTGTATTTCTGGACTTGCAGATAGCCTATGCTGGTGCACTATCATTGCTTAAAATGGCTGCTGATCATGTATTGATATTGACTAACTGAAGAAAAAAAAGTTCGTTTTCAGCAGTAGTTGGCTCAGGGCAGGCTTAAAAAAAATTGTGCACTGCACCCACAAAACACTTTTTCTGTAGATCGCTGAGTGCATAAACCAGTTCTTGATAAGATTTCTCCCTGATCTCTCCCTCACAGCAGCTGCAGCCTCTCCCTACACTAATCCGAGCAGAGTGACGGACGGTGCTACGTGACTCCAGCTTAAATAGAGGCTGGGTCACATGCTGCAGTTGGCCAATCACAGCCATGCCAATAGTAGGCATGGCTGTGATGGCCTTTTGGGGCAAGTAGCATGACGCTTGTTGATTGGCTGCTTTGCAGCCTTTCAAAAAGCGCCAAAAAAATCTCCGAACACCGAACCCGAACTTTTACGTAAATGTTCGGGTTCTGGTCCGGGTGCCGAAAACCCTAAAGTTCGGTACGAACCCGAACTTTACAGTTCGGGTTCGCTCAACTCTAGTAATGGCAGGTGCCCTAAACGGAGGCTGCCAAAGAGAAAACTGCCTTCATCACACCTGAGGGGCTGTATCAGTACATGGTGCTACCCTTTGGTCTGCATGGTTCCCCCGCCACTTTTCAACAGCTTATGGACATTGTGCTGCGTCCACATCGTCGGTACGCTTCGGCTTACCTGGATGATATTGTCATCCACAGTACCTAATTATTAGCATAGCATTGGCAATACAATATACCTTTGTACTTTATTTGGTTTGTAGAGTGCTGTTGCATTATGTGTTGTTCTATATGTATTTTCAGGCATAGCAACGTGCACCTGCGCATTGGGATGTGCTGACCCCCCCTCTTTTGTTTTGTCATCCACAGTACCGACTGGGAAAGTCACCTACCCAAAGTGCAGGCTGTAGTAGACTCCCTTCAGAAAGCTGGACTAACTGCTAACCCCAAAAAATGTGCGATAGGGTTAGAGGAGACTAAGTACCAGGGGTATGTCATTGGGCGCGGAGTCATCGGTTTTGGTGATGCCCGACTTCAAGAGGGAGTTTATTGTACAGACCGATGCCTTCGAAGTAGGCCTCGGTACTGTAATGTCTCAGGAAGTCAACGGGGAAGAGCATCCCATTGTCTTCCTCAGCCGTAAGTTCACCCCAGCCGAGACCCGGTATAGTATAGTGGAGAGAGAGTGCCTGGCTATCAAGAGGGCACTCGAGTCTCTCCGCCATTATTTATTGGGGGGAAAATTCCGCCTGATGACTGACCACTACCCTCTCAAGTGGATGAGCCAGGCCAAGGACAGAAATGCCCGGGTCTCCCGATGGTTTTCTCTTTACAGAACTTAAAGTTTTCAGTGGAACACAGGCAGGCCGGTTACAGGGAAACGCGGATGCCCTGTCCCGGGTACACTGTCTGGCGTGTGTTCACCCCCTCAGGTTTGAACAAGAGAAGAGGGGGGTATGTGACACAGTGAGAGGTTTTGTCTGGGAATACAGGTATTTTCCTCCCAGCATGTGCTGCCGGGCTGATTTATAGCCAGGTGACGGTCCGGGATTTGGCAGCACCTGGCTGTCCATAAATAGGCAGCTGGGCTCAGAAGCCATGTCTGTGTGCTGGGATATGAGACCTATACTGGGCTGGAGAGCTGAGCCCCATGTTTCAGGAGAACAGGCCGCCTAAAGTCTGTATTTGGACTTTCTGAGGCAGAACTGCCACCAAGGTGACTTTTTGTTATATTGACTTGCCATTGGGTGTGAAGTAACGCCAACACTGCAAAAGTGAAGTTTTGTTTTTGGCACCATGTATGAATAAACACTGAAGTTTGAATTACGAATTTGTATTTTGCCTCTGTACTGCGCCCGCTTATCCTAACTACCAGAGCGAATCCCTACAATATATAAATAATAATGGCTAATTACCAGTAATTTTATATATACTGTATTATTTTTGTAATTTTTTTTTTTTTTTAAACGTCCAAACTATTTCTAGCTAACTGCCAGTACTCTGGCGAACTAACTAAAACTATCTAATTACTAGTAATTTTTATATATATATATATATATATATATATTTTTTTTTTTTTTATTATATATATTTATATATATATTTTTTTTTACAAATGCCTGACTCTGGCTAGCTATAGTACACTATTTTATTTTAAAAAAAAAACACTGAAGTTCTGTGGGGAGGAAGGGTGGTTGGAGGATGGGGTGTCAGGGGAACTGTGTGTGTTTGGGCACTGTGGGGTGTTTATTTGCTTGGGGGCACTCTGACAGGAAACCAGGGCAGTGCATCTCCGATCTCCTGAAGTGTAACTGTCACAATGAGGAGATCGGAGCTGCTTAGATCTGAGTGACCAATCACAGCAATCGGGAAACAGGGACCGCTGTGATTGGGCCCCTGACTGGTGCCTGGACAGCTCTGATGCCCATGACACCTATTAAGATGCCAGTATACTTGCGGTGACATTTTAATTTCATGACGTACTGTGCACGTCATGATTTGGTAACTAACACCACATCGGGACATATATAGTACTTCAGTCGTCACTAAGAGGTTAAAGGAATTTTCGGATTGTGTACAGCTATATAGGTGGAGGAGCACTTTCAGAGTAGATCACCAGTTGCATGCTTAAAGTGATATTACAGTTGTGTAAAGTTATCCCATATCCACATGATAGGGGAGGACTTTTAAATTGGTGGGAGTCCACTGGGATCCCCACAAATCAGGAGAACAGGGACTCTGTACTCTGTGGAGCCCCCCAAAATGAACAGATCAGCCAGTCAGGCATGCACACAGCCGCTACATTAATTTCTATTGGAGTTCCAGAGATAGCCTAGTTAAGTACTCAGCTACCTCTGGAGGTGCCAAAGAAATTAATAAAGTGACCAACTGGCTTCTCTATTTATTTTGAGGGGTTCCATAGGGTACAGGGTCACTGTTCTCCTTATCTGTGAGGGTCCCAGTTGTAGGATTAACACAGATCTAATAGCTTTCGTGCATCCTGTAGATACTGGATAACTTTCCACTACTGGAATATCCCTTTAAGCATGCCACTAGTGATCTACTCAGAAAGTGCTCCTACACCTATGGGCCATCTCTGTGGATCGGAGATAACTTTACTTAATTGGAAAACTTTTTTAAGGGTGATGACAACATAAAAATCATTATAGGGTGAAATTGCTATTATGTTTAATGTTAACATTGTGTTATTAATATTACATCCTGGCCACATGTTTTATTATGATTTAACCAACATAAATTGCACATTCACGTTTGAAAGGAACCAGATGTACCATATAACATGATGACAAAGGTGTAAAAATGATTTTTATTTTGCCATTCACATTTTACTCGTCATGATTTAAAATTATTGGTTCTGCCTGTAAAAAGTAATGCCTCTTTGGAATAAAAAGCATTTCATTGTTATATTTTTTAATTAAAGTCTTTTAAGTTTTTTTTTTATATTTCAATGAGTCCAAGCCAAACAGTAATCAAAGTTATCATGTAGTTATATAAGTGCAATATATTTTAATTCTCACATTCCAGTAAAATGTCGTGTTCCTAAAAATCTACAAACGCTTATTCCCAATAACTGGCCCATATGATCGAGCAGCCGAACAGCCGATGAATGAGCAAGCGCTCATTGGTCAGCTGATGGGCATCATTCGTCAGAATGAAAGATGCCTGATTATCGGCAGCATATCTCCCTGTGTAATCAAGGATGAGCTGCCTATAATAAATTGCACAGAATGAGGTAGGAATGACCGTGGTGCCATTGTTAGTCCCACGTTCAATTTGCACGGACCTGTGTAGTCAGGCCAGTGTAAACGAGCAATGATGGATGTGTTTATCCATTGGCTCTTTTGCTGCCAGAACATTGGGCAGTATAATAGGTTCTTTAGTTTGGTTCATTTTATATCCTTATATTTCACTAAACAATAAGAAAACCCTTTTTATCTGTTCTTAAGTAGCTTATATATTATTAGTCATCTACTAATATTGACATTTTCACTTCTCTATCTCATATTAATTTTCTATATTTTGTTTTCTAATAAATACACATCCAAAACGGCTCAAAACACAAGGTTAAAAGTGTTTTCCAACTGATGAACCATCCTCAAGATAGGTCATCAATAACATACTGGTGAAAGTCCTACTCCCCTGCTAAGCAGTGATGTGAGGAGTCCGCTCACCTTCTCACAGCTTACCAAGCACAAGGCTGTCCATTGGATAACGACTGTGCTTGGCATTGTAGCTCAGCCCCATATACTTGAATGGAACTGACCTGCACCTAAGCCATGTTTATATAGCCACCAAGTTATTTAAAAAATGTGTCTGCATAGTGCAACCTGCTGTTTGTTATTTTCCTCAAGTCTCTGTCCACCTCACTGAGGTGGACGTACATGCTCAGTTCAATTCTTTAACGGTCACTGCCCATATCTTATGTTAGAAGCAGAGAAAGTTACAGAACCCACCCTCAGTGAAAGTGTATCCCTGATATCCCTGCTTAAAGAGAATGTAGCAGAGCAATGAATGGGGAGATTTCTGGATATATACACTGCGTGCAGAATTATTAGGTAAATGAGTATTTTGACCACATCATCCTCTTTATGCATGTTGTCTTACTCCAAGCTGTATAGGCTCGAAAGCCTACTACCAATTAAGCATATTAGGTGATGTGCATCTCTGTAATGAGAAGGGGTGTGGTCTAATGACATCAACACCCTATATTAGGTGTGCATAATTATTAGGCAACTTCCTTTCCTTTGGCAAAATGGGTCAAGAGAAGGACTTGACAGGCTCAGAAAAGTCAAAAATAGTGAGATATCTTGCAGAGGGATGCAGCACTCTTAAAATTGCAAAGCTTCTGAAGCGTGATCATTGAACAATCAAGCGTTTCATTCAAAATAGTCAACAGGGTCGCAAGAAGCGTGTGGAAAAACCAAGGCGCAAAATAACTGCCCATGAACTGAGAAAAGTCAAGCGTGCAGCTGCCAAGATGCCACTTGCCACCAGTTTGGCCATATTTCAGAGCTGCAACATCACTGGAGTGCCCAAAAGCACAAGGTGTGCAATACTCAGAGGCATGGCCAAGGTAAGAAAGGCTCAAAGATGACCACCACTGAACAAGACACACAATCTGAAACGTCAAGACTGGGCCAAGAAATATCTCAAGACTGATTTTTCTAAGGTTTTATGGACTGATGAAATGAGAGTGAGTCTTGATGGGCCAGATGGATGGGCCCGTGGCTGGATTGGTAAAGGGCAGAGAGCTCCAGTCCGACTCAGACGCCAGCAAGGTGGAGGTGGAGTACTGGTTTGGGCTGGTATCATCAAAGATGAGCATGTGGGGCCTTTTCGGGTTGAGGATGGAGTCAAGCTCAACTCCCAGTACTACTGCCAGTTTCTGGAAGACACCTTCTTCAAGCAGTGGTATAGGAAGAAGTCTGCATCCTTCAAGAAAAACATGATTTTCATGCAGGACAATGCTCCATCACACGCATCCAAGTACTCCACAGCGTGGCTGGCAAGAAAGGGTATAAAAGAAGAAAATCTAATGACATGGCCTCCTTGTTCACCTGATCTGAACCCCATTGAGAACCTGTGGTCCATCATCAAATGTGAGATTTACAAGGAGGGAAAACAGTACACCTCTCTGAACAGTGTCTGGGAGGCTGTGGTTGCTGCTGCACGCAATGTTGATGGTGAACAGATCAAAACACTGACAGAATCCATGGATGGCAGGCTTTTGAGTGTCCTTACAAAGAAAGGTGGCTATATTGGTCACTGATTTGTTTTTGTTTTGTTTTTTAATGTCAGAAATGTATATTTGTGAATGTTGAGATGTTATATTGGTTTCACTGGTAAAAATAAATAATTGAAATGGGTATATATTTGTTTTTTGTTAAGTTGCCTAATAATTATGCACAGTAATAGTCACCTGCACACACAGATATCCCCCTAAAATAGCTAAAACTAAAAACAAACTAAAAACTACTTCCAAAAATATTCAGCTTTGATATTAATGAGTTTTTTGGGTTCATTGAGAACATGGTTGTTGTTCAATAATAAAATTAATCCTCAAAAATACAACTTGCCTAATAATTCTGCACTCCCTGTATATGAGGTACAGGGCTGGTTCTATATCTGTTAGAAACAGCTTGCAATGTATTATATGATCTCTGAATTTCATTTTACATTAATTATGGGATAACTTTAATGTTTTTAAGTTGAATTTATTTAGGAGATACTCACTTAGCTACATTGTGGGTCTTTAATACATGCACATCATACATATAGTTTTGGTAATATCGAGTGAAAACATCCAGGCTCAGAGACCTGTCCTTAACATAAAAAGACACCAATATTAGGCTAAAAAGTTCTTTTGAGCATTTTTCTGAACATTTGCTGTTTTAGTGGCAGTTTTTGCACCTACGACACTAAAATGCTAAAAATAAAAAAAAAGTCTATGGAAATGTGAAGTGCAAGGCATACAATTACCTTTTGACTAGCAGCTTTTTTCTAATTGGGGGTGTTTTTTCTCTTGTGGTAGCATGTTGAAGCTTTTGTTATTTTTAAGGCATTTTACATCCCTTTCTGTACAGGCGGACAATGCATAAACAAAAAACACTATCCACCCACACATACGTTTTGCAAAAAATGTCACTAAAACACATAAAATATGCACGTGGTAAGGGAAAAAGTAGTTTATATGTCATTATTTTTAATAGGTAAAAATGCTAATGCGAATTCATGTGTGTGGGGTTCCTTATGTAAGAGTCAAGACACCACTGGTCATGCTTCTGACCCCCAATGTTTGGATTTTTGGTTCATCTTTGTGTGCAGTTTAAGAGAAAAGTTCTTATAAATGAACAAAACTTACTACAATGCTCCCTGCTCAGCTCTCTGACCCCATATTAAATGTAATAACCTTGTACACTTTCCCCTTAATAATTTACTGTGTAAAGTATTATAATTTTCATAGGAAGCCAGTGAGAACTTGACTCCATTGAAAGCCCCATAATCCATTTTTGAGTGCAGTTAATATAATTCTCCCAGACACATGTCAAGGGTTTCCTTTTGTATTATGCTCAAGAGTCACATTCAAGATGACATGTTGATCTCTGGTATAGTAGGAAAAAAAGAGCAGCATATATGGCAAATGTATTACTAAAATGCTGCCTAATATAAGAAGAATGTTCAATCTATTATTAAAAAGAACTAATCAAGCAAACGCAAAACTTAATTTGTAAAAATGTAATACCAGTCACACCATGCTATAATCCTAACCCATTAGTCAATCGGCTTATCGTCCATTAACACGGGGTGACGATCTAGCAGATTTTCGGGAAGGAAACATCCTAGCGGAGGAGACTGGTGCAGTTACATGCAGCAATCTCCTCCAGCTCCCCAAGAGTATGGAGAGGAGCGATCGCTAATGTCATCGTCTTCCTCATACCGACTCATTGTTTCACGTCAGCAGAGCGTGTTTACACAGCACAATCTGCCACTGGGAAATGATGATCTTCTGTGCTACACAAAAGATCCAATTACCCGATACCCGTAGTCGGCAGTACATTTACACCGCCAGATCATAATCAGTAACGCTGGTTAGCACTGATCTGTTCAATTGTCGACCCACATAATAGGCCCTTTAACCTGTTGCCAATAGCATTTTGATGCCAAGTGTTAGTAATGTTATGACATTTCCATTGTCACTGTTGCACATCAATATCTGCAGCTTCATTGATTGTCGTCAGGAGGCCATGATATTGTTCTACATAGCAGCCATAAGGACATGATGTGATCATATCTAGATAAGGCAGGGAGAGTTTCTGAAAAGGCTTCTAAGCACTTAGAGGGAAATTTATCAAATTGGATATGTCCGTTTTATGGCACAAGAATGTCGCAAGCACGCCTGGTGTACCTTTACTGACAGTGGGTAAACTACATCGCAATCAAATTTATTAGAACCGAGCGCTACTTCGTAAATTTGGAGCAGAAACAAAAATCAAGGACAGATTTAAAAATGATACCAAAAACACAGCAAATGATCACATAAAAGCTATGTTATTCCATGATTAATGTGAAAATCAGGCATCATATAGTACACGACAATCTTTTTCTTACAAAGCTAGAACCAGCCCTGTACCTCACATGGATCCTGCTGAGATCCCCCCATTCATTGCTCTGCTAGATTTATAACAGGAGAAGTGTCCATGCTCTCCCTATCACAACTCAGTAGGCAGTTGAAGGATGAAACTGAGCATATGCGGCCATCTCAGTGAGCATGTCAAAGAAATAAGAAATAGGACAAACAGCAGGTGGCGCTATACAGATACATTTTATTGAATAACTCAGTGGCTATGCAATATTTTTAATTACGTGCAATTACAAAAGTATTCAGATCCAGGGGCTTGTTTGAACACTGTAGAATATTGTGTGGGACAACCCACTTTAAACAATAAAAAGGGTTCAGGGTTCATGTGATATATACAGTATATATATATATATACTAGCTGAAGGGTATATTTAACCTATTTCATTTAATGTTTGTGTGTGTCGTTAAAAGATATCAACACTATCCACTATAACAGTGACATCTTCAGAACCCCGCCCCCTTAACAGCGACCTCCACAGCCCCCCACCCCTTAACACTGACCCCCCCACAGTGCCCCGTCTCTTAAATTTGGTCCTCCACAGCAGCCCACCTCCTTAACTTTGACCTTTACAGCAGCCTTCCCTTTTAACAGTGAGTTTCACAGCATACCACCCCCTTGACAGTGACCTCCACAGGGGCCCGCCCCTTAACAGTGTCCTTTATAGCAATCTGCCCCTTAACACTGACCTCCATAGTGGACCATCCCCTTAACTCTGACCTCCACAGCAGCCTGCCCCTAGGGTGGCCAGAGGTCTAGTTTTAGACTGGACAGTCCGGCTTTCAGACTCCCTGTCCTCCGTCTGGCACAGGGCCTGGACGGACAAAAGGATGTCCTTTTGAACAGCTCACTCTCAGACAGCCGCACTGTGCTGTCTGAGTGTGAGCTACAGGAAGAAAGTCACCCTAACTCCCTCGAGCTGACAGAAGTTGATTTTTAACTTCATTTTTTCAATTCCTGTCAGCTGAGGAGTGGAGGGGGCATGGTCAAACCTGATCAGGGCGTGGCTTATCGGGACCTAGACATTAATTTTCAACTTCATTTTTTTTAATCCCTGTTGGCTGAGGAGTGGGAGAGGGGTGTGCTAACTGGATCAGAGGGGTGTCCTATTAAAACAGCCTACTCTAAGACAGCAGCACTGTGCTGTCTGAGTGTGAGCTCCAGGGATAAAGTCACCCTCCCTCCCACCTCTGCAGCTGACTGAAGTTGATTTTTAACTTCATTTTTCAATCCCTGTCGGCTGAGGAGTGGGAGGGAGCGTGGCCTAACCGAATTGGGGGCATGGTTTAGCGGGACCTAGAAGTTGATTTTTAACTTCATTTTTTCAATCCATGTCGGGTAAGGAATGGGAGGGGGCATGGCCTAACCAGATCAGGGGCGTGTCCTTTTGAACAGCTTACTCTAAGACAGCAGCACTGTGCTGCCTGAGTGTGAGCTGCAGGGAAAAAGTCACCGTCCCTCCCACCCCTGCAGCTGACAGAAGTTGATTTTTAACTTAATTTTTTCAATCCCTGTCAGCTAAGGAGTAGGAGGGGCATGACCTAACCAGATCAAGGCGTAGCTTAGCGGGACCTAGAAGTTGATTGTTAACTTCATTTTTTTCAATCTCTGTCGGCTGAGGAGTGGGAGTGGGCGTGGCCTAACCAGATCAGGACGTGTCCTTTTGAACAGCTCACTCTAAGACAGCAGCACTGTGCTGAGTGTGCGCTGCAGGGAAAACGTCGACCTCCCGCCCACCCCTGCAGCTGACAGAAGTAGATTTTTTACTTAATTTTTTCAATCACCATCGAGTGGGAGGAGGCGTGACCTAATTGGATCAGGGGCGTGGTTAAGCGGGGCCTGGGGGCGGTGTTTTACATTCATCTTTTGAGGGTGGACACATTGTGGCAGGGGCAGTGTCTGGGCTCCTTCCTGTATACCAAATGGATCATTTGCATACCAAATAAACTGGATTTTCAGAGGATAAAAAAATCTATTGCTGGAACAAAGGCACATCTTGAAATAAGGTACCAAGTGCTATTAGGCCATGGCTTTACTTCAATAGCAATTATCCTGGTGACAGATTTCTTTTAAAGCTCACCTACAGCAGTGAAGAAAAATGGCTGGGTTGTTATGGAAACCTGGAGTAAAACTGTGTATGTGGAGGCTAACAGCCTGCAAACTTCTATTGGCTAATAAGGGTCATGTGACCAAGCTTCTATTGGCTAAAGCATTTTTTGGGAATATCTCAGGAGAGCTGAGATCTGGTCTAAAATCTTCCCGGACACCTGATGTACCTCTATTCCAAATTTTGTGATTGTAAATATGACAGAGCGGATTCCCTTAGCGGGCATACATACATACATACATACACACATACATACACTCAGCTTTATATAATACTAGCTGAAGGACCCTGCTTCGCTCGTGTATATTTAATCTACAGTATTTATTTAATGTTTGTGTGTGTCGTTAAAAGATATCAACACTATCTACTATAACAGTGACATCTATAGCACCCCGCCCTCTTCAGACTCCCTGTCCTCCGTCTGGCGCAGGGCCTGGACGGACACAGGGAAGTCCTATTGAACAGCTCACTCTCAGACAGCCGCACTGTGCTGTCTGAGTGTGAGCTGCAGGGAGAAAGTCACCGTTCCTTACCAACACTGTAGCTGACAGAAATTGATTTTTAACTTCTTTTTTTCAATCACTGTTGGCTGAGGAGTGGGAGGGGGCGTGGCCTTACTAGATTGGGGCATGGCTTAGCAGGATCTAGAAGTTGATTTTTAACTTTGTTTTTTCAATCCCTGTTGGCTGAGGAGTAGGAGGGGGCATGGCTTAATCAGATCAGGGGTGTGGCTTAGCGGGACCTAGAGGCAGGGTTTTAAGTTCATCTTTTTGAGGGCGGACACATTGTGGCGGGGGCGTGTCTGGGCTCCTTCTTGCAAGAGTGATGCCTCTCTGGGCACTTTACTGGCTCATTTGCATACCAAATAAACTGGATTTTCAGAGGATAAAAAAATCTATTGCTGGAATAAAGTCACATCTGAAAATAAGGTACTAAGTGCTATTAGGCCATGGCTTTATTTCAATAGTGATTATCCTGGTGACAGATTTCCTTTAAAGCTTTCCTACAGCAGTGAAGAAAAATGGCTGGGTTGTTATGGAAACCTGGTGTAAAGCTGTGTGTGTGTGTGGAGATTGTTCTGCGAGCTTCTATTGGCTGATAAGGGTCATGTGACCAAGATTCTATTGGCTAATGCATTTTGTGGGAATATATCAGGAACAGTACGTCCTAGAGAGCTGAGACCTGGTCTAAAACCTTTCCGGACACCTGATGTACCTGTGTGCCAAATTTGTGATTGTAAATGCGACAGTACGGATTCCTTTAGCGGACATACATACATAACAGACACATACACTCAGCTTTATAACATACACAGCTTTATATATTATATATATATATATATATATATATAATATAATAATCACAGGTCGGCACTGCTGTATATGGTCACGGTGCACGAGTCTATGGGATGGCGTCCCAATGTAGAATCAATGAAAAAGACCGGCACTCGCTGTTGATAATTCTTTCTTTGTATTTATTCAGTCACATGTACAGGCAATAAGTGACGCGTGCGTTTCGGTGCTGCCGCACCTTCCTCAGACTCAGTCTGAGGAAGGTGCGGCAGCACCGAAACGCACGCGTCACTTATTGCCTGTACATGTGACTGAATAAATACAAAGAAAGAATTATCAACAGCGAGTGCCGGTCTTTTTCATTGATTATATATATATATATATATCTAAAACTATTTGCAGGGTGCTTTGACTAGAGGGTTGTGTTACCTGTCAGTGAACACCTGACATTTAAGAAGCACATGGAATTTATATCTCTTAATTAAAGAATGGTGCCTCTGAAGGGAAAAAATGACCCTCTAAGTCTTTACCAGCAAGACCTGCCGACTAGTGATGAGCGGCATAGCCAATATTTGAATTTGTGATATTTGGCAAATTTTTGGCCCATTATTCGCCATAAATTTGCAAATTCGAGAATTCGTGATATCCAGTCATTATTTACTTGATTGCAAAAATCGGCAATGTAATATATTTGCGATAAAAATTCACTATTAGAATATTTGCGATCAACACTAAGGGGTAGGAAACTTTCCTACTGGTTGCTAGGGATGTTGCTAAGTGCCAATATTCGTGATAAGTTCGCCATAAATTTGCGATTAGAATATTCGCGATCAACACTATTCGCAAATACGAATATATAGCACTATATTCAAAATATTTGCGATTAAAATTCACGATTCGAATATTCGTGCTCAACACTACTGCCGACATAGGGATAGCTATATCAGCTCTCAAAATTTTGAGGACAGCAAATGGATGTATAAATCTCAGATTCTTGGACTCAAATCAAACCAAAAAGTTTTTTTACCTTAATGTATTGCAGAGGATAAACCAGAATACTTATGAAAAACACAATATTGGAGATATTTCGGCTGTTTACCTTGACACATCTATTCCCCCCTCCCCTAAAAAAAAGTTAAATGTCATAAAAATGTGTGAATTAGAAGTACTGTAACTAACATTCGGGCTTTTGGTAGGAATTCACTTAACATTATTCCAGTTAGAAAAACCCATACGGAGTGCTCTCCAAAACATTCCAACTTTTTCATCCTATTTTTCAATAGTTTAATAGTTTAATTTTTTCAAGGGAATCTGTCACCAACAAAGGCAGGCAAGGCTCCCAACTCATGTTGTAATCATACCTTCATTCACTAGGATTGTTGTTGCAATGAATAACACTTTTATTCTATAGGTTTGTTAGCTGTTAAGTGCATCGAGGGCACCATAGCTCTGGCTCTTCCCCTCCCAGCACCTCCTTTTCCTGCTTGATTGACTTGAACAGTCTTCTGCAGAATCATCGTGTCTGACCATGTCAAACAAGGATATCAAGGCGCTGGGAGGGGAAAGGGCCAGACAAGAGCTATAGTGCACTGAGTAGTTAAGCCCACCCTTGGTGCACTTAACAGCTAATAAGCTTACTGATTATTTTTTTTTCCACTAGATTTTAACAGTGATGCCATTACATAAAGCTATGATTATAATATGGACAGGGAGCCCTTTCTCGCATCATAGCCAGTTTAAAACTGAGATTAAATAATTTCATTGTATGACAGGGCTGAATGCAGAGACTAATTATATTATTATTATTATTATTATTATTATTATTATTATTATTATTATTATAATATGCATTAGTATAGTTGTATGTGTTTCCCATAGCCTATGATTTTGTAACATCAATTACAAAATTATAGAACTGCTACAGTCCAGAGCTTAGAATTTAGGTCTGGCAAATCCTGCTAGGCAAGCAACAAGAGAATTATAGGATTGTAAAGGGAAAAAAGCAGAAGGTTGTGTTAATGCAATGTGCTGGCTGAAGGATTTAGCTGAAACAACAAAATCAAATCAGTTTCACCTTCTATAAAATTTTATCAGATGTTATGAGGAGATCTAACAGTGATTAATGAGAGAAGGTCATGAAACACTAAAGTCTACACCACCTACCTGTTTTCAACTGGTAAAAGTAATGCAACCATTATTATAAATAGATGGCTCCTTTGTCCTGTGGGTAAAATATCATTCACATTGATCTGACACTGGATCAATAGGTGAAAAAATTTGACAGTTTTGTGGCATGAGCTGAATATTCATATTTAAAACAACAGGACTATTAATTTAATAGCATATATTACTCTCATTAGCTACAGTGTGTTATTTTTATTTCTTTAGTATTTAAAGGGAACCTGTCACCTAAAAAACGCCTCTCAAACCACCAGCATTACCTTAAAGTAGCCAGCAGTATGTTCCTAAAGATCCTTTTCTTCCTCTGGCCAGATGCACCAAAATCTTGAAAAACAAACTTTAATCCCCTGCCCTCGCTATGTAACAGCAGAGTTTGAAGTCAAGGGGGCAGCGGCCTCCTCAATTCAAGTCAAGATAATCACACCCCCTTTCTCTGCCACTTCACCTCTGATTGAAAGCCGCGCACATAAACGTCTGACGCACAGTCACACTCGGCCGGCTTTGCTGAACTGCCAATCAAAAGCAAATGGGCAAGGAAAAGGGGGCGTGGTTATCTTGACTTAAAGCGAGGAGGCCGCTGCCCTCTTGACTTCAAACTCTGCTGTTACATAGCGCATGCAGGGGATTAAAGTTTGTTTTTCAAGATTTTGGTGCATCTGGCCGGAGGAAGAAAAGGATCTTTAGGAACTTTTTTTAGGTGACAGGTTCCCTTTAATTTTTTTTTGTACTTAAAGGAGACTCATTCTACTTTGTTACTTCTGGTATCAGTTTTTCTATTATGAAAAGGGCACATGCTCCACAATAACCCTTTTTGGACTATAAGACACATCTAGAATTTGGAGGAGGAAAATAAAAATAAAAGTATTTTTCATCAGATCAGATCCCAAGTCCTCATCAGACCCCAAAATCAGACTCTTCTTCATCAAACCTCAGATAAGACCCCAAAATCAGACCCCAGTACATCAGACTTCAGATCAGACACTTATCAGACCCCCAAGCTCCAACAGCATCAGATCAGACCCTTATCAGACATCAAGCTCCATCAGCCTCAGATCAGACCCCTAAGATCCATCAGCCTCAGATCAGACCCCCAAGCTTCATCAGCCTCAGATCAGACCCCCAACCTCTGTCAGCCTCAGATCAGATCCCTATGAGACTCAGATCCGACCCCCATCAGCCTCATATCAGACTCAATTAAATAGAAATTTGCGGCGCACAGATTTTTTTGACTGAAATTTATGGCATTTTATTCATGTTATATCGCATGATCTAGTAATATCTCAGAAGGAAAAATGAATCGCATAGATCAGCATTGAGATAATAGAACGCCGAGGAAGGCCTTGACAGGCCGAAACATCCGGGTTGCCAAATCTGATATATGTGATTAATTTTTGCTTCTGAGATATTACCGAATCATGTGATATAACATGAATAAAATGCCATAAATTGCAGACAAAAAGAGCCATGTGCTGCAAATTTCTATTTAATTGACTATGACTGACAAGTCCTCGCTGGCACTGGCAACTATAGTGTCAGCCTCACATCAGACTCCATCAGCTTCAGATCAGACACCATCAGGCCTCAGATTAGATACCATCAGCCTTAGATCAGATATCAATCAGCCTCAGATCAGACTCCATCAGCCTCGGATCAGAGCCCAAAAATACTTAACTCGCTTGCTCCGGACGGCGCTGCCACTCACTGCTGCCTGGTGTTCTTCGAGCCTATGTTGCACTGTGAAATGATGCCGCACAGCATCAGGTCATAGTGCATGCCTGCGCTGCCAAAAATGGTATGAGAGGAAAATATGTTATCTGCTGGTATAATAGTAAGAAGTAGAATTTAGGATGACAGCTCTATTGCTCTCTTGATATGCCTAGATAAAGATGCCCACAGAAGAGCATTGCGCTTAAAGGAAATGCATAATCAGACAATGACCTATTGTTTAAATCATGTTTTTATGTAAAAAATATTTGTAAAGAAATTTTGGTGACATTATTTTTAATTTCCCATGTCAATATGTACATTTAAACAAAACCATAATATCCGGCAGTTTTTGCACTGGCCACTAAACCTAATAGGCTCCACTTCTTTGTTCTGTACAGATCACATTGGTGCAGTTATCTCGTTATCATTACAGGCAGGATTACAATGGCAGATATCACCTCTGTGTATAGGATCCACCAGAAGTGATTATTAAAGCTTCTACTCCCTCCTGACCTCTGCACAGGTCACAGAACATGCCTAGAAAACCTTCCCCTAGAAATCAATGAGGTCCCCTCCTGTCCATTGTGTCTATAACCCTGTGGCTGCTGTAAAGCAATTCTGTACATGATGTTAAGAACATTTGAGGAAAGATAGCAGCCCCTATATTCATGTTCAGGGAATAGTATACAAAATCTACAATTAGAAAATAAAAACAGATTAGAAAAAAGGGATATGTCGTGTTATCTGGTTTTATCTGACACATTCCCTTTAAGCATAGAAATATAGATATAGAATTCAGTTGCCTGGGACACACTTTTCATAACCATTGCTGTAAGCATATCTATAGTATAGTTGTAGGTGCCATATCATGGAAGCTTACACTACATGATCTTCAGAGGAGCACTTTAGGCTGGGATCGCATACAGTATACAGCTTTTGAATCAAAGGTATAGATCCTAAAAGAAGGAAGAGTCTCGTCTGCAGTATAGCCAATGTTTTTGTTCAAAAAGCTGCAAAAAATGCAAAAAAATAAATAAAAAAAGGAGCCTTAAAAGGGGTTTTTCAGTTTCATAATGACATTTTTGTCTGCCATAGTACCCTAAACACTGCTTAACCCCTTAAGGACGCAGGGCGTATCGGTACGCCCTATTTCCCGAGTCCTTAAGGACTCAGGGCGTACCGGTACGTCCTAACTTGAAATCAGTATTCCGGCGCCCCAGGGGTTAATCAGAACGGGATTTCGGCTGAAATCCTTCAGCCGGCATCCTGTGACAACGCCAGGTGGGGTCATGTGACCCCCCCGTGTCGGCGATCGCAGCAAACCGCAGGTCAATTCAGACCTGCGGTTTGCTGCGCTTTTTGCAGTTTCTGATTCCCGCGGTCCCTGAGCACGGGGATCAGAAACTTTTGAGTGCCTATAATCAATATTTTTCACCCCCCCCCTGCACCCCTGCACGATTTGATGCCGGCGGGTGGTGCGGGGGGGTGTCGCATGCGGTGGGGGCGTTGCGGGAGGCGGGCGGTGCGGCAGGCGGGATCGCGATCCCCCGCTCGCCTCCCCATGAATGATCGTTGGCTTCTAGTGGGTATACCAGGGTGCCAGCACATTGCTGGCACCCTGTTATAAACGGCTGACATCTGTGCAGATGTCAGCCGTTTAACCCTTTCCATACCGCGGTCCGTACGGACCACTGTATGGAAAAAGTTAACTGTCATCGGTCAGGGAGCTCCCTCCCTCTCCATAGGGGGGCTGCTGTGCCTTTGCAGCCCCCCGATGGAGAGGGAGAGAGCCCCCAGAGAGCCCCCCTCAGCCCTGTGCTTACCCTTCCCCGTCTGCGAAGTTGTGGCAGACGGGGAAGGTTCCCATGGCAACAGGACGCCTGCTCAGGCGTCCTGCTGTCCATGGTGCTGAACAGATCTGTGCTAAAAGCATAGATCTGTTCAGTGTAAGTAAAATACAGTACAGAACAATATATATTGTACTGTACTGTATTATACAGACATCAGACCCACTGGATCTTCCAGAACCAAGTGGGTCTGAGTCAAAAAAAAAGTGAAAAAAGTTAAGATAAAAAAAAAACATTCATCACTGAATAAAAATTAAAAAAATAAAATACACTACACATATTAGGTATCGCCGCGTCCGTAACAACCTGATCTATAAAACGGTCATGTTACTTTCCCTGCACGGTGAACACCATAAAAATAAAAAAATAAAAACTATGAGAAAATTGAAATTTTGCCCACCTTACTTCCCAAAAAAGGTAATAAAAGTGATCAAAAAAGTCACATGTACGCCAAAATAGTACCAATCAAACCATCATCTCATCCCGCAAAAATCATACCCTACCCAAGATAATCGCCCAAAAACTGAAAACACTATGGCTCTCAGACTAAAGAAACACTAAAACATGATTTTTTTTGTTTCAAAAATGAAATCATTGTGTAAAACTTACATAAATAAAAATAAAGTATACATATTAGGTATCGCCGCGTCCGTATCGACCGGCTCTATAAAAATATCACATGATCTAACCCCTCAGGTGACCACCGTAAAAAAAATAAAAAATAAAAACGGTGTAAAAAAAGCCGTTTTTTGTCATCTTACGTCACAAAAAGTGTAATAGCAAGCGATAAAAAAGTCATATGCACCCCAAAATAGTGCCAATCAAACCGTCATCTCATCCCGCAAAAAATGAGACCCTATTCAAGATAATCGCCCAAAAACTGAAAAAACTATGGCTCTTAGACTATGGAGACACTAAAACTTTTTTGGGTTTTAAAAATGAAGTTATTGTATAAAACTTACATAAATAAAAAAAATTGTATACATATTAGGTATCGCCGCGTCCGCAACAACCTGCTCTATAAAATTACCACATGATCTAACCTGTCAGATGAATGTTGTAAATAACAAAAAAAAAAGTGCCAAAAAAGCTATTTCTTGTTACCTTGCCGCACAAAAAGTGTAATATAGAGCAACCAAAAATCATATGTACCCTAAACTAGTACCAACAAAGCTGCCACCTTATTCCGTACTTTCTAAAATGGGGTCACTTTTTTGGAGTTTCTACTCTAGGGGTGCATCAGGGGGGCTTCAAATGGGACATGGTGTCAAAAAAACCAGTCCAGCAAAATCTGCCTTCCAAAAACCATATGGCATTCCTTTCCTTCTGCGCCCTGCTGTGTGCCCGTACAGCGGTTTACGAACACATATGGGGTGTTTCTGTAAACTACAGAATCAGGGCCATAAATAATGAGTTTTGTTTGGCTGTTAACCCTTGCTTTGTAACTGGAAAAAAAATATTAAAATGGAAAATCTGCCAAAAAAGTGAAATTTTGAAATTGTATCTCTATTTTCCATTAAATCTTGTGCAACACCTAAAGGGTTAACAAAGTTTGTAAAATCAGTTTTGAATACCTTGAGGGGTGTAGTTTCTTAGATGGGGTCACTTTTATGGAGTTTCTACTCTAGGGGTACATCAGGGGGGCTTCAAATGGGACATGGTGTCAAAAAAACAGTCCAGCAAAATCTGCCTTCCAAAAACCATACGGCGCACCTTTCACTCTACGCCCCTCTGTGTGACCGTACAGTAGTTTACGGCCACATATGGGGTGTTTCTGTAAACGGAAGAGTCAGGGCAATAAAGATACAGTCTTGTTTGGCTGTTAACCCTTGCTTTGTTACTGGAAAAAAATGGGTTAAAATGGAAAATTAGGCAAAAAAATGAAATTCTCAAATTTCATCCCCATTTGCCAATAACTCTTGTGCAACACCTAAAGAGTTAACAAAGTTTGTAAAATCAGTTTTGAATACCTTGAGGGGTGTAGTTTCTTAGATGGGGTCACTTTTATGGAGTTTCTACTCTAGGGGTGCATCAGGGGGCTTCAAATGGGACATGGTGTCAAAAAACCAGTCCAGCAAAATCAGCCCTCCAAAAACCAAACGGCGCACCTTTCACTCTACACCCTACTGTGTGCCCGTACAGTAGTTTATGGCCACATATGGGGTGTTTCTGTAAACAGCAGAGTCAGGGCAATAAAGATACAGTCTTGTTCAGCTGTTAACCCTTGCTTTGTTAGTGGAAAAAATGGGTTAAAATGGAAAATTAGGCAAAAAAAATGAAATTCTCAAATTTCATCCCCATTTGCCAATAACTCTTGTGCAATACCTAAAGGGTTAACAAAGCTTGTAAAATCAGTTTTGAATACCTTGAGGGGTGTAGTTCATAGAATGGGGTCATTTTTGGGCGGTTTCTATTATGTAAGCCTCGCAAAGTGACTTCAGACCTGTAGTGGTCCCTAAAAATTTGGTTTTTGTAAATTTCTGAAAAATTTCAAGATTTGCTAAACTTCTAAGCCTTGTAAGATTTTCTAAACTTCTAAGCCTTGTAACATACCCAAAAAATAAAATATCAATCCCAAAATGCTACAAACATGAAGTAGACATATGGGGAATGTAAAGTCATCAAAATTTTTGGGGGTATTACTATGTATTACAGAAGTAGAGAAACTGAAACTTTGAAATTTGCAAATTTTTTTAAATTTTTGGTAAATATGGTATTGTTTTATGCAAAAAAATTAACTTTTTTGACCCAATTTTAGTAGTGTCATGAAGTACAATATGTGACGAAAAAACAATCTCAGAACGGCCTGGATAAGTCAAAGCGTTTTAAAGTTATCAGCACTTAAAGTGACACTGGTCAGATTTGCAAAAAATGGCCAAGTCCTTAAGGTGAAATAGGGCTAAGTCCTTAAGGGGATATAGTTGCCCCATATACTTTTTTTTTCCCTTTCCCTGTTTGCAGCCTCACTGCATCCTGGCAGGTTGTTTACATGCAGAACTTCCAATTTTCATTAGTTTCCTGCTGAGTTTTCTAACCAAACCCAGCATGCTTTGGAGATGGGTGCCGTACTAACTAATGTAGAGAGAACATTGCAACAGGCAGAGAAAGCCCTATGGGACATTATAGAGCACATGCAGAGTTTGGTTAGTAGTGAAAAACTTATGAAAACAGAGAAGCTGTGCACAAAAACCTTCTGGCAGAATGCAGTGATGCTAAGAAAAGGTGAAGGAGATTGCTGACATGAAAGACAGGTATATTGGGCAAGAATACACCGTTTTTGGGGTACATTGGACAGATTAAAATTTGTCATTATGAAACTGGAGAACTCCTTCAAAGAAGGAACGCTAAATACCCAAAATAGACCTGTGCTGTGCCATGCTCAACCTTGTGTTGGGCAGTGACTACAACTAAGATCTGTGAGAGCATGGACACACAGGGCGGTTTTTCCAAAGCAGAATTTCCTATGTGGATTTTACTTTAATTCCTCAGTGGAATTTTTGCTGTGGATTTGTTAGGGATTTAGTACAAAATACATAGATTAAGTTATATCACATACGGTATATTAACTCATTTTAGAAATGTATGCCAGTGCCCATCAAAGGGAGCACATAATCTCCGGTGATTTTGCAGGCAGCATGCAGTACAGA
Organism: Bufo bufo; assembly: GCF_905171765.1. Taxonomy (NCBI): domain Eukaryota; kingdom Metazoa; phylum Chordata; class Amphibia; order Anura; family Bufonidae; genus Bufo; species Bufo bufo. The sequence goes on along the minus strand of NC_053391.1, from coordinate 520,036,134 downwards.
AGACCCGGCTGAAATTCCATAACTCCTAGTTCTAACAACGACTGTGAAACTGGGATACTATAGCATTAAGGGAATATAGACATATGAAGACTTATGACATTTACTGTACTGAGGTACCTAAGAAGCAATTTTCTTTGTAAACTGATTCTACTTGAATCCACTGCATTGTTTGTTTGAGCTTATTGGTAGAACAATATACAGATGCTGAAATTTTTATCTCCTGCAAGCAGCTGTTCATGGGCCACATGCTGAGCTCATATTGACAATTCAGCTGGAGTGGGGGACATGTGTTATATTGCTTGCTGCGCTTGTCAACATGTGCAATAATATGTGTAACTTTATGCTAAAGACAGATTGATGAAACAAGTAGTCAGCTGCGTTAATAAGTTCAGAAATTGTGGAGTTGGTCATTTCCATCCCAACAGACAGTATTATTGAAGGAAAAAATGTCACTCAAAATACAAAATTATCTGGGTTTTAAAATTTTGTTCTTATGTGATCTATTTTTGCTATAAGACTGTTTGTATAAGACTTGTTCAGTAAGCAACTGGTGAGAGTACATGGTGTCATTTCTGCCTATATTATTGTAGTGAATTTGTTAATTATACTAAACAAGCTTGGTTACCCTTAGATCCAAGCACACATTGTCCGATAAATTTAAACTGAGCATAGAGGAGGCATAGGTGCAGGGTTTGGGCACTGGTCATCGTACTCAAAGTGTCTACAAGTGTCTAGCAGTTAAACATATGATAAGAAGACCAGCACTCCGTAATTCCAATGATGAAAAAGAGAGATTTCTTTATTCGTCACCCATATGTGACGCGCGTTTCGACACCAATCTGTGTCTTTGTCAAATTACAGGTGATAACAGCTCAATTCCACATACACAATACACCATTTAAATACAATTCAAATAACCCGCCTCCTAGTCACGTAAGTAGTCACATGACATGGAACGGACTGATCCGCCCCCAGCCACATGACCAGTGACGTGACTGTAGCATCGTATTGCTACGCAACCAGCCCAAACCAAGTTGAACCTATCTATAGACAGAGTGCGGAAAAAGTATCTATCAGGGTCCATAAGCTACTAGATATCTGGTTTAATCCTAAATCGATTACAAATCAGAAATAGACATTTTTACACCGTTCAGATACACTTAGAAACCGCCTCTACATCATGCAAGTGGTCACGCGACTCGGGTCGAGACCCCGTCACATGACCAGTCACATGATCATGACAACATATTGCTACGCAACTCGTCCAAACAAAGTTAAATCTGCCAAAAGACAGAATACGGCAGGATATATATCAAGATCCATACCTCGTTTAAACATCTAAGTAATCCGTGATCAATTACAAGACTGAAACTAAAATTGGCACAAAAAAGAAAAGAAAAAAGAAGAAAAACACTTAATTAACATACTTTCCACATATTGATTCAGATAAAACTGCTCAACGAGTATTCCTTATTGAGGCCTTTAGGGGCAAGCGTCTCAAGTCGATGGATCCAATATGCTTCACGTTGGTGGAGCATCTGGATCCGATTTCCTCCACGTCGGGGTAGGTTCACTTCCTCTATAATTTGAAAGCGCAGTTGTGAGATGCGGTGATTTTTTTCTTTAAAATGCTGAGGGATGGGTAACAAGGTGTTTTCCTTCCTAATCATGGACTTATGTTTCCCTACTCGGTCTTTAATGCGCATTGTTGTTTCTCCAACATAACACAACCCACAAGGACATTTAAGTAAATAGATCACAAAACTGCTGTCACATGTAAAGTGACCCCGAATGGGGATTTGTTGTCCTGTATGTGGGTGTGAGATGTTGGAGCCTTTAATAACATTTGAGCAGTGAACACAGTTAAGACAGGGAAATGTTCCCTTCTTAACTGTAGAGAGAGTGAGCTATCGCAGGAGTGTCCTGTCACTTCCTATGTCCGCCCGAATAATCATGTCTCTGATATTTTTGTTACGCTTGTAGCACATCATGGGTAATTTCCTGAACTCCTGAATTGTAGGATATGATTTTTGTAAAATGTTCCAATGCTTATTAATGACCGCCTTGACGCGGTCCATCCAGGGATGATATTTTACAATTAGTGGTATTCTCTGTCCTTTATCTGTCTTTCTTTGTGGTTCTATGGGACTTGCTACCTTATCTCTCTGTTCATATAGCAATTGGGGAGGATAACCCCTATCCACAAATTTCTGGGTCATTTCCTGCATCCTAAGATCACATGTGTCCCGATCCATTACGATGTTAGCCACCCTTTTAAACTGCGAGTATGGCAATGATTTTTTCACAGTTGAGGGGTGATTACTGTGGAATGACAGCAGGCTATTTTTGTCAGTTTTTTTGACATACAGGTCAGTGTAATCCTGTTGTTAATTCCTCTGATCACCCATGTATCGAGGAAGGAGACACGTTGTGAATCTTGGTGCAGGGTAAATTTCAATTCAGATCTTATATTGTTAATGTAGTCCATAAAGGACATGAGGGTCTCAATGCCGCACCGCCACACGCAAAAAACGTCACCTATGAAACGTTTCCAAAATAAAAAAAGATGTTTTTTGCGTGTGGCGGTGCGGCATTGAGACCCTCATGTCCTTTATGGACTACATTAACAATATAAGATCTGAATTGAAATTTACCCTGCACCAAGATTCACAACGTGTCTCCTTCCTCGATACATGGGTGATCAGAGGAATTAACAACAGGATTACCACTGACCTGTATGTCAAAAAAACTGACAGAAATAGCCTGCTGTCATTCCACAGTAATCACCCCTCAACTGTGAAAAAATCATTGCCATACTCGCAGTTTAAAAGGGTGGCTAACATCGTAATGGATCGGGACACATGTGATCTTAGGATGCAGGAAATGACCCAGAAATTTGTGGATAGGGGTTATCCTCCCCAATTGCTATATGAACAGAGAGATAAGGTAGCAAGTCCCATAGAACCACAAAGAAAGACAGATAAAGGACAGAGAATACCACTAATTGTAAAATATCATCCCTGGATGGACCGCGTCAAGGCGGTCATTAATAAGCATTGGAACATTTTACAAAAATCATATCCTACAATTCAGGAGTTCAGGAAATTACCCATGATGTGCTACAAGCGTAACAAAAATATCAGAGACATGATTATTCGGGCGGACATAGGAAGTGACAGGACACTCCTGCGATAGCTCACTCTCTCTACAGTTAAGAAGGGAACATTTCCCTGTCTTAACTGTGTTCACTGCTCAAATGTTATTAAAGGCTCCAACATCTCACACCCACATACAGGACAACAAATCCCCATTCGGGGTCACTTTACATGTGACAGCAGTTTTGTGATCTATTTACTTAAATGTCCTTGTGGGTTGTGTTATGTTGGAGAAACAACAATGCGCATTAAAGACCGAGTAGGGAAACATAAGTCCACGATTAGGAAGGAAAACAACTTGTTACCCATCCCTCAGCATTTTAAAGAAAAAAATCACTGCATCTCACAACTGCGCTTTCAAATTATAGAGGAAGTGAACCTACCCCGACGTGGAGGAAATCGGATCCAGATGCTCCACCAACGTGAAGCATATTGGATCCATCGACTTGAGACGCTTGCCCCTAAAGGCCTCAATAAGGAATACTCGTTGAGCAGTTTTATCTGAATCAATATGTGGAACATATGTGAATTAAGTGTTTTTCTTCTTTATTCTTTTCTTTTTTGTGCCAATTTTAGTTTCAGTCTTGTAATTGATCACGGATTACTCAGATGTTTAAACGAGGTATGGATCTTGATATATATCCTGCCGTATTCTGTCTTTTGGCAGATTTAACTTTGTTTGGACGAGTTGCGTAGCAATATGTTGTCATGATCATGTGACTGGTCATGTGACGGGGTCTCGACCCGAGTCGCGTGATCACTTGCATGATGTAGAGGCGGTTTCTAAGTGTATCTGAACGGTTTAAAAATGTATATTTCTGATTTGTAATCGATTTAGGATTAAACCAGATATCTAGTAGCTTATGGACCCTGATAGATACTTTTTCCGCACTCTGTCTATAGATAGGTTCAACTTGGTTTGGGCTGGTTGCGTAGCAATACGATGCTACAGTCACGTCACTGGTCATGTGGCTGGGGGCGGATCAGTCCGTTCCATGTCATGTGACTACTTACGTGACTAGGAGGCGGGTTATTTGAATTGTATTTAAATGGTGTATTGTGTATGTGGAATTGAGCTGTTATCACCTGTAATTTGACAAAGACACAGATTGTTGTCGAAACGCGCGTCACATATGGGTGACGAATAAAGAAATCTCTCTTTTTCATCATTGGAATTACGGAGTGCTGGTCTTCTTATCATTAGTATTTGGGGATTCAACCTACTGACCGTGCACCTGGACCCTAAAGCAAGCACAGTGCCGCCCATTTGTTCCTAGTTAACAGTTAAACATGTCATTCATACAGGGCAGGAGATAGGTATGTTATGCAATATACACATATGGATTCTCATACTTTTCATTAATTACATTCATCGTATCTCTGTTCATTTTATTATGTGCTCTTTTCCTTCACACTCACTGTCCTGTTACACCTCCATTTCACTCTTTCCACATCAACTCCACTGTCCTTCCCTCCCGCATGTACAGCTTATATACTTTATTCTGAATAATCTCAACCCCTCATATCCCAGGGTAAAGGAAAATAAGCACTCTTGCAAATCAAAAACCCCTTTGCTCTTTTTCTGTATACTTTTGCTTCTAATTTCAGGGGAGATCTCTCCTAACCCCAGCCCACTCTTTTCTAATTTCAACCCCTTCCCCATCTCACATAGAAACCCTGCTAATCTCATATACATTAATTGTGTGTCCTTTCTTCCCTCTTAACTGTGCATTCTGGAATCCATTGTCGGTGCGTAACAAATTCCCATACATTCACAACTTCTTTCTTACCAATTCTCTTACCACCGAAATTGAAACTGCTTCTTCTGCCACTCTCTCTTACGGTAGACTACATTTTTTGCATACCTCCAGACCTGACAACAGACATGGTGGTGGAGTCAACATACTTTTTCCCCACAATGTACTTTACAGGTTATTCCCCCAGTACTATCACTCTAATTCCCATATTTTGAAGTCTACACCCTTCCACTCTTCCATTCTCTTTTCCTCAGAGTGGCACTTATTTACTGAGCCCCTGGCTCACTCATTCAGCTCCTGATCACTTTTCTGCTTGGCTGCCACACTTCTTGTCCTTAGAATTACCAAATCTCATTTTAAGTGACTTTAACATCCCCATAAACAGCTCTATCAACCCCGTCTGCCTACCAGTATCTATCATTAGCCTCCTCTCTTGGACTTTCACAACGTTCTAAGGGCTCATGCACACAAACGTATTTTCTTTCCGTGTCTGTTCTGTTTTTTTTGCAGACTGTATATGGTACCATTAATTTCAATGGGTCCGCAAAAAAAACAGAAGTTACTCCATATGCATTCCATTTCCGTATGTCCATATTTCCGTTCCGCAAAAAAATAGAACATGTCCTATTATTGTCCACATTACGGAAAAGGATAGTACTGTTCTATCAGGGGCCAGCTGTTCTGTTCCACAAAATACAGAATGCACACGGATGTCTTCTGTATTTTTTGCGGATCCGTTTTTTGCAGACCGCAAAATACATACGGTCATGTACACCGCCCTTCCACCATGGTATGTTTCTTCCTATTTAAACCTGAAATAGCGGCGGACGTATTATGGCCACCCCAGCACCGATGCCGTCGCCCCACCACCTGAGGTGTATGACGTTATATGTCTGTTTGTCTCGTACTGCACCCAGCTCCTGATGAGCCTCATTTGTTGGAGAAACGTAGAGTGCATAATAGGGTCTAGAGTACAGACTTAGCGCATCCTGATGTTTTTGTGATAGGGCTGATAGCTGTTGAGCATGTGAATCTGGACCATTTAGCTGGTGACCTAGGGGATATACAGGGAACAGCAATATATTTGCGGGGGCGAGTTTTGATAGTTACCCACATTGTGCGGCCAGGTCCCATCTCCTTAGCTGAATTGAGTCTAGATATACATGGAGATGGTAGATTTACAATCCCTATAGTGTGATACCGTCCTGTTTATATATTGTGCTACAGCATTTCGTACAGGAAATAATTTAGCTACAGGGTACCATCTCACACATACGATGTAGTAGAGTTAAAACTCAAGCTTTATGAGACGTGTTATCTAAACTAAATGCGTTAAGCGAACACCTTCAATTGCTTTTCAATGGCTTTTGTCTCAAGATAACGCGATGAGTTAAGAAATTTGAGTTAAGAGCTTGAGTGCTATCCCTGCTACATCTGTAGTACTTTGTGTGTATTTACCGTGGGTCACTATTGAATACAGCCTGTGTCCTCCCACCAGATATTTAAAGCTACATTTAGTGGTGGGTCTGGGCTGTATCTTGTTGGAGGTTTAGTGACCTAATATGTGTTTGTGCGTATGTGTTCACTGAGGGATTTGCACATGTTTCCTCCCCGTTTTTTAGTGCATATTTAATAAAACATTGAAGTTTTAATTCACTAACACAGCGTTTCTCTTAGATATGTGGCTATTTAATTAGGAGAAGTTAAATAGCCAGTCTTCAGGGCAGCTCAGTCATTTGATTCCAGAGGAAGAAAAGCAGTCTGGTTTGAGAGCTGCACTTATACAAGCAGAAAAACAACACGAGTTTGTGAGCGTTCGCATGTTTGATTTCCAGTGTGTGTTTGTATTAAGTGTGTTAGATTACGTGACTTAAGACTTTAGGAGGGGACTACAGTAAGTTAGATTCTTATCACTGCACCATATTGTATTTTTTCTCTTTTCTTGCTTAATCCCCATTTAGTATGTGTGCCATTATTGACAGCGCAGTCCAGTGCACATCTTGTCTAATGTATGTAGTCCTGGAACAGCCATTTGAGGGTGCATATCTTTGTTAAAAATGTGAGCAAATTGGCCATTTGGAATCGCACATTGTGTATCTAACCGGGCGAGTTTCAACACTGAGAGGCATTGACAATTTGAAAAAGAGTTTGCTCATCACTGAGAAAGTACTCTATGGGGTAGATGTGGGGGAGGGTGGTAGCGAGGAGGCTCAGGAAAGTGAGGTAGCTAGCTTGATAACAGTTAGAAATCAGGGTAGAGGGAAGAGTGCCAGGGAGGCTAGCCCTGATCTAACACACCCCAACAAGTTTGCAAGGTTGGCAGATGAGGGGGATGTCAGTTCAGGGAGAGCACTGCTGCAGCCCCACCCTTCCTCTGCCAGTCAGGAGTTTGGAACAATACGCTCTATTGTGACGGTATCCTTGGCACAGAAGGGGGTCATCTGGTTACTTTTTACCTACGCCCTACTATAGAATATAGTGCTATATATTCGGCATTTTTTCCATCTGAACACACGATTCCTCCCTGCTTCTTGCCTGTAGGTTAATGAGTCATTGGCCCAAAAGCAACTTAAGCAGGGAGGAATCATGTGTTCTGATGGAAAAAAATGACAAATATTCGTCATTACGAATATATAGCACTATATTCAAAATATTCGCGAATTCTCGAAGTGCCGATATTCGAGATTAAAATTTGCTATTCGAATATTCGCGCTCAACACTAATTATTAAACCCCTTTATTCATTGTTTGTTGTCAGGGGTTACGGCCACCGCTGCAATCTAGCAGCAGTGTATGTGCTTGCGCACTGCCAGACGTGCCTCCGTGCTCTATTGTGGAGAGTGCATAGGCACGCAGACACACCAGCTCTCGTCCCGGCCACCTCACATCAGTACTGGTATTCTGTGTAGAACTGCTTCAGGGCATTTTCAGTATCCCTGGAGTTTTTCTACACAGCTACTTCCTCAGCAGTTCTTAGTTGCTAACAGACAGAAAGTATTACAGGTTCAGGGCTCGCTCAGTAGTCCAGGATCTGTAATACACATGACATGACTACTGCAAGCTGTCATCATAAGACTGATTGCATGTAATAAAATTGCAGGCCTTGCGCTTTAGACCTGGAAGTTTATTACACAGCAAGACAGAAGGATCGCAGCAGTTATCTCTGTGCAAATATAGAGGTAACAGTGTGCACTTTAGATGCTGCTAATGACTAGCAGCTGTGGGAATGCGCAAGCACAGGTTTGCCTATGCCATCAATCAAACTAGAAGTCTCCGCCCCTACTAGGCAGCAGTTAGTTAAGGGCTGGGGAACAGCACCAGCCATGGACTGCTGAGTTGAGACAAACCCTTTATGGACACAGTTCTCTGTTGGTTTTCTTCTTATCTCTCTGGCCATTCTTTCAGTGTGTTAATTACTGGCTCTACTTCCTCTACTCTTCCTCTTGCTGTTCGGGTTCCTCAGGGTTCAGTCCTATGGCCTCTCCTCTTTTCTCTCTCCACAGACCCTAGTGGACAGTAGAGATGGCCTTGCGGTTTGCCCGATGGTCGTTTCTCTGCGAACATTGTGCATTCATTGTTTGATTCTCCGAACATGCGAACATATTCGCACCATATGGAAACATAGAAACATAGAATGTGTCGGCAGATAAGAACCATTTGGCCCATCTAGTCTACCCAATATACTAAATACTATGAATAGCCCCTGGCCCTATCTTATATAAAGGATGGCCTTATGCCTATCCTATGCATGCTTAAACTCCTTCACTGTATTTGCAGCTATCACTTCTGCAGGAAGGCTATTCCATGCATCCACTACTCTCTCAGTAAAGTAATACTTCCTTGTATTACTTTTAAACCTTTGCCCCTCTAATTTAAAACTATGTCCTCTTGTAGCAGTTTTTCTTCTTTTAAATATTCTCTCCTCTTTTACCTCTGTTGATTCCCTTTAAGTATTTATTAGTTTCTATCATATCCCCTCTGTCTCGTCTTTCTTCCAAGCTATACATGTTAAGGTCCTTTAATCTTTCCTGGTAAGTTCTAAAATCTATAAGATTAGTTTGACATGATCTCCCTGAAGTAAACCCATGCTGTTTTTCATCTTTAAATCCATGGGATGTTAGATGTTCCACAATCCTCTCCTTAAGTATGGTTTCCCTTAATTTCCCCACTATTGATGTCAGGCTTACTGGCCTATTGTTGCCTGATTCCTCCCTACTACCTTTCTTGTGAATGGGCACAACATTTGCTAATTTCCAATCTTTTGGGACGACTCCTGTTACCAGTGATTGGTTAAATAAATTTGTTAATGGTTTTGCTAGTACACCGCTAAGCTCTTTTAATAGCTTTGGGTGTATCCCATCAGGCCGCTGTGACTCATTTGTATTAATTTTAGACAGCTGACTTAGAACCTCTTCCTCTGTAAAGATACATGCATCAAAAGATTCATTAGTCTTCCTCCCTAAGGTCCTTTTCCTTAATTTTCCTTTGAAAAAACTGAACAGAAGTATTCATTATGGCAGTCAGCTTGTTCTTTATCTTCTTCCATATACCTTCCTTCTTTTGTTTTTAATTTGGAAATTCCTTGTTTTAGTTTCCTTTTTTCATGTATGTATCTGAAGAATGTCTTATCACATTTTTTCACTGACTGAGCAAATTTCTCTTCTGCCTGTGCTCTAGAAGCTCTTATAACTTGCTTGGCCACTCTCTGCCTAATCTTATAAATTTCCATGTCATCCTTGTTTTGTTTTGTTTTTTATGATTACTAAATGCTATCTTTTTGTTTTTAATGATTTTGGCCACTTCTGCTGAGTGCCATAGTGGTCTCTTCCTTTTTTTGCTTTTACTAACAAACCTAATGCAATTATCTGTTTCCTTTAATAGTGGCAATTTTTTTTTTTTTAAGTTTTAAAAAGTTTATTTTCATTTTCAAATAAAAACATAGTAACAAGCCACCAGCAATGGTGTAACATGGTACAGGATACAAATGGCAAAAAGAGTCATCGAGTGTATGTAGGATGGTTAAACAAATCGACAGGCTTCAATAAATTGTTTGATAAGCAAGGTGAGAGGCAAGGAGATGACTAGCACAAGAGAAGTAGTCTTCACTTATTCTAGGCTGACAAAAAGAAGACCACGCACACCTAGTTCAGTTGACACTTTAGCATGAGTAAGCATAGGTGGAGCTAGAGCAGTTCTCTGCCAGAGACAATGATTACATATGAGGCTAATATTAATACTTCACCTAGTGTTGCACTTGAAGTCTAAAGGTAGGAACCTGAATAAAGGCTAATTATAAAGGTCTGGTATTATAAAGGTCTGGGAGAACTGAAATTTGACCACAGGGCCCAACGCTTAAGAAAAGCAGGATGGGTGCGAGATTCCCCGGAGGAAAGCTCCTCAAATCGCTAGAGTTGGTCTACTTTGAGTTTCCACTGCTCCACAGAGGGAAGAGAGGTCTGGAGCCTATACTTGGGGATCAGGAGGCGATCTGTGATCAATAGTTGTTTGAAGAGATGAGGAGAAGAGGGTGTGCATCCCTCTTCAAAGTATGAAAAAATGGCTCCATAGGGGGACAACTTAGCTGAGGTCGAGCATATTCGGTTACAGTACTGTAGGATGTCTGCAATAGTGCCACTTTTAAGTAGTCCAATTTCTCTTGGACTTCATTGAAACTGTTCCAGTCTGATAGGGACTTGTATACCTCTAATCTAATTTTAGAAAAGTCAGTTTTTCTAAAATCTAAAACTTTTGTTTTTGTGTTGTGTGACTCAGTCACTGTACTTATAGTAAACCACACTGACTGGTGATCACTAGATCCCAAGCTTTCCCCTACAGTAATATCAGATACCAAATTCCCAATGGCCTCCTTCCGGGTTGGCTCCTCAACTACTTGCTGTAGAGATAATCCCAGTAGGGAATTTAGAATATCTGTACTCCTGGCAAAACTAGCTATTTTGGTTTTCCAGTTTACATCATGAAGATTAAAGTCTCCCATAATGATAACTTCCCCTTTCAATGTCATTTTAGCTATTTCCTCAACTAGTAGATCATCTAATTCTTTTACTTGGCCAGGTGGTTTATATATCACATCTACACGACTTAACTTATGATTATCAAGCTGCAACGTAACCCAAACTGACTCTAAATTGGTCTCGCTAACTTGTATTAGATTAGATTTTATGCTATCTTTCACATACAGGGCCACCCCTCCCCCTTTCTTGCCTTCTCTGTCTTTCCTATATAGACATAACCCTGGTATTGTGTTTATCCCAGTCATTACTCTCATTGAACCATGTCTCAGTAACAGCCACTAAATCTATATTCTCAGACGCCATTACAGACTCAAGTTCATTGATCTTATTCCCTAAACTTCGAGCATTTGTAGACAAGACTCTGAGCTTGTCATTTCTTAACCTATGTGCTACTGGCATCTTCTGGCATTGTTCTGGCAGGCAGTCAGACTGCTGTATTATCACTCTTTTGCCCCCCTTTCCTAGTTTAAATGCTCCTTAGCAAATACTTTGAACTGTTCACTGAGGGCATTTGTTCCCTTGAGAGAAAGATGCAAACCATCTTTATTGTACAGTTCTTTTCCATTTCAACTAGAGCTAACTTGAGACACAAAGCCAAACCTTTGGTTCAGACACCATTCACCAAGCCCTACATTGAATTATTTAATGTGCATATGCCTGTCATGCTGAAGGTTATGCACAGGCAAAACTGCAGAGAATGAAACAGTCAATGCAACCTTCTGTATATCATTACCAAGTAGCACCAGGGAGACATCTCACAAAACAATTTTCCTCAAATTTCACATCACTTATGATAGAATCGCCCACCAACAGCTGCTTACTATAAGTCCTCACCTTATCTTTTTTGTCTTTGGCTGCAGTCTTGCATACCTTAGGCATAGGAGATGGTTGTTCCTCACCCGCTGTGCCTGAGCCATCCTCCATGTTGCTCTTGCACTCTGAATGTGCTGCAAATGAATTATGGAGAGCCACAGACTGTGGGACATGTTTTCTATCAACAACTCTAAGTCTTTCAGAAACTGCAGTAACCAATCTTCCATATCTAGGGGGCCTCTGCGGCAGTGGCATTGCAACATTTCCAGTCTGAGTTTGTTTAACAGTTAATTTACAAATCTCAGATTTCAAAAATGAAATTTGCTGCTGCATTACGGAGAGCTGTTTACAGATCAGACAGCATCCAAACCTCCGAAGAGTGGAACATGAAATAAAAGCACAATTCCTACACAGAACCAGGTCGGCCATTTTAAAGAGGGAAAAGATTTTAAACAAACAAATCTAAATTTTTTAGATTGTATCCACCTTCAGATTACCTCCTGAGTATCTCCTGAATATCTCTTGTGCATTTAGAAATGTTGTACTTTAAGAATGATGCAAGCTATAATTAGGCAAGATAATACTATGTTGCCATATATACACACTCCCACAAAATCTCCTCCCCAACAACAAATTTAACACCTTAATGGCCCTATGCTCATTTGCAATCAGACAATAGCAAAAACCCATCTAACAAATTTCTTACCTGTTTTGAAGCAAAGTGTCTGAGTAGCCACCCAAAACAGAACTGAAGTTCTGCTATTATGAATCAGAGTGTCTGAGTAGCCACCAAAAAACACAGCTGAAGTTCTGCTACAGTGGAAAAGATCTAAGTTAGTCTCCTGAATATCTCTTGTGCACTTATAAATGCTGCACTTTGAGAAGGATGCAAGCTTCTTTTGCATCGTGCCAAACTTTGACCCATGACACATCCATCAGGTGGGACAGGACAGCAAATTGAAATGTTTTAGCACATGGATCCCCCCCCCCACCCTATCATAGAACCTGATCTGGCAGTCATTTTACATTCTGTGTTTTGCCAGGGAGAGGTTGCTTTGTGGAGCAGGGACAGGCTGTTAGGGACACCAAACACTAGCTAATAGGGCCTTTTAAGGACTGGTATAGGTGTACTATTGATAGGTGTGATATACTGAGGGATGTGATATACTTATAATATATAGTGTTGAGCGCGAATATTCGAATATCTATTTTTTTCGCGAATATCGGCACTTCGCTAATTCGCGAATATTTCGAATATAGTGATATAAATTCGATATTTCGAATATTTTTTTTTTTATTATTATTATTTTTTTTTACTGTTATATTTTTTTCTTTCCCACTTCCCTAAAGTTGTTCTTACCTGTCCTTTGGATTCCTGGCTTCCTGGCTGCTCCAGTCAGTGCTCGTTGCCACTTCTGCCGACTTCCGTGCTCATGGAGCATCCCCATCACCATGGGAACGTCTCCATATACTAGAATGTACTGTCGGATTTGAGAATTACGTGAAAAATCGCAATTCGATTATTTCAAGTTATAATAATCGAATTTCGATTTTAACTTAGCACTGCTATATTTAATTCTAGCCTAATATGGAATATAGCAGTGCTAAGTTAAAATCGAAATTTGATTATTATAACTTGAATTAATCGAATTGCGATTTCAACTTGGACCTGGTTTACTATGGTTGGCTTGGTAGAATTAGCGAATATGACGAATGTATTCGTCATATTCCACAAAACGAATATAACGAATGTATTCTTCATATTCCACAAAACGAAGATAACAAAGTATTCTGCATCTTCGTTTTAGCTACCTATTCATCATCTTCGCTAATTCTAGCAATCATATAGGAAACTTTACTATAGAGACAACTAATTTCAATTCGCTATGCGATTATATTACTTTGCTTTTTTTTATAAATAGAATAATTATAATAATTGTCAGGTATTATAATTATTCTCTTTTTTTTTTAAAAAGCAGTCATATAATCGCATAGCGAATCAAACTTAGCGGTTCTATAGTAAACTTTCCTATATGATTGCTAGAATTAGCGAAGATGACGAATAGGTAGCTAAAATGAAGATGCAGAATACTTTGTTATCTTCGTTTTGTGGAATATGACGAATACATTCGTTATATTCGTTTTGTGGAATATGACGAATACATTCGTCATATTCGCTAATTCTACCAAGCCAGCCATAGTAAACCAGGTCCAAGTTGAAATCGCAATTCGATTAATTCAAGTTATAATAATCGAATTTCGATTTTAACTTAGCACTGCTATATTCCATATTAAGCTAGAATTAACAAATATGGAATATAGCAGTGCTAAGTTAAAATCGAAATTCGATTATTATAACTTGAATTAATCGAATTGCGATTTCAATAGGAGAGTAGCCTTTAAGTTAAAATCGCAATACGCGATTATTTAAATCGCATATTAATCGAATATTCGATTTCGACGAATATAAAACGAATATTCTATTGAATATTCGCGAATTTAGTCGAAATCGAATATGGCACCTGCCGCTCATCACTAATAATATACTTTCTAACATAGAAAGTACTGTATATTATAGTGCATTTGTATTGTGCAGCAGCTGTGTGCAGTTCTGCTGCGATACCGCAGCTATACAGAGGGACAAACACTATTGGAACAACTAATTGCAACGGTTGTGATATACCTGTCGCCCCCAAAAAAACTGATTGAGGGGTGTGATATACCTATAATATACTTTCTAACATAGAAAATATATAGTGGATATGTATTGTGCAGCAGATTTGTTCAGTTATGCTGCAATACCGCAGCTATATAGAGGGACAAATGCCATTGGAACAACTATTTGCAGCGGGTGTGATATATCTGTTGCCCCCAAAAAAATTGATTGAGGGCTGTGATATACCTGTTGCCCCAAATAAACAGGGTGGTCTGATATAACTGTTGTGGCAAAAAAAATAATTGAGGGGTGTGATATACCTGCTTCCACAAAGTACTGATTAAGGGATTTGATATACCTGCTTCCACCAAATATTGATTAAGGCCTGCAATATAACTGCTTCCACAAATTCTGCTCTTCTCTAGGGACTTAGGCACAGGGTCATTTTGAAAATTACAGGCAGAGGAAGAGGCAGGCCATTCCACAGAGGTGGTAGGGGTCGGGTAGGTGCTCTAGGCCGGAGCCTAAGTGGGAAGTTGGAAAAGGCACGTGTGATTACTTCAAAGGACGCACCAGAGTTGATTTAGTGGCTCATTCAGCCTTCCGCTTCTGCACCCTCCTCATCCTCTGTATCTGCACCCTCCTCACTCTTTGCTGTGTGCACCCCCAAAGACAGCACTATCACCACCACCACCATAGCCCCTCCACTCGAGTCAGAGGAATTATTTTTCCATTTATTCCCAGACCTTACCTATGTGCAGCCATACTTGACATCGGATGAGGAAGAGGAGGTAGCAACGGCTGCCACCCAGCGGCCTGACGACAGTACCCAGATCAGCCCAAGGAGGGAGGTCTTCGCTGTTGCTGCCTACTCAAAGATCACAGATATCAGTGGTGGTGAAGGTGACAATGATGATGTGTCAATGGACATCACGTGGGTGCCCACAAGAGAGGAAGAGGTGGGAAGTTCAGAGGAGAGACAGAGCAGCAGAGAGGGAGGAGAAGGAGGAGAAGCAGGCAGAGCTCGCAGGGCACAGGAGGCAAAAAGCAGACTGCAAATGTATCTGAAGCGAACCATCCACCATGCATGGTCACTTCTGGCACTCCTAGGACGCCGGCACATGGCTCCGCAGTGTGGGCTTTTTTTAACTTGTCCGCTGCTTACAATAGTGTTGCCATCTGCAGCCTGTGCTGGAAACGCACTCCTTCTCCTCTCTCATACCATTTATCCTCCACTCCACCTTCCACCGTGCCGTTGTCGCATTCATGTGGCAAAAGACATGAATCCGTGGCCCAAATGTTCAAACGTAAAACATTGATGTCGCCGGATAACCCTCCTGCCCAACAGCTGACCACCGGCCTGTCAGAAGTGCTAGCCCACCAACTACTGCCATATAAACGAGTGGACTCTGGTGGAGCTACAGTATATGGCCATGTTCAGCGGCAAGTGAATGTATCTCTGGCACACAGTGTTGGTGCCAAGATACAGCTGTCCACAGACACATGGTCTAGCAAACATGGGTAGAAAAGGTACATAACTTTTACTGCAATCTGGGTGAACCTTCTGACGGCTGTCAAGCATGCAACCTGTGGCACCTGTGTGGATTTGGTGTTACCGCCACGGATTGCATGCAGGCCTGCCTCTTCTTATCTTCCTCCTACTCCATCCTCCGTCTCCTCCTCAGCTGACTCCTCCTTTTCCACTGCTACCGCCTCTTCCGCTGCACCCCCCCCCCCAGCTCCCCAGAACCTATTCGATGTGCCAGGTGAGACGTTGCCATGCTGTGCTGCGGCTGTTGTCCTAGGAAGCCAAAAGCCACACCAATCCTGCACTCCATTCAGCTCTGCGGTCACAGGCCGATTAGTGGCTATTATAGTGTTGATCGCGAATATTCTAATCCCAAATTTTTATCGCAAATATTGGCACTACGAGAATTCGCAAATATATAGAATATAGTGCTATAACGTAATCTCGAATATTCTAGATTTTTTTCCCTCAGTGCCCATGATCCCTCACTGCTTCTTGCTTTTGGGCCAATGAGAAGGCTGCAATATCTTTGACTTTAGAAATAGTGTTGAGCGCAAATTTTCTGATCACAGATTTTTTTATTGCAAGTTTTCCGAATGTAGATTTTTGCAATCAAGAAATTAATGAATGGAGAGCACGGATTCTCGAATATGCAAATATATAATGAATATTCACCCAAATATTTTGCGTAATATCGTGAATTCGAATATTGCACCTGCCGCTCATCACTGGTGGCTAAACCTGCTCAATTTGACAGTTGGTAAGGTGGTGTGCGACAATGGTGCCAATCTGCTGAGTGCACTGAAACAGGGAAAATTGTCACACGAGCCATGCATGCCATACGTCCTGAACTTAGTCGTGCAGCGATTTGTTGTCAAATAACCCGGAGTCCAGGACGTCTTGCGGCAGGCCAGGAAAATCTTTGCCCATTTTAGAAGATCTTACATGGCCATGGCTCGCCTTGCTGGCATTCAGCATCGACACCACTTGCCCGTCAGATGTCTGATTTGTGACTGCCCGACGCGCTGAAACTCCACCTTGTATATGCTTGAAAGGCTGCTCCAACAAAAACGAGCCGTTAACAAATACCTATACGAACTTTGCAGCAGAACAGGTTGGGGGGAGCTTGTTTGTTTTTTTCACTTCGCCAGTGGATGCTCATGCACAACGCATGCAGACTTCTGCGGCCATTTGATGAGACCACCAAACTGGTCAGTAACAGCCAGAGCGCCATCAGTGACATCGTACCTTACGACTTCTTTCTGGAGCGTATATTGTGTTGTGCCATTGATCAACCCGTCGAGGATCAGGAAGATGAGGAAGTGGCAATGCTGAATGAATTCCCAGGGTGGGCTACTCCATCTGAGACAAGTGAGCAGGAGTTTGAAGAGGAGTCAGAGGAGGATGGTGCCTGGGGTGAGGAGGAGCAAGAAGAGCAGGCTTTATACTTTTCTGGGATCCCTGGTGTTGTCCGTGGCTGGGGGGAGGAGACCGTATAAAAAGCATAAAGGGCAAAGACCAGTACTGGGTGGCAACGTACTTAGACCCACGGTACAAACACAAAATGGCGGACATGTTACCAGCATCACAGAGGACTGTCAGAATGCAGCATTTCCAGGCCTTGCTTCGAAAGATGCTGCATTCTTCTGTTGCGGGCGCTGGCAGAGGAATTTCCATCCACAGAGAAACAGTTGTGTGTAACCAATCCTACAGCGCATGCAAGAAGAGGGAGGTTTGAAGATGTGTTAGTCACTTCGGATATGAGATCATTCTTGCAGCCAACCCATCGACAGCCGCCCTCCGGATCCAGCCTCAGGGAATGCCTAGACCAACAGGTGTCCGACTACATCGGGTTAACATCCGATGTGGACTCTCTGAGAAGCGAGGAACCCCTTGACTACTGGGTGTGCAGGCTTGACCTGTGGCCAGAGCTGGCACAATTTGCCATGGAACTATTGGCTTACCCCTCATCCAGTGTCCTGTCCGAAAGGACGCTCAGCGCAGCAGCAGGGATCGTGACCGATAAACGCACTCGCCTAGCTCACAACAGTGTGGACTACCTCACATTTCTAAAAATAATTGAGGTATGGATCTCAGAGCAATTCAACACCTGTGATGACCACATTTAATTGAATTTCCTCATGCCAGCCCACACATATCTGCCACCACCCAGAACAAATAATGGTCCCTGTCTTAGGTAAATACAGCGGCATAAAAGACCTTTTCTGTCCGGTGAATGCCTAATGTTTTGGGCCTCGGAGAATTTCAACTATTATGATTTTTTTTTTTCAAAAGGGGGGATTTCGTTAGCCATGTTTTTAATTCAATTTTATATTTTTAGTTCTTTTAAACATATGTATTTGACATGTATTTGTACTGGCCTACAGTAAAATTGTTATCCAATAAACGTCTAATATACCTCTAGCCACATAATCACTTGTTATTTTCTGTACGTTGAATTAATATTTTTTGGGGCCTATAATCTAACTGGCCAACAGTTAAATTGTTATACGGTGACCACCTAATGTACCTCCAGCCACATGATGACTTAATGTTTTCTGTCCGGTAAATTAATAATTTTTGGGGCCTGTAGAATACTGGTGTGCAGTAAAATTTATATCCAATGACCGTCTAATATACCTCCAGCCACATAATCACTTGATGTTTTCTGTCCGGTGAATGAATATTTTTGGGGGCCTGTAGTCCACTGGCCTGCAGTAAAATTGATATCCATTGACCGTCTAATATACCTCCAGCCACATAATCACTTGATCTTTTCTGTACTGTGAATGCATAATTTTTGAGGCCTTTAATCTAACTGGCCAACAGTAAAATTGTTATATGGTGACTGCCTAATGTACCTCCAGCCACATTATCAACTGTTCTTTTCTGTACGTTGAATGAATAATTTTTGGGGCCTGTAGTCCACTGGCCTGCAGTAAAATTGATATCTATCGACCGTCTAATATACCTCTAGCCACATAATCACTTGATCTTTTATGTACGTTGAATGCATAATTTTTGGTGCCTGTAATCTAACTGGCCAACAGTAAAATTGTTATACGGTGATCGCCTAATGTACCTCCAGCTACATAATCACTTGATGTTTTCTGTCCGGTGAATGAATCATTTTTGGGGCCTGCAGTACAATCCAGAGGATAGGTCATCAGTTATAAGGTCTCGGAAAACCCCTTTAACATTTACGGCAAGAGATCCGTCAGTTTGTTCTGTCACAGAACATCCTGCCAGAGCTCTCTGGATCCACCATTGCTGAACAGTACTCGGCCTACTTTTTTTAGGTAACGGTCAGATCTCTACCGGACCTCATTATACGTTAATGGTGCCGACGAACATTCCGATACCGCTCGGCAGTGCCAGATCCAAAGAGCTCCAGCAAGCTTTTCTCGTTCGGATCAGCCACAAACTCTGGCCACGAATGTGAAACTAACCTAATTATATTTATAAGTGTATATTTAAAATTAGAAATAAGAGGATTGGGACAGCATGGTGGTTCAGTGGATAGCAATGATGCTTTTCAGAGCTGGGGTCCTAGATTAAAATCTGATTAAGAACAACGTTTACCTGGAGTTTATATGTTCTCCCTGTGTTGGTGTGGGTTTTCTCAGGGTATTCCTGTTTCCTCCCACACTCCAAAGACATACCTATGGGTAACTCAGGCCAGTTTCACATATTCTTTATGGTATCCATCAGGCTGTTTCAGCAGAGGAATATCCTGCCAGAGTTCATTATTTCCAGCATATTTCATTCCAAAACTTTAATCTTCTTCTGGTGAAGCCATTCCTTTGTTGATTTGGATGAATGCTTTGGGTCGTTGTCATTCTGAAAGATTAAGTTTCTCTTCATGTTCAGCTTTCTAGCAGAAGCCTGAAGGTTTTGTGCCAATATTGACTGGTATTTGGAACTGTTCATAATTCCCTCTAGCCTAAGTCCCCAGTTCCAGCTGAAGAAAAACAGCCCCTTGGCATGATGGTGCCACCACCATGCTTCACTGTTGGTATAGTCTTCTTTTGGTGATGTGCAGTGTTGTTTTTGCGCCAAACCTATCTTTTGAAATTATGGCCAAAAAGTTTGACCTTTGTTTCATCAGACCATAACACCTGTTCCTACATGCTTTTGGGAGACTTCAGATGTGTTTTTGAAAAATGTAGCCTGGCTTGGATGTTTTTCTTTGTAAGAAAAGGCTTTCATCTTGCCACTCTACCCCATAGCCAAGACATATGAAGAATACAGGAGATTGTTATCACATATACCACATAGCCAGTACTTGCCAGATATTCCTGCAGCTCCTTTAATGTTGCTGTAGGCCTCTTGGTAGCCTCCCAGACCAATTTTCTTCTCATCTTTTCATCAATTTTGGAGGGACGTCCAGTTCTTGGTAATGTCACTGTTGTGCCATATTTTCTCCACTTGATGATGACTGTCTTCACTGTGTTCCATGGTATATCTAATGCCTTGGAAATTATTTTGTACCCTTCTCCTGACTGATACCTTTTAACAATGAGATCCCTCTGATACTTTGAAAGCTCTCTGTGGACCATGGTTTTTGCTGTGCGATGCGACTAAGAAAATTTCAGGAAAGACTAACTAGAGCAGCAGAACTTTATTTGGGGTTAATCAGAGGCACTTTAAATTATGGCAGGTGTGTGCTGATGATTTTGAATGTAATTGCTTAATTCTGAACACAGCTGGGGTGTGCACACTTATGCAACCACACTTACTTTAGTTTTTTTTGTTCTCTTCCCTTCACCTAAAAGATTTCAGTTTGTTTTTCAATTGAGTGGTACAGTTTATAGGTCACATTTAAGGTGGGAAATTTCTGAAATTATTATGATTTATCTTTGTCTCATTTTTTTACAGCACAGAAACCTGACATTTTAACAGGGGGTTGTAGACTTTTTATATCCACTGTATGTCAGTGCTATAAAAGTGAGCAAAATAAATAAATAAAAATAAGACGGGAAAAGGGAACAAATGGGTACAGGATGAGGAGACTCCTTTCTGAAGCACAGGGACACAGCGGATCAGTTATCTCAGCTGTCATCTGCACATAATATACAGCTTTACAGTGCCGAGACCGGCAGACTTTACATAGGGCTCTGTGCTCTGCTTTCTCACACCGGCCATCCTGCAGTGTCACGAGAAGAACAGATTTTATGATCATAAATTGTTCCCTAGACTAAACGAGCCATTATAAATAATTAAAGGCATTTAAGAGTTTATTTATAATAGCATGTTTTTCAGTATTTTCATTATTATCTTTTCCTGAGAACCCCTTTAACAATTTTTACACTATATTAGGCTAATTTCACACTAGCGTTCGGAGCGGATCCGTCTGATGTTTCATCAGACGGATCCGCTCCGATAATGCAGACGTTCGCATCCGTTCAGAACGGATCCGTCTGCATTAAAACTTAGAAAATTTTCTAAGTATGAAAGTAGCCTGAGCGGATCCGTTCAGACTTTGCATTGAAAGTCAATTGGGAACGGATCCGCTTGAAGATTGAGCCATATAGTGTCATCTTCAAGCGGATCCGTCCCCATTGACTTACATTGTAAGTCTGGACGGATCCGCTCGCCTCCGCACGGCCAGGCGGACACCCGAACGCTGCAAGCAGCGTTCAGGTGTCCGCTCACTGAGCGGAGCGGAGGCTGAGCGCTGGCAGGCGGATGCATTCTCAGTGGATCCGCCTCCACTGAAAATGCATTGGGGCCAGACGGATGCGTTCGGGGCCGCTCGTGAGCCCCTTCAAACGGAGCGCACGAGCGGACACCCGAACGCTAGTGTGAAAGTAGCCTAAGGCAAATGGCTGATTTACACAATTATCAGGCTGATTATCAGGAACTTTACAGCAAACTCTCATTCCCAAAAAGCAGTCAGTATAAATTTGCTTCTGATCAGCTAATGAATGAGCAAAACACTTGTTCATTGGGTGAAATGATCATTAATACAGCACATTAAAACTTTGATCCTGATTTATCATGTCTTTACTCCAGAATCCTGGGTTTAAAAATTCTCAAAATAAAACGTTTGCAACTTTTTGGACTCACTCAATAATTTTGCATTTTTACACCCCTTACGTTTATTATTGAGACATTTTTTTAAATGTTGCAAAATAGTCATAATCTTGCTCCAGTAGGTGGGTGGAGTAGGAAAACTGGAGTAGTTTTTTTTTTTTTTTTTGACGAAAGTGCTAGGCTTAAGAAAAATGTACCAAACATGCAACATTTGATAAATGTGGCATAAAGTACACCAACACAGACTGAAGCAAAACTGAGTTCAAATATTTCCCTCATAATAAATCCCCCCAAATGTTTCTGGGCAGCAGATCGTGCTACTTAGAAACAATGAATTTGTATAAGGATGAGCCTTGGCAGTAGACACTGGTTATCCCCATATGGAAGAGGAAATTGCTGCATGTAAATGCAGCTCTGATAAGCAGTTATCGGGAGGGATGGTCACTTCCAGATAATTGCCCACTTGCCTGGCCTGTGTAAAAGCACCAAGTTCAAATATAGCGGTCTCCTTTTGTGAACATTGCTCCTATGTGAAGAGGCAAATCTGTTTTTCATTGACACTTTAGAAAAGCTTGGTGACTTGTGTCTTACTTGACAGTTCTTGGCTGCATTAAAGAAACACTGTACCTCTTTAGGGACATGACTATGGGAGCTGCAGAGCTTGTAGTTACACTTGGTTCTTGGTGCCAGATGGAGCCCAACAGCCCTTGTGTAATATGACTGCACTGCTTTAAATAACACCTGATAATTGTAGGACAGACTTCATGAAAAACCCACAAATGCTCAAAGATCAAGATCTGTTCTTTATTTCACCTTACAACAGTGAAGGGAAGGCTGTTCTCTAAATACACAGAGTAGGAGACGTTTGAATTCCATACAAGCTGCTTTATGTTCCCAGGTCATGACTCTATCCATAAAAAAAGAGTTTTGTTCTTGATGCTTTGATTACACAGGTATTCTGAGGGCACAAATATAGAAATGCATCGTTTGTGGCAGAATTCGTTCACATAATCATGATCTCCTTAATTATTATATACAATAAAACATGTAACTTAGTAGAAAAGTTAGTTTCTCCCTAGATGGAAGATTAAGGGGAAAAAAAAAAGATTTTGACATCTGTTACACTCTTTATAACAGTAATTGCATTCTTAATCATGTTAGTTTGAATGTGTTCCAAACAAAGTTAACACCAGCCAAACTTAATAGAGCATATGTCAGCTTTAAGTGAGAAAAATAAAATGAGTTGATGTGCTTTTCCTTTGAATAAAGAGAGCATGATATGCATAAATTAGTCACATTATTTTCTTTCTAATTTTTTTTGCAATCTAAAACAAATTCAACCAAGTATATTGAATGTCTGATGGTGGTTTCTGTTTGAACTTTTGTTCTATAAACTGTAAATTAAGGGGGCACTTTACCATGGGATAAATATTTGAAGTCACTTTTGCTTGAGTCTGGGTTAGAGTACATTGTTCCAAATTTACCAAATTTTGCATGGTGTTTGATCAATTTGGTGCATCCTTAAACTCGACACTATTGTCCAGAAATGCTATTCTGGTTTTTCTGCATCATCCCACCTGCTGGATCGACTTTCTGTAACTTTTTAGAAAGTCATAAAACATAAATCTCTCTTGAAAGTGGTGTGAGCATAAAACATGACCCTTTTTGCACTCCAAAACCAAAAGTGGTAGTCAGGTCAAAAAGTTGCAGAATTTTGCACAAGGTATTGTACTGCACGTGACATCACTTTTGACATTTTGATGGTAAAATACTGGCACACAAGGTTTCATAAATGTCCCCGGCAGTGACGGATTATAATTGGGGCGTTTGGGTCAGCAGCCCCTTTGGGGCCGAACGCCAACCCAAATGCCCACAAACTATGGCGGGCATGGGAGCTTATAGTTCCCTGCCCCGCTGCCTATCACCGCAATAGGCTTCAAGCCTAGTAGGCCTGAGGCTTATGTGGTGGTAGAGGCCCGGCGCGGCGTGCGTGATGACGTCATCACACACTTATTTAGGGGTGCGCACAGGGCTTTGACGTACAAGCGCCTGCCTCACTATTTCAGATATAGGTAAGTATTAGCCTTTATTTTTTATTTTTTTTGTGTGTGACAACTTTGGGGGCAGAGGAGGACATATTACTACAGGGACAGTGGGGGGAAATTTTTCCAATTTTTTTTTGGGGGGACAGTGTGGGGGCACATTACTTAATGAAGGGCAGTGTGGGGGGCAAATTATTTAATTGGGGCAGTGTGGGGGCAAATTACTTAATTGGGGCAGTGTGGGGGCAAATTACTTAATTGGAGGCAGTGTGGGGGCAAATTACTTAATTGGGGGCAGTGTGGGGGCAAATTACTTAATAAAGTAATTATCATATGTATTTAAAATTTGGCAACAAAAATTGTAATTTGTCACATGCAGTCCTATTATAACTTTCTGTGTGCAGATAATGTAGTAGATGTTCCATGCAGTCCTATGTAACACTCAACATAACACAATAGTTCACTGTGTTATGTGGGGTGTTACATAGGACTGCAGGTAACATCTATGACATCTGTACTCAGAGAGTTATGAGATGGTGGGGGTCATACACCTGGCACCCCCGCCAATCAGCTGTTTGAGGAGACTGAGATGTCCCAGTGAGCTCCGCAGCCTTTTTGCTCCTTACCAAGCATAGCTGCCCATTTGATAGCACTGCACTTGGTATTGCAGCTCAGCCACAATCACTTAGATGGGACAGAGCTGCACCTAGACAATGTGAATAATGTCATATGGCCTAGGAAGAGACTGTGGAGCTTACGAAGCACCGCAGCCTCTTCATACAGAAAAAAACTAAAATAGGGAATCTGAGTTGGGTAGACAGCCCCGGGCCTTTCATGCACTTAATCCTCCCCTGATCCCCAGTATAAAATAATAGTGACCAATCTTTAACTAACGGGATTGCACGTAGATATTGTTGAACGGTACTGTCGGCCAGCAAGAGGGTTCTCACAAATTCTGTTCTACAATAGGAGGAAACACCACCTTGTGATGATGCCAAATACTGGCCACAACAATTATGTCTCTTCTCAAGCATGTTACATTAATGGTAAAACAAATCAATCAGAAATCAGATTATTGTTCTAAAAAAGCCTCATATTTTTATTAACAAAATAAACATGATATAAAAATGTGTGACCCTAGCCTCAGGTTTTGCCCACATACCTATCATATTTGGAAACAATAGTGTGCTATGCTGTTCCTCCCGTCAAAGTGATGGACACCTGACAGAAATCCAACAAACTCATTATATGGGTCCATCAGGTACCTTTTTTGCTCGTCACAAGATGGATCCAGCTCTATGTTACATTCATTTATCTGCTGCTCCTATGATGGATCAGGGAAATTACATTTTAGTGAAAGTGTGAGCAGATACTTACATATATTTCTCAAAAATACTTATTATAAAGGGAATTTTTACATTTAACCCTTGTACAATTAGAGGCAAGCTCTCATGGAAAGGTTCAAAAAAATCACATGCAAAACATTGACCTTGCTCATGAAGGTTTTCTGCATGGATTTGATGAAAGAGCATTCAAAGTATCTTGAAAAGCAATCAAAACACAAAACAAATTAGCCCTTTGCTTAACTACAATTTCCACTGAATTGCCTAATAATAAAATTCATATTAATCTTTCACAAAAGAACACCCTAATGCTAAATACAAAGTGGAATAATTGAACCGAATAATACTATAGTGATGTATTAAAAAATATATTTCATTTGTTTTAAATAGCAATTTTCTCTCATAAATGATTTAATCATTATTTTAACGGTGTCTGGTACTGGTAAAGCATGTGAAGTAGTATCTAAATTCTACCGCTTATTAATCAGAATTGTTCAGTCAGAAGAGGAAGATTGCTTATCACCTTATTTGTATTCCTCAAAAAGCAATTGCCATTCTAAGTATTTATGTTATCTGGATGGAAACCTTTAATGGATAGAAAAGTAAATGGTATGGGAGGTCATTTATTAATCAGAGATGTTAATTTTCATTCAAGAATTGTTTTATAAAAACTAAATAAACAGTTTTACTGTCATAAACCAACCTCTTGTATTATACTTTTGTATTATGTGTGAGAGCTTCTCTGAGCTATACTGTATATGTCTGGTAATAGCGTTTCTAAACACCTTTTATTAGTAATTTTTGGGGCAGGACAACATCAGCTGTCAAAGAAGATGCATTTAAGTACCATTGACATGATAGAGATGGTCTTGGTGCCTTTTCGGAGGCACATGTTTCCCTATGGTTCTGTATAAGACACCAGGTACCTGCTGTGCTGTCTTTGTATGTGGTGCCTGTGTATGTATTGCATACCTAGGGATATGGAGATGCAGAATGGCCCCACAGACTTCTGTAGGTGCCTTATTATTGTATTGGGTATGGGCCGTTAGACATTTGCAGATTGTTATCTAGAGTGTCGGACTGGGTGCCTAAAACACACCAGTAAAATCTATTTTGGGGGGCAACCATACGGATACATTCAAAAATTACCTGCTCACACAGCAGTACGATGCTATCGATGATTGAATATGGGGGTCCCTGTAGCTCTTTGAGAAGGTAGGTCCTGGGGAAAAGAGGATACTGGTAGCTTCCCTCTATACCTAGAAGTCCTCTCAGCAATGATCGTGTCTATAATAATAAATTGGGTGTTTTTTTAAAATAATCTATCAAGTTTTTTATATGAACATAGGCTGGTTGAGGTGTTGTACATTGAATATATGTAGGTAGCACAGTAAGTCTACTGTGTTATGTGCCACTTGTTCAGGGGGTGGGAGACTAGGGGTCCACCTTGCTCAGGGGTCCACCAGGGGATTCCTCTGTACTTCTGTGGGCCAGTCCAAGCCTGGCTATTTAGACAACTAAGTAGGCAATCCAAGCTCTGACACAATAATGGGAACCTTTCACTATGCATGAAGAGACTAAACTGTGACCCTGACCTTTAAAGGGAGTCTGTCACCACCTTTTTCCATTATAAACCACTCCTGGAACCCATGACAGAGTTAGGAGAGTGGCATCAGCAGCAGTGATTCACACGGCGATATATGACACCTGCCTTTAAGGGCTCATTCATATGGCCGTAAGTGTTTTGCGGTCTGCAAATGGCAGACAAGAGTTGCAGACAAGAATAGGACATGCTCTATAGTATTTGCAGGGTTGCAGTGCAACTACGGATGCAGACTGCACACAGTCTACCACTTTCTTTATAGTTCCTACTACTAGAAATGTAGAAAAACACAATATAGACCTGCAAATACTAATGAAATAAAACCAAAAAAAATTAATTTGCACAGTTTAGACAGCCCCTCTGTGTGTGAGTAAGAGAGAGTAAGTGTACAGTGTTTGTGTAGGTTCACAAAACTCAACTGTTTTGTGATAAAATCCCGTCCTGTGTGCTGAAGGTGCACTGCTTTTCAGCTCTCATACATTCCCCATGAGTCAGTGGATCTGAACTACTAGGATGCTGCTGAGCTCAGTCTTTTGCATCTCATTGAACTAGACTGTCAGGATTCATTCTAGGAGCATGTTAGTTCAGTATGTTTCTTTTTGTTGGACCGCGCTGCCCCAGGATTAACAGAGATTCCACACTCAAAACCAGTCAGATAATCGCGAACATGGGAAAGCATACAGGCAAAACGAAACCTCTCCTCCTCTCCGTTCGAGGCTTCTATGGAACACCAAGGATGCAGCCAATAGTGAAATACCGTCACATAAATGTAAAACAGGGTTTATTATACTCACAATACACAGGTAAAAATGAGCAGTGTACAAAAGGATCAATCACCCGGCCCGGGTTTCGCTCAGTCGAGCTTCGTCAGGGGTATTCATCCCGCCCTCTCCAGGGCAGTCTTATAAGGGATCGGGTTGGTCCACACCCACCTCTCCACTCAATCATGATCCAATCCATTACAACATTAAAAGTTCAATATTAAAACATCCAGCAATATAAATACATATTCCTCAGTAGTATGTCAAATACATAAAAGTTTCAAATACATAAAAACAAGGATATTTCACATTAGCTTCATTTCTCCCACATATAAATACAAACACTTTTAAACGAATCCTAGACCAGACGCATCACATTATAGCCGACTTCATTCATTATACTTCTATGTCACTTTACACATGGTCACATTCCTCCTATCCACCTTCTGTCACGGCTGAGGATGGGGGAAATCCTCAGCCGTGTGGAGCCCGGTGATGTTACGGCTGCTTGGCCATGAAGACAGGATTAGGGAGCAGGTCACCTCCTAAACGCATCCCTAACCTGACCCTGGCTCCTAGCTACATGAGCCAACCTTGATGGTAGGAGGGCCCATGCTCCGGAACCTAAAAGTCCCTGCTAGCCCTCAAGATGACCCTCACCTAGGAGCTGAGTAAGACAAGCCCACTCCTCCTAGACACGGAGGAGCAGGAGTCTCAACGGCCAAGCTGCAGGAAAAAGGGGAGACATAAACAGCTCTATGGATATGGCAGGTGAACAAAGAGTTCCACCTACCTGCCACAGCCTTGCTGACTGGATCCCTGTGTTAGCAGGGTGCAGATCACAAACGCATCCCCACACAGGGACCCAGATCCATAGCTGCACAAAATCACATATAAAACATCACACGGACATCACACATAACTAGAAATAACTTAAAGCGACATTATGGTTATGACATTAAGGTTTATGACCACAGGGGTGGCTCTTACTGGCAGGTAAGAAATACATGAGGCTGCTCTCAGCTAAGCATGGCTGAAGCAACCTGCAGGCCTACAAAAGCAGTGAGGCTTTATAGGCCAAGAAGCCACACCCCACAGTCGGACACACCCAGTGATCACACACACTAGGAAGGGGATTAACCCTTCCAACACCAGGGAAGGGAAAACACCACTTAAAGGGAACGTGCACACAATAACATAAAACACAGTGCACACATCCACACATCACACACAAAACCGCATGCGCAGCGTAGCGAGCTGCATGGCACAGCTCAGCCTGCTACGCTGCCACATACATACTGTTGCCAGCGGCAACCACAGGTGAGGCCAATACCACAGCCCTCACCTGTGATTGAACACCAATGAAAACCGCTGACAACCGCATGCGGTTCAGGAGTCACGGTCATAACCATGGCCGTGACACCTTCTTTCTCTAATGTTCATCCGGACCAATCACAAGTTACACATTCCTTGGACCGCCCTCCTCCATTCATAAACCGACAACTCCCCCACATCACATGATACTACTCAGCCAATTCGATCCTTCACTCTCCAAGGTCCTACATCAACATGGAAAACTTCCACATTCAGGTAAGACACGGTTTTAAATCAAATTCTGCATTCAAACCTCTTGGCTGTTGGTGTTCACATTCTGTATATACACTCAACCTCCCGCTTGTTTATCTTTTGACTCCATCCCCTCCACGCCAATAAGGTTTAACCTGTTCCATCCCCACAAAAAATAGGCCACTAGGATTTTAGTTCAGTAGTTTATCTAGTTTAGTCAGTTCACCAGTCACAGGCTCCCTATCAGCCTCCTCAGCACTGTAGGGCAGGCAGTAGGCTACACTGGAGTTCTGTTCACTCCACCAAATATCATCTGCCTGTTCTCATTCACACTGCTGGACAATAATAAATATATCTGACCATTTTAATAAAACTACAGTTCATCCAGAGAACTTTAAATCCTAAGTGTAAAAGAGCAGATCTGTGCTTCTGATCACTTATCAGTAGTAGAGATCAATGAAGTTATCAGAAATTCAATTCAGCTGCTTCAACTAAGTTCTCAAGAAAATTTGATTAGTTACGAATTACTTTGACACAAATCTCTTTTCAGTCTATGCAGCGGATGCAATGACGGGGAACGACTATTGCCCCGCCTCCTGTCATTGAACCCCTCAGATTCTGTATTTAACGCTGATCATGGCATCTGAAGGCCACATTGAGGCCTTTTAGTGATTAATCAGGGGTCAAAAACAAAAAAATACATACTCACCTCATCCACTTGCTTGCGGAGAAGCCGTCGCGGCCATCTTGATTGAAGAAAATGCACCGAATCTCATGTCATCACGTCATCATGCTGGTCGACCATGGTGATGTCATCACTGATGATGTCACAGCGCCCTGCCAGCATGATAATGTGGTGATATCTCACGTCACCGCATGCCAGGAAATCCGGCTTCATGGTGAATCGAATTTTACCTGAAATTCGGATCAAAGTCAATTCATTTAGCTTCGATTCGCTGAACACTAGTCAGTAGCATCACAAATGAAATAGATTTACAATCACTAGCTCGGAGGACAATGGTTGGAGACCACGCGGAGTGAAGCATTTATAGGGCTGTGACATCACAGGGGATGGCTATCTGTGGATTGGCTTAATTCACTGCATTATGGGTGATCTCGCACTCCTGGACTTCTTGCTTTCACTTTGTAACATGTGCAGCTGCCATTTTAGTTTTTTTAAACTTCAACCCGAATTCGACTTCAAATGCTTTGAGTTATTCAACACTAGTTAAACCCATTGGGATAGATGTCAAAAGCAGTGATTTCCACACAGCATGCCAACTGTTGTGTTCACTATGGGCAGATGGACAAGAGATTCAATACAGTCACTGAATTTAGGAACACAATCCTTCTTAACCTTGAGAGTTTACAATTCAGGAACCAGTGACAATATCCAGCTCTATTTTTTTTTTGTTTGTTTTTTTAGTACCCCAATCTATTCTATTATTACACTATGGGCAGGTGGACAAGAGATTCAATACAGTCAATGAATTTAGGAACACAATCCATCATCACCTAGAGAGTTTACAATTCAGGAAAAAGCTAAAATATCCAGTTCTAGGTTTACATTATTTTGTATTAAGAATAGAGAAACCTACTGTACTTGTGAGATACTTTTTTAGAAAGTATATGGTTTGGGAGACAAGTAAGAAATTTACAATAGTGAATACAAGCACCGTCTCTTGTTACTTGTTGAACATATTCAAATATGCAAATCTTAATATGTGCCACTCTTGACTTGCCTCAACTAATGTTTGATCTTGGTGGAGCATGCTAACATCTGACGCGTTTATATGACTCCTGATTGTCATTCAAGCATTAACCACTAACGTCCTTTGGGCCTTCTGCAGGTGCAAATTTAGTCTGGCAGATGGATGAGGTAGTGTCAAGCTGCTGAGTTGTGATACAGCAAAGCTAGATCCTGAAATACTTTATGGAGATATTTACTTGCTTGATTTGCTGTGCTGGAGAAATATTATTGGGCCCTGGGATCTACCTTACTCTGGAGGACAATAGAAAACTGTTGCATTATTGTGGGATTATATTGAAGAAGGCAATTAGACTAGCCTGAAGCCATTTTTGTTTTCCCTCGCAAGTGATAGCAAAACTAAAGGATTTCATATATCACCAGCATGGATCCCTAGAGATTTGTTTGATACGGTTCATCTCCAGATGATTGTCAGTGTAATAAAGTACCATTTTCCATACAGAAATAGCACATCTGAACAAAATGTATACTTTCTGTTATCTGGCGTGCTTATCTAATTTAAATACATTTTTTTTTTAAATATATATTTTTTTTTTACAAAACATTCCAGTGATTTAAAGGGATGGTGTCACATAAATTTTAATGGCAGTTAAAACCAGATAGCGACATAACATTTTTTACAAATTTGTTTTTATTTTCTGATTGTAGATATTTTCTTTCCTTCTATTTTCTGAAAAAGTTTATTAAGGCTACCATCTTGCCTTGCTGTTCTTAACAGCACTTAGAGATTTGCTTTACAACAGCCACTATGGGCCATAGGCACAATAGCCTTGAGGGGACTTTATTGACTTCAATGAGAGAGTTTTGTAGACATGCTGTGTGACCTCTATATAGGTGTTATCTGAAGAACTATAGAATTTTTTATTTTATTTTTTATATAGAAAGTGACATGGAAAAATATATATAACATTTAAAAATGTTATATATAACATTTAAAAAAAAATATGCATAACATTTTAAAAATTGCTCATTTTCTGATGACACAGTCTCTTTAAGAAAGGTCAAGGAAAGACACTTTCACATCTCGAGTCAGTGCCAACTGAATGAAAGTCATAGCTTTAGTTTGCTGGATGGTTAACACATTCCTGATACAGTAATTTTCTTCTTTTTTTTTTCAATTTCCATTTCTAAAATGTTCTAGCTTCTGCCTTTCAGGAGCCATAACTATTTGTATTACAATTTTTTCATTTATATAGCCAAATAAGGGCTTTTCTTGTGGGGAAAGTTGTACTTCATAATGATAACATTTAATATCGCACACAATGAAGTGGGAAGATGGACAATTTTTTATTTTTTTTTAAATGGGGTGGAATTGTAGAAAGAAAAAAAAAACACAATTTCACAATTGTTTTTTGGGGAGTTTTGTTTTTATGCCATTTCCTATGCAGTAAATTTGCATGTCACCTTCATGGCAGGCTTGATAGGAACTTCATTATGGCAAAGCCTTCAGAAGGCCCCAGGATGCTATAGCGACTGAAAGACTCCCACAATCTTACCATGAGCAATCTAGTCATTGACCGCTCAGATGCTGATTGAAAAGTGGTTTGACTGTCCATGAGTTTTGACTGTCCATGAGTTTTTGATGTTTTCCAATATATAACAATGAAACAGACTGGCAAACTCTTCTCTGCGGTGTTTATCCAATGAAGATTACAGGCAAATAAGTTGGATACTTAAGAGAAATTTAAAAGTATAAAAAAATGACCCGACTATTAGCCCAGTCTTACCAAAGATCCCTAAGTGCAATTTTTCAAAAGCACCCACAGCTTTTAAAATATGATAAAGAACAAAATCAACAAACCTGTTCACATGGTGCGGTTTTTGCACTGGCTACAAGGACTGCCCCCAAAAGGGAAGATGTGGGAGAAAAGAAAGCATTATCTTAACCATTGGTGTGGTCTACCTACCAGAGTGCTCATGTTGCCTCCAGTATTCTGAACCGAAAATGAGAAAGTAAAATTTTTTTTTATTTAAGAACACATCAGAAACGTAAAAGGAAAAACGGAACGGCACTCGTTGTTAGTATATAATCTTGTGATTTATTGTCACATTCCAGTGACGCGTTTCGGCATACAATCTGCCTTTATCAAACTGTGAACAAACTGTGACTTTCTTTGACTATGATAATAATTACGCATATATAATTTCCTACAGCGGACGTGAAGGTTATTTATGAGTACACCTCGACAAGATGGATTACCTCTATGGATCATAATGACGTCTAAAGATCACATCTTCCATTATGTTATGGACTCTTGGTTTTTATATATTTTTTGGCCCGTATGCAGAACCATTTACTTCAATGGGTGTTGAAAAAAACGGTTCCGTGTGCATTCTTTTTCCGTATGTCTGTTCCACAAAAAAATAGAACATGTCCAATTAATGTCTGCATTATGGAGAAGGATAGGACTGTTCTATTAGGGGCCAGCTGTTCCGTTCCGCAAAATACAGAATGCACATGGACGTCTTCTGTATTTTTTGCGGATCTGTTTTTTGCGTACCGCAAAATACATACGGTCGTGTGAATGAGCCCCAATACTGTAGTTTCTATATATCCTGTGTACAATAGTTCAGACTTGTGGAGGTACAGTATACCCAGGATTAGAATAAGGAGTTCTCATTTTGATTGGTTGATCTGATCTACGTCACTAATGACAACAGCAGAGCAAAGAAATCCCATCTTCTACTGGAGGGAGTGATCACGTGTTTTTTTTTAAATGAAGAAGTGCAGTTTTTTATAACAAATAGTTCCCCTAATATGATTGGTAAACAGCTACCTACATCAGTGAGGATATAAGCAGAATAAAGGAATTCAGTCTTTGATAGGCGTCACGTGCTCTCCTGAGCATAGATGCACAACAGCATAGGTAGGTTTAGAGTAGGACCTGCCTGACCCTGAGACCATCTTGGAGCTGGATAGGTGGGCACAGATGTGTTTTGATCAAAATGTATTTGCTAAGAGTCTCAGATTTTATCATGAGTGAGGGCTTAGTCTATATGTTGTGTTTGCATCTATTGCTATAGTGCATTATTTTCTTTGACTTTATAAATGTAGCCATAAACATCTGCATATTTACTATTATATTGTGCAGGATGTTTTGTATCTTTTTTCCCATGATTTTTACTAAAGTCACGTTATTTAAATGGCCAGAGTGTGGTGTTTTATTTTCTTATTTATTGCCATATTGCAACTTTTTATATAAATATATTTAATCAAGAATTTTAAGATAGTTTTCAGTTGAAATGCAATGGCAAAGATTGTTTGATGGATTTATGTATTGGAAATGGAAAAGAAGTACAAACAGTGGTGAAGAAGGGTACTAATAACCTCACTCCCTATGTGCCAGACAGTAGTTTTTCCCTAAAGAAGAAGAGCAAAACGCGGGTCGGGCAAGTCCGCAAAGACATTTTTTCATGCAAACGTGAATGGTTTTATCCTGTAAGCAGAATAAAATGTGTGTTTGTGATAACCCCAAGGTAGTGCTGTTTCACTATCCTATGATCTCCACCTTTTGAGTCATAGATCTACAGGTAAAGTTCTCAGGGGTCGGGGAACTAACACCAATGATTGACTGCAAAGAAAGAGGAAAAGAGAGAAGGAGGAAAGGACAAAGTAGGATTTCCTGGTGTATGACTTTCTTAATCAACCTTGGCGCAGATCCGGTAATGTAAAATAAGTGATTATCCAAGTTGTCGCATCTAAATTATGGTAACTGCTGCAACTGGGTAAATTCATATGTGACCGTCTAATGTAACTACTTAGCTTAATATTACTATTTACTATTTTTTATCAGTTCATCATATAGAAATCCCAAACAGAAGTTAGAAAAATAGTGTTCTATAAGGGTTTCCTATTAGAGTCAGTGGGGGTTATTTATGATGAACCCTTACTTCTGTTTTTGGCATAAAAAAGTCACGCTTGCCTTTTTAAATGCCTATGCACCTGAATTTAGGTGCACACAATGTTTTTACGCTGTCCTCACAACCAGGAAGGTGTGGGGTGGGTTGAGGTAGTTTTTGGGCAGGGCCATTGGTCCCAGCAAATTCACTAACACCTTTGTTTCCAGACATAAATTGCAACTGAAATCTACTTCAGTCAAGGGCTGGAGTAGATTTCAATCTAGGCGCATGGACTGCCATTCAATTAATTAATGTGATTAATTTATGATGAGGTGTGTGCCTTGCTGTAAATTTGGCACATCCTCTGGTAGTGCAAGGTATATCATATATTGGCGTAAAATGCTGGAGTTTTATCAATTATGCCCTATAAGTCTAAATTTCTATCCATCGCATGTAACAATTTTGTAATTTATTGCACAAAAATGCTTATTATGTCACCCAAGTATACAATGGTTGGATATTCTGCCTTCTATATAAGTATGCAAATGTCTAAAACTGAATTAACACACATACAGTATATATATATATATATATATATATATATCAGCCCCTTTACACTGCCCAATGGAGCAGATGATTGTAGAGAAGGAAGTGTTCCTTCCTGACATGCAGCGATCCCCTCCACAATATGGGGAGGAGC
Source organism: Bufo bufo (assembly GCF_905171765.1). Classification (NCBI taxonomy): domain Eukaryota; kingdom Metazoa; phylum Chordata; class Amphibia; order Anura; family Bufonidae; genus Bufo; species Bufo bufo. Next base: position 520,000,535 of record NC_053391.1, on the reverse strand, counting down.
GATAGCTAATGCTATCGCTCCTCCCCATACAGAATCACTTTAGGCAGCAGAGTGCTGTTTAGACAGCACAATCTGCTGATCATACAAATGATCATTTCGGTGACCACACCAACAGTCTATTACCCAATGTATGAGCGCTTCGCTCGTTCATTGGGCAATTGGCCGCACCTTTAAATAAGCCATTTATCGATAACAAGTATTTAAATGAATCTGCCTGAACAGCCGAAAGCTATCTATCATGATCCGAACACACATCCATGTTCGGCTCAGATGAGCATGCACATGTTGTACATGGAACAGGGCTTATCAAAAAGGATCAGGCTTTCTATCATCTAATGTGTAAATGAGACATGGTATATTATGATACCAGTATGGGTCTTATCAGTGATGGATTGGCTGCGGGCACATGTTTCAGGATCTCTAGAATCTGGATCACTAGAATGAAGGAGTAATCGCACTGTACTGACCTTCAGCTCACAGCATTAGACCTACACTATGCTAATGGAAGCTCCACAGAGTTCAGATGTTAGGCCTCAATTTAGCTACAATTGGAGGTTAACATTAAAGGGGTTTTCTAAGATTTCAATACTGACCTTAGGATAAGTCATCAGTATCTAATCAGTGGGGGTCCAACACCCAGGACCTGCACCGATCAGCTGTGTGAGAAGGCACCCGGGATCCTGTGAGCGCCACAGCCTTCTCAACGCTTACCATACACAGCGTCATACATTGTATAGTAGCTGTGCTTGGCATTGCTCTGAGCCCAATTGAAGTGAATGGGGCTGAGCATGATACCAAGCACATCCACTAAACAATGTACGGCACTGTGCTTGGTAAGCATGGAGAAGGCCACGGCACTCACACGAAAACAGGTGCCTTCTCACACAGCTGATCAGTGCGGGTCCTGGGTGTCGGACCCCCACCGATTAGATACTGAGGATAGGAAATCAGTATCAAAATCTCAGAAGACCCCTTTTATGTTAAACTCCAATGGTAGCTAAATTGAGGCCCAATTTCTGAACTCTGTGAAGCTTCTACTAAAATAGTGTAGGTCTGATGCTGTGAGCTGAAGGTCAGCATAGTGCCATTACTCCTTTATCGGAGCACTGGTGACTTCTCACACAGCTGATTACGTGGGTTCCTGGTGTTGGGGGTCCAAAAGCTCCACTTCTTTCTGTCGCCAGTCCCTCCCTTGTTGCGTTGCCATTGTCTATCCCTGTCAATCAAAGCAGCGAGTGAGGTTGTGGCCACAGAAAGGTGTGTAGAGCTTGGGTGCAAAAAGAGCAATGGTGACAGATTGCCTTTAAAGTAAAATTTAATGTAAAACCGTGCATATTTATGAAATTATCTAAAAGGAAAACTATATATGTGTACAGCCCATCTTTCATTTCTTATAATGCGCTGATAAATAAAAGTTGCACTGTGATTGGTTGCTATAAGCAAAAAAAGACAGGTTTCTGATTTAGAGAGTTTCATAAATCTGTCCCATTGTGTTAGATCTGCAGTAGTGTGGGGTCAGTTTATCACAGAGTATTTATACTTTAAAGGACAGCTTTCTTTACAAGTGAAGCTTGGCTACAATAATAGCTTTGTGCAACCAAACATATAAAATGTGTCCTGTAGATTTCAAAGATGAAATAAATAAATTGCTCACAGTAAGAAATGGATATCTGTGATTCAGATAAAGAGCTTTAACCTTGAGAGAGATAATGATTATTATGTTTAAATACACTCATTGATGTCCCAAGAAAGAGTTATTGGAATCGAATGGAACTTTGTATATGGGAATGTATTATTCTGGACGATCACAAGTATCATATTCCATGTCATCAAGGATATATCTTCTTTTTGTTCTTTTCTATGTATGTTTTTTGGGAGTTTTTTGTTATTTTATATCTAAATTAGATTAAAGGCTACGTTTTAAACAGGTCGTTCCCTGTGATTATATATATGGGAATGTAGTAATTATTTATAGTCATTGACAAAAAAGTAATGCACACAGAAAGAAATGTCGGATTGCTGCAAAACTTGGCATTTTGTTATGTGCCCTTTGAAGATGTTACTTTTGGGTTGTGTACCTCTTGATGACTGCTAGACATGGCTCAAGTTTGTTTCAATTAATTTCCACCATCTAGGTCGTTCTGATCTAGTTGTTAGTAAAGGTTCAGAGGAGGGAATTTAGCACATGGTGAACTGGCTCTAGATGGTCCAGACAGACCACCACTAGATGGTTTGATCCATTGACATGCAAGAGCAGCTCCCACGGTTTTTTTGTCCACCATCCAGTCACAGGTGACACCTTCATTACACACCTCTATCTCTGCCAGGACCATTATCAGGTACTTAGCAGAAAGAAATTTGGGTTCATGGTGCCGATTATTCCTCCTGCCATTGACAACTAGCCACTTTGTCCGCCATTAACAATAGTATTGTAAACAAGAAACCTGGACTGCTACGGACTGGTAGTGTCTTTAGCGACGAATTCATCCTCTGTTTGGGATCCCACGATGATCAGGTTCGAGTATGGATTCCTTTTGGGAAGCTCTTCAATCCTGCCTTTCCTGTGAAGGTACACACTGTCCCAACAGTTGGTGCAATGATCAAGGGAGCCACCACCTCTAGTAGTGATAAGAGGGACACTAACAGTTCAGAGATACATGCAGTCCATCCTGTGGCCACATGTGTTGCCTTTAATGACAGAGCTTCTATCTGGAATTTTTCAGCAGCTTGGTGCCCAACCATACAGCAAGAGTCTTACATGAATGTCTCTGCCAAAATTGCACATATGGTTGCCAAATTAATTGCCAATCAAGCATTTAAAAAACCTGCTGGAACATGAGCTTTCACAATCTACTGGAACACAAGCTTTCACAATCTTAAAGTGTGCAGGATTTACAGTCCCAACTACAACATCTGCTGGCAAGTGCCCAACTGTATCTCATCTTGTATCCAGGCTAGAGGTGGTCCAGCATGGTACTAGAGCCTCCTTTTAGTTGTACAGTTTTCCCCAATAATCCTTTTGCTCTAATATTGCAATTACTTACATATCCTCATTACATTCACTCATAAAAACAGTTCTCAATTCCCACATCTCCTTGGCGCACTATATTATTTATTTTGCCAATGGTGTATGTAAGTGACTACATTCATTGGCCTTAGGTTGGATGGGCCCTTGTGCAGTGCCTTCTGTTGGTGTACTATACAGTGTATAAAGAATACAATCCCACAATGTACAAATAATGATACTAAACCTGGTGCAAATAACATTGTTCTTGTCAAACTATCAAATGGAGCAGTTTCTTTGCCATTGTTTTTGTATAGATTTAGGTACCAAGTAGTGCATAGGGTCTTGTCCAGTGGGCACTCTCTGGAACAGTGACAAGCCCTATATTATCATACGTCATGAATTCCAGAGGCCTTACAACCTATTGGGGTTGCCAATTTTTTTTATTTTTTAAGAAAAGGCAGGGAAGCATTTAGAAAAATAAAACTATTCACAGTCCCAAATTCTCACTGTTCCAGGGCTGCTAATCCCCCCTTGCCAGTCAGCATTGATGTGCCAGAGTCTTGCATGTTACCACTGCAGCCAATCACTGGCATCAGCAGTCTTGTTTCATATATTGTAATTATGAGGCCAGTGACTGATTATAGTAGTCACGTGTGGTTTGTGGGCAAGTCACATTTTCGGCTGCCGCGGTGGGTAGGATCGTAATGGTAATGCAGGAATGGGTGGGGATCGCTACAGTGAATATATTGTTTCTAATGCTTGCCTTTCAAAAATGTTTTTACTCCTACAACCCCTTTAATTAGTCAGGCATCAGTTTATGGTATTATGTGCGATATCAACCTATGGTGTGGCGTATATGATGTGGTAGGTTATTTGCATACTTCTACAGTATAACAGCCTACTATTATAACACGCTAAAAAAAAGACCCCATTTAACCCCTGAAACACCGCTGTGAATAAAAGAGGCTTTTTATATACTACGATGGATGGGAATGCTGCCATTCTCGTACTACCTACAGTTATAACTAGGGATTTCCGACTATATTATTCTTTTTTGCTTTCTGCTATGTTAAAGGAATACAATACAATCTTGCAATGTTTTATATAGGCAAAAGTCAGCTTGTAGTAAGCAGAGCGGTGCATGTGGGTGAACTTCGGTAACTAAAATTGCAATAATTACAAAATTGTCAGCTTTTATTGTGTCACTATTTATCACCCGGCTATAATCAATAACAAGCTGTAAAACCCTTTTCTGTAGGGAAATATGTGGACTAAGTATTTGCAACCACTTATTCACAAGGTGTAAGTCAGATGTAATAGCCACACGTTCCCATTTTTCTCCATTTTTCAACAACACATGCTCATTAATTTGTCCTTTCCATTCTCTGTCTTGCCAGAAACGGGGCTAGAAGAGCACATTATACAGATAAAATTACAGGTATAGTCTGATCCATTTAACACATAAAAGGTGCTATTATCCAACCAATAAATGACTGCTGGTTTTAATTACCAATTAATGGATATATTTTAATCTGTGAGGACCATGTCAACATAATATGGAACCAGCGGATAATCTAACACTGCTCTTTGGTGCAGATGTCAGCACTATACCACTATACAGGTTAGAGGGAGTCACTGCTGAATGCCTTGCAGAGCTAGCTCGGCTCAGTGTTAAGCTTAGTGATTTGTTGCTTTATTCAGGAGAAAATGTATGCATAAGAGCAGGTAAATGCACAGAAGGCGGGTCCAAGCCACTGTGTGCACCCTCGCGTCTCCTACTTCCTCCACTGCCCCTTCTCTCTCTTTGTTGAGTTAAGGAGCCAGGCAAGATGACTATGCAGGAACCTGGAGCAGAAAGAGCAAGGGTACAAGAAACAACGGCTTGCTAAGTGAAAGGTATCAATGAGTTAGCCCTACATGGCACTGTGCCAGGTTTAGCAGTACATTTAATTTTGAAAGACAAAAAGGAGAGAGATCGCTCTGAAATCAACCTGCATTTAAACTTGAAATTGTAAATATCATGAAAGGTCACTAGCAACCTTTTACAACCCATAGTTAATAACATGATTTAGGTACCTCAGTCTCAGAGATACATATTACAGCAACATTTATCCCATTCATTTATTACACTGGCAAATCTTCAAAATTAACCTTTGTTACAGACTCAAGCGATCAAGCGATGTAAATGTGCCCCCTCCCCCTTTTAATAGAACATACATCCCCCTATGGTTATGCACTGCTCTGTGTTTCTAACGGTAACTTCGATGTGAGCAGCCAATCGGTAGCAATATGCCAAAATGTCTGATAGATGCGGGTCCGATCTCTGTAACTTGTGGAGTATAGGTTCTCCCAGGCTTCATTCCATCAGTCAAAGCAACTGCTTTCTTGCTGGTTTCTATAACTTTCGTAGAATGGAGTGTAGAGTAACCCACCTTTGTGTTTTCACCTCTCCATTCAGCAGCCCAGGAGTGGAGGTCCTTTCATTCTACATATAGATGCCGGTTACAGAGGTAGGGCCCAAATCTATCAAGCATCCTGTGGAGAGCCGGACTGGGATCACAAACAAGCCCTGGTGCGCAGACCCCACCAGCCACATAAGATATTGCATAAAAATAGTAATGCACAATGCATGCTGCAGGTAATGTTGCTTTACTTGGTCATGTCTCTATGTAAATCATCAACACAAGAAAGGAAATAAAAATGGAACACAGAAATGCCTAGCCACATGGTAAGGAACTTATATTACCCTCCTCTACAACACCAAAGCTCAAAATACCTTTACAGCAGCATCTCATACCACCGTACAGCACAAAATATCTCCCCAACAGCACCAAATAAATGCCACAGTGCAGCACAAAATACCTCTTCACTGCAACAGATATCATGCAGTACAAAATGCCTCCCCAACAGCATCCGATACCACCATGCAGCGCAACCTCATTGTCAGCTGAACACCGCTCCCCCACCGGCAGCAGTCTTGTCCCCTGACCAACTGTACCCCACTGGTAGTGGTATTGTCCCCTGACCATCCCTCCCTCACTGGCAGCAGCATTTTCCCCGGTTACTGACCACTCCTCCCCCACTGGAAGTACAAATTACCCCTTGACCACCCCTTCTACACTGGTAGTAACACTGTCCCCGTTTACATTTCTCATTTGTCTTGCAGACTGCCAGGGCAGAGCACAAATAGTGAGGCTGGAGTTGGAGGTAGATAATTATTTGCTGTTCCTTTCCATAATTTCTAAGGGCCAAGGACCTGTAATGATGCCATCACAGGTACTGCACTGTTCTAACATCTAACTGCACTGAGTATCATTTAATATGTTTTCCTAATTTTTCTTTAAAAATTTTGTTTTTTCATGATTTTTGGATATAGCTCTGGCTATGACCTTAAATATTTTAGAAGAATATTGTAATGGGTATAGAATATGCAAAATTCTATTAATACTGAAAATAAAAATCTCAAATAATTCCTTTACAATATAAAAATTAAAGAGCTTGTCCACTATACAGTTGCAAGAAAAAGTATGTGAACCCTTTGGAATGATATGAATTTCTGCACAAATTGGTCATAAAATGTGATCTGATCTTCATCTAAGTTACAAAACATACCAATGCACATGTTATCTCTGTGATCTGGGAACATACTAATGCCTATGTTATCTCTGTGATCTGGGAACATACCATAGCCTATGTTATCTCTGTGATCTGGGAATATACCAATACCTATATTATCTCTGTGATCTGGGAACATACCAATGCTTATGTTATATCTGTAATTTGGGAACATACCAATGCCTATGTTATCTCTGTGATTTGGGAACATACCAATGCCTATGTTATATCTGTGAATATACCAATGCCATCTCTGCTTAATATGCAATCAAACAGTTATGTACACACCCTATAATCAGATCAATACCCGATACGTGGCTGCCTGTCAGAATATTATCAATTAACCCCCAAAAAAAACAAAGCAGCAAATATATAATACACAAGATATAAAATTTTATTGAACAAATAATAAAATAAAAATAATAATATATATATATAACTGAAAAATAGAGCAGCACTCCAAGATTGCGGTAAAAAAAAAGGATGTATTTATTCACCCATAAGTGACGCAACGTTTCAGCTCCAACTTATGGGTGTATAAATACATCCCTTTTTTTACCGCAATCTTGGAGTGCTGCTCTACTTTTCAGATATGCAATTTGGGTAAGCCTCTCATTTGGAGCTAGCACCCATTTCCAATATTGGTTGGTGCTGCCATATTTTCACTATATATACAGTACAGGCCAAAAGTTTGGACACACCTTCTCATTCAAAGAGTTTTCTTTATTTTCATGACTATGAAAATTGTAGATTTACACTGAAGGCATCAAAACTATGAATTAACACATGTGGAATTATATACATAACAAAAAAGTGTGAAACAACTGAAAATATGTAATATTCTAGGTTCTTCAAAGTAGCCACCTTTTGCTTTGATTACTGCTTTGCACACTCTTGGCATTCTCTTGATGAGCTTCAAGAAGTAGTCCCCTGAAATGGTCTTTTAACAGTCTTGAAGGAGTTCCCAAAGATGCTTAGCACTTGTTGACCCTTTTGCCTTCACTCTGCGGTCCAGCTCACCCCAAACCATCTCGTTTAGGTTCAGGTCCGGTGACTGTGGAGGCCAGGTCATCTGGCGCAGCACCCCATCACTCTCCTTCATGTGTCAAATAGCCCTTACTTTCAAAGTTTTCCCAATTTTTCGGCTGACTGACTGACCTTCATTTCTTAAAGTAATGATGGCCACTCGTTTTTCTTTACTTAGCTGCTTTTTTCTTGCCATAATACAAATTCTAACAGTCTATTCAGTAGGACTCACAAGAAAAATAGTCGGCACTCACTCTGTTTGCACGTTGCACGGGATAGGAATGAAATCCACGTGTATTCAAGGAAAATCCCAGCAGTCGTGTCTTCAATCAATAGGATATTTATTTCATCAAATTAGAAATGTCCACAATCCTGGACGCGTTGCGGCTAGCATGCCTTCATCAGCAGATACAGGTATACAAAATGACCTAGTTTATATAAAGGGATATACTCCTCCCCTCATGACAACATCTCCCACTCCCATTACGTACACAGGTGATGGGAGGGATGTATAATTAACAAAGAAAATACGCCCACTAGTAAATCACAAAAAATGGGTCTGTGTCTCAGATTATACTTCACAATCACATGTATGCAAAAAAAATGATTCAAAATCATATACACATTTATATATATATATCTCATACATTGCCAGGTATATAAGGCCCCTCACCGAATATTAAATGTCTGAAAAATAAAACATAAGCATAGTATTAGCTTATTAGATATGAATAATCTCATAATCCCTATTAAGGCCTCTGGGATGTACGAGATATATATATATATATAAATGTGTATATGATTTTGAATCATTTTTTTTGCATACATGTGATTGTGAAGTATAATCTGAGACACAGACCCATTTTTTGTGATTTACTAATGGGCGTATTTTCTTTGTTAATTATACATAGTTTTGATGCCTTCAGTGTGAATCTACAATTTTCTTATTAATGAAAATAAAGAAAACTCTTTGAATGAGAAGGTGTGTCCAAACTTTTGGTCTGTACTGTATATATATATATTTATATATATATATATATATATATATATATTTATTATTATTATTATTTTATTATTTGTTCAATTAAATGTGTTATCTTGTGTATTATATATTTGCTGCTTTGTTTTTCTTTGGTTATAATTCATAACAAACAGTTATGTAGCTGAATGAACCTTGAGTGGGCTGGATTTTTTTTTCTATAGCAGAATGGTCCTGCTCCCTGTCTCAGATATACACAGAGATCATTCACAGATCTTTATATAGTCATGTGGTTTATTAGGAAGATAGATGCATTAATTGTGTTTTATATTTCTCAAACATCTCAGCATCTGCCTCCTATTTTAAGTCTGCCTGAGATCCATGTAGTGGTTTAAGTGTTAGAAGTGTGATAATAAACAATACATTACATTTTTAACAGTGCCAGACTTCAGCGAATAGCAGGTACTAATTTGCAAATTAAATAGTTATTAAGATTTTATCATTGACAGACTGAACAATTTGCATTAAAGGGGTTTTCCAGTATCTATAACAGCTCCTCCATGTGCCGAGCCCCTCCATGGGAATATACTTACCCCGCTCCCTGCGCCACTCCTGGTCCCCGCACCGCTGCTGATTCTCCCTGTACACCGGTGTCGGGGGGGAGCAGCCAATGGCAGGTGGGGATGGGGACGAGCCTCCCTAGCACCGCGGGTTAAGTATATTCCCACTGAGGGGCCCGACAAATGTGGGGGCTGTTGTAGATGCTGGATATCCCCTTTAGCTTTAGCAATGAGGGAAAGAGACAAATCCATCAACAGGATGAAGCATGGTGGCAGAGGCAGAGAATAAGTTAACCCCTTAAAGGGAATGTGTAATCAGAAAAGGACCTACTATATTATTTAAATCACATTTTTATTTTTAATATGTTATTTTTAATTTTCCATTTAAATATCTATATTTAAATAAAAAAACATAAACTCCTGCATTTTTCACACTGGCCACTATACAGATCACTTTACTGCATTTATATACAGTCCTGATCAAAAGTTTAAGACCACTTGAAAAATGGCAAAAAATCATATTTAGCATGGCTGGATCTTAACAAGGTTCCAAGTAGAGCTTCAACATGCAACAAGAAGAAATGGGAGTGAGACAAAACATTATTTGAGCATTCAATTTAATGAAAACAACGAATAAACTAATGTTTAGGACCACACCTCCAAAAAAAAACGAACCCCCCCCAAAACAGAAATCCAACTTCCAAACCTGAACTCAGTAATGAGTAGCTCCACCGTTATTGTTTATCACTTCAAAAATTCGTTTTGGCATGCTTGATGCAAGCATTTCCATGAGGTGAGTGGGAACATTTCTCCAAGTGGTGAAGACGGCCGCACGAAGGCCATCTACTGTCTGGAACTGTTGTCCATTTTTGTAAACTTGCCTTGCCATCCATCCCCAAAGGTTCTCAATTGGATTTAGATCAGGGGAACACGCAGGATGAGCCAAAAGAGTGATGTTATTCTCCTGGAAGAAGTCCCTTGTCCTGCGGGCATTGTGTACTGTTGCGTTGTCCTGTTGAAAAACCCAGTCGTTACCACACAAACGAGGGCCCTCAGTCATGAGGATTCTCTCTGAAACATCTGGACATAGCCAGCGGCCGCTTGACGCCCCTGCACTTCCTGAAGCTTCATTGTTCCACTAAAAGAAAAAGCACCCCAGACCATTATGGCACCCCCTCCACTGTGGTGCGTAGAAAACATCTCAGGTGGGATCTGCTTGTCATGCCAGTAACATTGGAAACCATCAGGACCATTAAGGTAAAAAAAATTCTCATCAGAGAATAAAACTTTCTTCGACCTTTGAATGTCCCATCTTTGGTGCTCTCTTGCAAAGTCCAAACGAGCAGTTCTATGGCGTTCAAGGAGACGAGGTCTTTGAAGACGTTTTTTGTTTTTGAAGCCCTTCAGTCTCAGATGCCGTCTGATGGTTATGGGGCTACAGTCAGCACCAGTAAGGGCCTTAATTTGGGTCGAGGATCGTCCAGTGTCTTGACGGACAGCTAATTGGTTCCTGCGGCTCAATGCTGATGAAATTATTTTGGGTCTTCCACTTGACTTTTTTGTTCCATAACCCTCAGGATCATTTAAGAAATTCCAAATGACTGTCTTACTGCCTCCCACCTCAGCAGCGATGGCGCGCTGTGAGAGACCCTGCTTATGCAGTTTAACAACCCAACCGAGTTATAAAAGGGAGAGTTTTTTTGCCTTTGCCATCACAACGTGTGACTACCTGACAGAAAATGACAATGAATCCACATCTTTGCACAGATTTGGCCTTTTAAAGGCATGTGGTCCTAAAATTTGGTTCAGATGAAAAACAGCCTTTTTCAGTTTAATCGTTATTTTCAATTAATTGAATGCTCAAAAAATGTTTTGTCTCACTTCTTGTTGCATGTTGAAGCTCTACTTGGAACCTTGTTAAGATCCAACGATGTAAAATATGATTTTTTGGCATATTTCAAGTGGTCTTAAACTTTTGATCAGGACTGTATTATACTAAACCTGGCTATAATGATAAGGAGATATCACCTCTCTGTATAGATAAAACAGGATTCTCCATTCAAAATAGTTGATTGTCAAATCTTATCTATTCCTTTCATGTACAATATCCTCTGCACAGGTCACATAGCATGCCCAGAAAACTCTCCCATAGAAGTCAATGAGGTCCCGTCCTGGCTATTGTATCTATGGACCATGGGGCTGCCAGGAAGCAATTTATTTTATGCTTTGTAAATGCTGTTAAGAAAAGCCCAGGCAACATGGCAGCCCCCATAATCATGTTCAGGAAATAGAATGAAAAAAATCTACAATCAGAAAATAAAAGCAGATTGGTATCACTATTTGGATTTAACTGGGAGATAAAAGTTATGGTGACAAATTTCCTTTAAGGGGATTGTCCGGGTTATATAAATATAGGCCAATTAGCATTATAACATATCTACTATTACCTTTGTAAATCACTCTCTTTATCTATAATGTCTTGTTTCTTCTGTGCTGATGCTGGGTATGTGACCCGCGACGTCATCCAGCAAGCTCCCTATGCTGACGTTTCGTCGTTTTGTGTACAGGCTTATCCCTGCCTTAGGGAGTGGCCTGGCTCTGTACACGAAATGTCAGAGCCTTGTGTGGCCGCCCCCTCCCTCTGCGTCTGGCTGCCGCGGCTCCTGTGAGGGATCGCGCATACGCGATCCTTACCAGTGCCTGCAGCCTTGTGAAAAGATTCACTGGACTGGTGTGCCCGCTCCCTCCCTGTGATCCACCGGTGTGCCTGTTCCCCTGCCTCTGCGTCTGGCTGCCGGCCGACTCCTGTGCGATCCTTACCAGTGCTGGCAGCCTTATCAAATTAGCATTGCCCTATTCCACTGGCCAACAGAACCAAAACCACCCCCAGAAACAAAACAAAGTATAGCTTAGATATATTTATATATTAGATATAGAGCTATACCTAAGATATATCTAAGCTACACCTAAACTATACCTAAGCTATACCTAAGCTATACCTAAGCTATATCTAAGCTATATCTAAGCTATACCTAAGCTATACCTAAGCTATACCTAAGGCATACCTAAGCTATATCTAAGCTATATCTAAGCTATACCTAAGCCATACCTAAGTTATACCTAAGCTATATCTAAGCTATACCTAAGCTATACCTAAGCTATATCTAAGTTATACCTAAGCTATATCTAAGCTATACCTAAGCTATATCTTAGCTATACCTAAGCTATATCTAAGCTATACCTAAGCTATACCTAAGCTATATCTAAGCTATGCCTAAGTTATACCTAAGCTATATCTTAGCTATACCTAAGCTATATCTAAGTTATACCTAAGCTATACCTAAGCTATATCTAAGCTATATCTAAGCTATACCTAAGCTATACCTAAGCTATATCTAAGTTATACCTAAGCTATATCTAAGCTATGCCTAAGCTATATCTAAGCTATATGTACCTAAGCGATACCTAAGCTATACCGAAAAATAAAGAAACTCTGCGGCACGTGAATGTGCGTTTATTCACCCGGTATCATGCGACGTTTCAGTCCTCTCAGTGGGACTATTCTCAAGTAGTATTTACAAAGTAATGGTGCGCAATACACATATAAATAGTGACCCCGTCATTATGAGGCAATTAAAATAATTAATAAATAACTGTTATAAAAATGTCAAAAATTGTGTTGCATTAAAACAAGTGCTGACCATTAACAATTCATTGACATACACCAATGTACGGTATTTTACATTCATACAAGTTATTATGTGCAAATAATGTGATAAAATAAACAGTTCAATATTAATAAGATAATTAAAAACACCTGTATACAACCAGTGCTTTAAGTATAGAATCACTTACAGCTGATGGGAAGGAAGGGAGAATACTAACTGTCCAGCGTGTGAAGGGAAACATGGCTCCCAGAGCGTCTGGGATCACAGACTGCGCATGTCAGAAATGTACAGGGTGGGCCATTTATATGGATACACCTTAATAAAATGGAAATGGTTGGTGATATTAACTTCCTGTTTGTGGCACATTAGTATATGTGAGGGGGGAAACTTTTCAAGATGGGTGGTGACCATGGCGGCCATTTTGAAGTCGGCCATTTTGAATCCAACTTTAGTTTTTTCAATAGGAAGAGGGTCATGTGACACATCAAACTTATTGGGAATTTCACAAGAAAAACAATGGTGTGCTTGGTTTTAAAGTAACTTTATTCTTTCATGAGTTATTTCCAAGTTTCTGACCACTTATAAAATGTGTTCAATGTGCTGCCCATTGTGTTGGATTGTCAATGCAACCCTCTTCTCCCACTCTTCACACACTGATAGCAACACCACAGGAGAAATGCTAGCACAGGCTTCCAGTATCCGTAGTTTCAGGTACTGCACATCTCGTATCTTCACAGCATAGACAATTGCCTTCAGATGACCCCAAAGATAAAAGTCTAAGGGGATCAGATCGGGAGACCTTGGGGGCCATTCAACTGGCCCACGACGACCAATCCACTTTCCAGGAAACTGTTCATCTAGGAATGCTCAGACCTGACACCCATAATGTGGTGGTGCACCATCTTGCTGGAAAAACTCAGGGAACGTGCTAGCTTCAGTGCATAAAGAGGGAAACACATCATCATGTAGCAATTTTGCATATCCAGTGGCCTTGATGTTTCCATTGATGAAGAATGGCCCCACTATCTTTGTACCCGATATACCACACCATACCATCAATTTTTTTGTTCCAACAGTCTTGGAGGGATCTATCCAATGTGGGTTAGTGTCATACCAATAGCGGTGGTTTTATTTGTTAACTTCACCATTCACATAAAAGTTTGCCTCATCACTGAACAAAATCTTCTGCGTAAACTGAGGGTCCTGTTCCAATTTTTGTTTTGCCCATTCTGCAAATTCAGTGCGCCGATCTGGGTCATCCTCGTTGAGATGCTGCAGTAGCTGGAGTTTGTAAGGGTGCCATTTGTGAGTAGCTAATATCCGCCGAAGGGATGTTCAACTAATGCCACTCTCCAGTGACATGCGGCGAGTGCTACACTGTGGGCTCTTGCTGAATAAAGCTAGGACAGTCACTGATGTTTCTTCATTAGAGACAGATTTCATGCGTCCACATTTTGGCAAATCCAACACTGAACCAGTTTCACGAAACTTAGCAAGCAGTTTGCTAACTGTAGCATGGGAGATGGGTGGTCTCGTAGGGTGTCTTGCATTGAAATCTGCTGCAATGACCCGGTTACTGCGTTCACCAGACATCAACATAATTTCTGTCCGCTCCTCACGTGTTAACCTCGGCGACATGTCAATGGCTGTAAACAAAGAGAAACTTGTAAATAACTTATGAAAGAATAAAGTTACGTTAAAACCAAGCACACCATTGTTTTTTGTGTGAAATTCCCAATAAGTTTGTTGTGTCACATGACCCTCTTCTTATTGAAAAAACAAAAGTTGGATTCAAAATGGCCGACTTCAAAATGGCCGCCATGGTCACCACCCATCTTGAAAAGTTTCCCCCCTCACATATACTAATGTGCCACAAACAGGAAGTTAATATCACCAACCATTCTCATTTTATTAAGGTGTATCCATATAAATGGCCCACCCTGTACTTAGAGAAAAACCAGGACCTGTTGCGTCCACCTGACAAATCACATGGTGCTCACATGATCGCAAGCAGCATCAGAGACTGTCAGGGAACCCAAAGGTCCTGGAAGATACAGCTTTCCAAGAAGACATAATCAAAGCTACATATCACATTTGAATCCACAGGTCCTGGAAGGTATAATTTTCCAAAGCCACATGAACAAAGATATATAGATATTTAGACAGTAAATGAGTGTAGATAGCAAACACCCAATATTCTAAACAGGGATAAGTTTAAGAATATACTGGAATCTAAATAATTGTATGTATATCTGGAACTACTGGCTACCACAGACGACATAGAATCAAGTACAAAATTAAGTAATAAAGTGTCAGTATCCTCAAAATCAAAAATAAAAATGTGAATTCCAACCATTCGAATGCGTATACCAAATGTATACAAATGAATGTTATTATTATTAAAAAGAACATAAACATTTAGGGAATGATCAAGTATATAAAAAAAAATGAGAAAGTAGACTGCCATGTTCTCCGTCCCGCCAGAGAAGAAGAGTGTAGGAAGTCTATACCAGAATAATGAAATAGAAAGAATACCAATGCTAAAGGTGACTGTCTATGCCAAGTTCAACACAGGGTCATCCAAAGCAAAGGTAATCATAAAATGAACACTGATCCAAACAGCACCGATGTCCCGCATGTCGTTTATTACACGAGGGGCATCAGAAGCAAAAAAATGCGAGTACCACCGTAGTCACGGCAAGACACTTACACTTTAGGAGAATCAGTGTCATATAATGGAAAACCAAGGTCCACCTCGTGTCAAAGAAGCAAACCGTATGGAATACTTAGTAAAGATACAGTGAAAAGAGTACAATCACGATGGGCGGTTTGAAAATCTGTGGGGTGCACAGCCCTCTTCATATCACCCCACAGATTTTCAATCAGATTCAGGTCTGGGCTGTGGCTGGGCCATTCCAAAACTTTAATCTTCTTCTGGTGAAGCCATTCCTTTGTTGATTTGGATGTATGCTTTGGGTCGTTGTCATGCTGAAAGATGAAGTTCCTCTTCATGTTCAGCTTTCTAGCAGAAGCCTGAAGGTTTTATACCAATATTGACTGGTTTTTGAAACTGTTTATAATTCCCTCTAGCTTAACTAAGGCCCCAGTTCCAGCTGAAGAAAAACAGCCCCTTGGCATGATGCTGCCACCACCATGCTTCACTGTGGGTATGGTGTTCTTTTGGTGATGGGCAGTGTTGTTTTTGCGCCAAACCTATCTTTTGGAATTATGGCCAAAAAGTTCAACCTTGGTTTCATCAGACCATAACACCTTTTTCCACATACTTTTGGGAGACTTCAGATGTGTTTTTTCAAAATGTAGCCTGGCTTGGATGTTTTTTCTTGTAAGAAAAGGCTTTCGTCTTGCCACTCTACCCCATAGTCCAGACATATGAAGAATACGGGAGATTGTTGTCACAGCCAATTCTTGCCAGATATTCCTGCAGCTCCTTTAATGTATCTGTAGGCCTCTTGGTAGCCTCCCAGACCAGTTTTCTTCTCGTCTTAACATCAATTTTGGAAGGAAGTCCAGTTTTTGGTAATGTCACTGTTGTGCCATATTTTTTCTACTTGATGATGACTGTCTTCACTGTGTTGCATGGTATATCTAATGCCTTGGAATTTTTTTGTACCCTTCTCCTGACTGCTACCTTTTAACAATGAGATCCCTCTGATGCTTTGGAAGCTCTTTGTGGACCATGGCTGTGGGATGCGACTAAGAAAATTTCAGGAAAGACCAACCAGAGCAGCTGAACTTTATTTGGGGTTAATCAGAGGCACTTTAAATGATGGCAGGTGTATGCTGACTCCTATTTAATAAGATTTCAGTTTGTTTTTCAATAATTAAGTTAATTCTGAACACAGCTACATCCCTAGTTATAAGTGTGCAACCACATTATTATTATTATTTTTTCTTCCCTCTACCTAAAAGATTTCAGTTTGTTTTTCCATTGAGTCGTACAGTTTATAGGTCACATTAAAGGTGGAAAAAGTTCTGAAATGATTTATCTTTGTCTCATTTTTTTACATCACAGAAACCTGACATTTTAACAGGGGTGTGTAGACTTTTTATATCCACTATATATATATATATATGAGGAAGGCTCCTGTGTTAGAGCCGAAACGTCGCTACAGCCTTATGGGTAAATAAAGTTTTTTGCTATTTTATTTATTGGAGTGCTGCCCTTTTTCTACGTCTGCATTATTGGATTGGCTTTTATCCATATTGGGCTTTTTGCACCCTCCATTCCCTTTTTTCTGTGACGGTGCTGCCATCTTTTTTTTTTTTTATATATGGTATATATAGATATATACAGTTGCAAGAAAAAGTATGTGAACCCTTTGGAATGATATGGATTTCTGCACAAATTGGTCATAAAATGTGATCTGATCTTCATCTAAGTCACAACAATAGACAATCACAGTCTGCTTAAACTAATAACACAAAAAGAATTAAATGTTACCATGTTTTTATTGAACACACCATGTAAACATTCTCAGTGCAGGTGGAAAAAGTATGTGAACCCTTGGATTTAATAACTGGTTGAACCTCTTTTGGCAGCAATAACTTCAACCAAACGTTTCCTGTAGTTGCAGATCAGACGTGCACAACGGTCAGGAGTAATTCTTGACCATTCCTCTTTACAGAACTGTTTCAGTTCAACAATATTCTTGGGATGTCTGGTGTGAATTGCGTTCTTGAGGTCATGCCACAGCATCTCAATCGGATTGAGGTCAGGACTCTGACTGGGCCACTCCAGAAGGCGTATTTTCTTCTGTTTAAGCCATTTTGTTGTTGATTTACTTTTATGCTTTGGGTCGTTGTCCTGTTGCAACACCCATCTTCTGTTGGGCTTCAGCTGGTGGACAGATGGCCTTAAGTTCTCCTGTAAAATGTCTTGTTAAACTTGGGAATTCATTTTTCCTTCGATGACAGCAATCCGTCCAGGCCCTGACACAGCAAAGCAGCCCCAAACCATGATGCCCCCACCACCATACTTCACAGTTGGGATGAGGTTTTGATGTTGGTGTGCTGTGCCTCTTTTTATCCACACATAGTGTTGTGTGTTTCTTCCAAACAACTCAACTTTGGTTTCATCTGTCCGCAGAATATTTTGCCAGTACTGCTGTGGAACATCCAGGTGCTCTTGTGCAAACTGTAGACATGCAGCAATGTTCTTTTTGGACAGCAGTGGCTTCCTCTGTGGTATCCTCCCATGAAATCCATTCTTGTTTAGTGTTTTACGTATCGTAGATTCACTAACAGGGATGTTAGCATATGCCAGAGACTTTTGTAAGTTTTTAGCTGACACTCTAGGATTCTTCTTCACCTCATTGTGCAGTCTGCGCTGTGCTCTTGCAGTCATCTTTACAGGACGGCCACTTCTAGGGAGAGTAGCAGCAGTGCTGAACTTTCTCCATTCATAGACAATATGTCTTACCGTGGACTGATGAACAGCAAGGCTTTTGGGACTGATTACTGGGAGGGGCTGGAGAAGATCCAGTGGTCATGGTCCATATCGGAACCAATGACAAAGTTAGGGGTAGGGGGAGAGTCCTTAAAAATGATTTCAGGGATTTAGGTCAAAAGCTTAGGGCAAGGACCTCAAAGGTAGTATTTTCCGAAATACTACCTGTACCACGGGCCACACAAGAAAGGCTGCAGGAGATTAGGGAAATTAACAAGTGGCTCAAGAACTGGTGTAGGATGGAGGGGTTTGGGTTCCTGGAGAACTGGGACGACTTCTCTGTCGGCTACAGGCTCTATCGTAGGGACGGGCTGCACCTCAATGGGGAAGGGGCAGCTGTGTTGGGGAAGAAGATGGCTAGAAGGTTGGAGGAGTGTTTAAACTAGGGACTTGGGGGGAGGGTAATTACACTATAGAAGGGGAAGATAGTGCAGATAGAGACCGGGGGCAAGGTAGTGGGACTGGGGGAGGAATGGAAGGAGGGACTAGAACAGTTCAGAAGGAAAGGTGTAGGGTAAAAAATATACCTAAACCTCTCAAATGTATGTATACTAATGCCAGAAGCCTGACTAATAAAACTGGTGAACTGGAATTAGTGATGTGTGAGGAGGACTATTACATAGTGGGAATAACTGAGACATGGCTGGATGATAGCTATGACTGGGCGGTTAATGTACAAGGTTACAGTCTGTTTAGAAAGGATCATCAAAACCTGAGAGGGGGAGGGGTTTGCCTTTATGTAAAGTCCTGTCTAAAGTCCACATTCCGTGAAGATATAAGTGAGGGACATGAACAAAAACAACAATAAATTACTAGGAGTTTACTATAAACCACCTAATATACCAGAGTCCACAGAAAATCTACTACTAAATGAGATAGACAAGGCGGCAAATCATAATGAGGTGGTTATTATGGGGCACTTCAACTACCCAGATATAGACTGGGAAACTGAAACTTGTATATCTCATAAAGGAAACAGATTCTTGGCAATAACCAAAGACAATTATCTCTCCCAACTGGTTCAGGACCCGACTAGAGGGACGGCCATACTGGACTTAGTATTAACCAATAGACCTGACAGAACAACAGACGTGCAGGTTGGGGGACACCTGGAAAATAGTGACCATAAAGTAATAACCTTCCAATTATCATTCAAAAGAGCTTTTCTACAGGGAGGAACAAAAATACCAAACTTCAAAAAAGCTCAATTTAGCCAACTAAGAGAGGCCATAGGCCTAACTAACTGGGACAAAGTCCTCAAAAATAAAAATACAGCCACAAAATGGGATATCTTTAAAAACATCCTAAAATCTCATTGTGAGAGGTACATACCGTATGGGAATAAAAGGTTAAGGAAAAAAAAAAACAATGTGGATAAACAGAACTGTAAAGAAAGCAATAAATGACAAAAAGAAAGCATATAAAACACTAAAACTGGAGGGTAGCACGGAAGCACTGAAAAACTATAAGGAAAAAAACTGAACATGTAAAAAACAAATAAAAGCGGCCAAACTAGAGACCGAGAGATTAATTGCCAAAGAGAGTAAAACTAACCCTAAAATGTTCTTCAATTATATAAATGTTAAAAAGTATAAATCTGAAGGTGTCGGCCCTTTAAAGAGTAATGAGGGGGGAGTCGCAGAGAGCGACGAGGAGAAAGCAAAGTTGTTAAATATTTTTTTCTCCAGTGTATTCACTGAGGAATATAAACTGTCAGATGAAATGCTGATTGTTGAAATAAATTTGCCATTAAAAGTGTCCTGTCTGACCCAGGAAGAAGTACAACAGCGACTTAAAAAGATCAAAATAGACAAATCACCAGGACCAGATGGCATACACCCCCGTATCCTAAGGGAATTATGTAATGTCATAGCCAGACCCTTATTTCTGATATTTGCGGACTCTATACTGACAGGGAATGTCCCACAGGATTGGCGCATGGCAAATGTGGTGCCAATATTCAAAAAGGGTCCAAAAACAGAGCCTGGAAACTATAGGCCGGTAAGTTTAACATCTATTGTGGGTAAACTGTTTGAAGGTTTTCTGAGAGATGCTATCTTAGAGCATCTTAACGGAAATAAGCAAATAACGCCATATCAGCATGGCTTCGTGAGGGATCGGTCATGTCAAACTAATTTAATCAGTTTCTATGAGGAGGTAAGTTCTAGACTTGACAGCGGCGAATCAATGGATGTCATATATCTGGACTTCTCCAAAGCATTTGACACTGTACCACATCAAAGGTTAGTATATAAAATGAGAATGCTCGGACTGGGAGAAAACGTCTGTAAGTGGGTAAGTAACTGGCTGAGGGATAGAAAACAGAGGGTGGTTATTAACGGTACATACTCAGATTGGGTCACTGTCACTAGTGGAGTACCTCAGGGGTCAGTATTGGGCCCTATTCTCTTCAATATATTTATTAATGATCTTGTAGAAGGCTTGCATAGTAAAATATCAATTTTCGCAGATGACACTAAACTGTGTAAAGTAATTAACACTGAAGAGGACAGTATACTACTACAGAGGGATTGGAGGCTTGGGCAGATAAGTGGCAGATGAGGTTTAACACTGACAAATGTAAAGGTATGCACATGGGAAGGAATAATGCAAGTCACCCGTACATACTAAATGGTAAAACACTCGGTAACACTGACATGGAAAAGGATCTAGGAATTTTAATAAACAACAAACTAAGCTGCAAAAAACAGTGTCAGGCAGCTGCTGCCAAGGCCAATAAGATAATGGGTTGCATCAAAAGGGGCATAGATGCCCGTGATAAGAACATAGTCCTACTACTTTACAAATCATTAGTCAGACCACACATGGAGTACTGTGCACAGTTCTGGGCTCCAGTGAAAAAGGCAGACATAGCAGAGCTGGAGAGGGTCCAGAGGAGGGCAACTAAAGTAATAACTGGAATGGGGCAACTACAGTACCCTGAAAGATTATCAAAATTAGGGTTATTCACATTAGAAAAAAGACGACTGAGGGGAGATCTAATTACTATGTATAAATATATCAGGGGTCAGTACAGAGATCTATCCCATCATCTATTTATCCCCAGGACTGTGACTGTGACGAGGGGACATCCTCTGCGTTTGGAGGAAAGAAGGTTTGTACACAAACATAGAAAAGGATTCTTTACGGTAAGAGCAGTGAGACTATGGAACTCTCTGCCTGAGGAGGTGGTGATGGTGAGTACAATAAAGGAATTCAAGAGGGACCTGGATGTATTTCTGGAGTGTAATAAAATTACAGGCTATAGCTACTAGAGAAGGGTCGTTCATCCAGGGAGTTAGTCTGATTGCATGATTGGAGTCGGGAAGGAATTTTTTATTCCCCTAAAGTGAGGAAAATTGGCCCTATGTACTATGTTACTATGTTATGTTACTTTTATAACCCTTTCCAGCTTTATGCAAGTCAACCATTCTTAATCGTAGGTCTTCTGAGAGCTCTTTTGTGCGAGGCATCATGCACATCAGGCAATGCTTCTTGTGTAAAGCAAACCCAGAACTGGTGTGTGTTTTTTATAAGGCAGGACAGCGGTAACCAACACCTCCAATCTCATCTCATTGATTGGACTCCAGTTGGCTGACACCTCACTCCAATTAGCTCTTGGAGATGTCATTAGTCTAGGGGTTCACATACTTTTTCCACCTGCACTGTGAATGTTTACATGGTGTGTTCAATAAAAACATGGTAATATTTAATTCTTTGTGTGTTATTAGTTTAAGCAGACTGTGATTGTCTATTGTTGTGACTTAGATGAAGATCAGATCACATTTTATGACCAATTTGTGCAGAAATCCATATCATTCCAAAGGGTTCACATACTTTTTCTTGCAACTGTATGTATATAGAGATATAGATCAATCTGCAATGTCACAGGAAGGTCTGCCTGTGTGAACTAGGAGATGATCATGTGACAGTGTTTGTATGCTCGGTTAGGTTGTGCAGTGCAGGGGTCGGGGAAGGGCAGATTATTCACACCCACAAATATTCATGAGGGAGAGCTGAAGATTCCGGGCTTAATAGGATGACTGTAAAAATCCCATAGACTGCAGGATGAGGCTAAAAATAGAGTATAAATGTCAATTTCACCTAGAAAAGATTCCCCCCCCACCCCCACCCCCAATTTTCCAATGCAAGATCTGTTAAATTAAATGGTGTCACTAAAAAATACAACTTGTGCCTGCAATTCAGAATCAGAAAGGTATACAAATAAAAAGAGAAGCATTACTTACCTCACTGACCTCTCTCCACCATTGCGATTCTGGGGCTCGTGTGGTCCTTTCTGCTATCTATGGCCTTACACAGGAAATGGTTGGAAATGTCCTCTTAGTGGTCATAGTAGTAACCTACCTTACCAGTGGTTGGCTTAGTGGGCATTTCCAGCAATTTCCTGCAGTGGAAAGCAGCAGGGATCATAGCAGAGTTGGAACAGTAGAGGCAGGCAGGGGACTGATGATGGTAAGGAACACCAACACAAAATTGTGATCTGTTAGGTTGGATTTTTTCAGCCATTGTTGTCTGAAAATGCAATTGTTTAGCATGTTCGGTCAAATATGAAGACCCAACTGATGATAGGTTGGACAATAGTTGTGTTTGTGTATGACTGGCTCAATAGAGTTATGGAGTGACCTGATATTGTAACCATACTACAGGTATGTGCACTCGTAACACAGACACCTGAAAAAGGACTCAAGCTAACCTACTACACACATAATTGTTCTGTTGCTTTCCCATTAAAACAACTGATTGGCAAGGATATAACTGCAGGGACCCCCACCGATCATTAGACTGGGGGCTTGAGCTAGCTATTTGAATAGAACAGCAGATATGCATGCTTGTCCACCACTTCTTTCAGCTCTATGGGGCTGCCGGCGATAGCCGAAAGCTTGTACTTGGCTATGTCTGGCAGCCCATTGAGATGAACGCAGTGGCACCGTGCATGCGTGACCACTGCTCCATTCAGACTGGAGAGAATGGGCCTTGTAGTGATCATCAAGGGACCTAGCAGTCAGACTCCCACAAATCAGATACACCATGGGTTTACATGGCCTGATTGTCGGGCAGATTATTGCAGACAAACGTTTTTCTACAAATGCTCGTCCCCAACAATCTGCCCTTCTAAAGGTGCAGTAAATCACCCGATGAATGAGCGAAACGCTTGTTCATCGAGTGAAACAGTGATTAGTGCGGATACGTAAATTATTGCTTCTGGGCAGCAGATCGTGCCATCTAAACAGCATTCTGCTGCCAAGAAACAATGCAGCTGTATGGGGATCAGCGATCCCTCGCCCTCATACCGTGGAGGCGATTGATACATGTAAATACAGCTCTTCACCTCCACCGAATGAGCGGCCGACTGTTGGGAAGGAACGCTACCTCTGGCCCTGTAAACCCACCATTATCCTGTAGATAAGTTGTGTTACTAGAACAACTCCTTTAAGAAAAGTTTGAATTTTCCACTTTGTATTTAGTAGAATAATTATTTGTGTATTTCATGAAAAGCTATAGGTTTAATCCATTAAGGTATAATTGTCACCGCAAGAAACCTTATTAGTTTACAAAAAATATATATAGCAATTTGTTGTGTGTTGGTGTATTGATCGGTAGGGTTTAATTAAATGCTGTGGGAAAAAAAGAAAGAAAGAAAATTAGTTGAATACAGTTTAGTGCAAAAACTATAGCCTTTCTATCTAACGTGTATTTTTGTTTTTAAGACAAAAAAACTTTCATTATTAGCATGGTATGACTGTCAGTTTCCTACTGGACTCATCTGCTTAAGAATATAATTAAAGGTAAGTATGAAGAATTATACAATCATGCCTGGCTTTACTTTAGGATGAACTCAGTATATTGCATATCATATGGTTTTGTATTTAGAAGGAGGTTTGGCTCACCCATCTCCTATGTGTTAAAATCTCTTTTGAGCTAATGTAACTGAATGGCTATGTTTAATGTGTGTGCCAGGAACTTTCCCAGCATGATGTGTAAAGGTGGGAAAGTGGGTCCTTTGGGCAATAATAAACATAAGGGATCATGCAAACAACCATGCTTGATCCAGGAAACGAGCCATGTGTGTCAGCCACATCTTCCAAACCAATGGCTGCTCCCCAGACCCGAACTCACTGCATCATAAGGCACTATGATGCAGTGAGTTTGTCAGTGGAGCCGCCGTTGGTCTGGGAGAAGAGGACAGCACATGGACTGTGCTGGTCATATGCAAAAGTCCTAACAGTGATGTGTCTATATATCAGCTCCCAAATTTCCTATTATGGAGCCCATATAAAACAATGGATGTTGAATTACTGTCCAGTATACTGTAGCTTGCATTACCTTGCATGCTAAAATATGTAGATCAATAAATTAGTAGAAAGATACAATAGTTACTATAGACATCACTCAAATGAAAAAAAAAAAAAAAAAACTGGGGTTGAACTGCAATTCTGGACAGAGCCCATGGACCAGAGTGGTACTATTCCTGAAGAAAAAAGTCACACTCTTTTCCAGTTACAAACAACCCCTTTGAAGGGCATCTGTCAGCAGATATGTGCCTATGAAACTGGCGGGCCTGTTACATGTGCTCTTGGAAGCTGAAGGCATCTGTGTTGGTCCCATGTTCATATGTGCCCACATTGTTGAGAAAAATAATGTTTTAATATATGCAAATTAGCCTCTAGGAGCAATGGGGACGTTACCGTTACACCTAGAGGCTCGTCGCACTAGCTGCCTAAGCATAACTTAGATGATCAACGCTTTTCTGCTCAGGAGTTCATCCCACGTGTCGGCCATCAGCAGCGGTCAGCGTTCTGTTTGCAGCCAGTGCCTTTTATTGAATGCTCCTGATGACACGTGGGATGAACTCCCGCACAAAAATGCGTTGAGCATCTAAGTTATGCTTAGGTTTTGGGGAAGGTAAAATTGGAAAAAGCACCAGGATGTGATGGCCTCCCTTTTGAAATATATAAAACCTTTTCTCAGGTGTTAGTACCAGAACTCAAAACAACACTGAATGAGGCCCAAAAAATAGGCGAGCTACCGGATTCCATGAAAGAGGCAATTATCACACTAATTCCAAAAAAGGGTAAAGAACAATTAGATCGGATCATATAGGCCAATATCTCTTTTAAATACCGACGTTAAAATTTTGGCAAAGTTCCTGGCCGATAGGTTATCGAAGGTGATTAAAGTTGTAATAAACATAGACCAGACAGGCTTTATTCCCGGTAGAACGATATACTCAAACATAAGAAGGCTGTTTCTAAATATTGAAGCTAAGAGATTAGAACCAGGGGAGAAAGCGGTACTTTCACTGGACGCCCAAAAGGCATTTGATTGTATTGAATGGGAGTACTTGTGGGCAGTATTAAAAAGAGTAGGTATAGGAGAGGAATTCATAAGATGGATCCAGCTAATATACTATAATCCAAGGGCTAGAGTGATGGTGGATGGGAGCTTGTCCCTGCCACTAGCCCTATATCGGGGCACTAGGCAGGGATGCCCTCTCTCACCATTACTATTTGCTATTGCGATTGAGCCTTTGGCAAGTAGAATAAGAAATTACAGGGAGATTAAAAGTTTTCAATATGAGGGAGGAGAAGAAAAACTGTTATTGTATGCGGACGATATATTAGTATTTATGCACAATACTGGGGATCAGTTTGATAGAGTTATAGATATAATAGATAAGTTTGGTTTCTTTTCAGGATTAAATATTAATTGGGGGAAATCACATATGTTGTTACTAGGAGACATACAAACACAGGGAGATTTAAGGGTTCAGGTGCTTCAAAAACATGAGAATTTTAAATATCTAGGTATACAAATCTCTGCAAATATAGAAGAATATGAAAAATTAAATGTACTCCCCCTAATAAAAGAACTCAGAACCAAAATACATATTTGGAGAAGATTACCTATGTCAATACAGGGTCGGGTAAACCTGATGAAAATGGTCTTCCTCCCCAAAATACTCTATGTCCTTCAAAACGCCCCATCGAGAATATCGCAGAATATTTTTAAGTCATTTGACAGCCTAATGGGGGATTTTCTCTGCAAAGGTGCTGTTCCTAGGATAAAGAAAGAGGTACTTCAGCTCCCAGTGAGAGAGGGTGGATTAGCCGTTCCGAATAGTTTTTTTTATTATTTAATAACACAATATGGTCATATAAAAGGTAGTTTAAATGGCTTAGTGGGTAGGCAGGCAATAAATAGATTGGGTTGGAAAGAGGAATGGAATCACTTAGAGGTGTTGGAATCTGGTACACTGGGTAAAAATAATACAGGAAATAGAATATTAAATACACTGGATTATATATGGGTGGAAATTTAAAAAAAATTACAGATTAAAGGGTTTTCGCATTATACACATATTTGGAAAAACTCGATCTCAAGGAACTTCAAACGATCAAGATGTATATAGACTGGGAAAAAAAAGGGATGAATTACCTAGGCCAGATATTTGAACAGGATAAGTTGAAAGACTTTAATACATTGGTTAGAGAGTTCGGGATTCCCCAAAAGGACATGTACAAATATTTTCAGCTTAGGAATGCATTGCGGACAGTGGGACAGCAGGATAAATATAGAAGAGAAAAATCAGATAGATTGCACAAATTTACCAACGAGAGTGAAAGAAGAGGCGGAATAACTGCAAAAAGATATAGGATCTTGATGGAGGGTAAGAAAAAAGGGATTACAATACTTGCTGGGAAAAAATGGAAAAAGGATTTACAATCTTTCTCAGAAGAGAAATGGGAAGAAGCTCTTATAAGCTATGCTGGGGTTTCTGATAGGGGTTCACACCAGATTTCACAGTTTTTCATAGTTCACAGATTACATCGATCCCCACGGATGTTAAAAAGAATGGGTGTGAGAGACTCAGACAAGTGCCCAAAATGTAAGAAATGCAAAATGTGAGAGAATGCAGATTTAATACACTGTTTCTGGAGATGTCCTAGACTGTTTAGATACTGGACAGAAATACTAGAGACTGTATATTTAACTTTGAAGGTTCAAATATTTGAAGATCCAGTAACCTGTATATTAGGGGCAATGGAACATTTAAAGTTAAAAAAAATATACGAACGGTCTTGATCAAGGTATTATTTCAAGCTAGACTCCTTATACTTAAGAATTGGGTGAAGGCAGACCCTCCGACAGTGGAACAGTGGAGAAGGGCTGTGGATAATCTGATTAAAGAAGAAAGAGTGATGGCGGGCCATGGTAAAAGACCACAAAATGTTGATGAATTATGGCAAAGATGGTTGCTTTAGGGCTGGATAGTTGCGTGTTTTTTTTTTTTTTTTTTCTCTGCGTCCCTCTCCCTCCCCCTAAGGGTGGTGGGTGGGAAATACGGGATTGAAAACAGCTTTTTATAAGTACAGTAAATTAATGCTTTTGATTTTGCTTGTAATTCAATTTTATTGTTAACATGTTAACATGGAAATTTTGAATTTGCTATTGTTAAGTTGTTATGCTGAAATAAAAAAAAATGTATATAAAAAAAAACGTTATGCTTAGGCAGCTAGTACAACGAGCACCTAGACAGCACCATTTACCATAGCTAGCGCGGCTAGAAAAGCAGAATAATACGCTAGGTGATTGGTATCTTATTGGTGGCTTATGGAACCTCATCTGTTTGCACTTGACCGCTAAACCACTGTGGGCGGCTATAGGTACAGCACTCCTGACATTTGTCAGGCAGCCGAGGTTTCTATTTAGTGGCTATACATTGGCTGACACCTTGTAACAGAGGTATTGGTGGGGTGCAGCCTGTTTGAGGGCTAGAATTATAGACATGTCCCTCATTATTTTCTGCGCCCTTAGCCTGTTGTTGGCATCATTTGCAGATATCACTGCCCTGGTTTTAAATGAAGGTTCACAAATAAAGCTATTTTTTTTTGTTTTTATTTAAACGTTCTTTTCAGGCTGAGATTAACATAAATGAACATGGGACCAACACAGAGACCTTCAGATGCCAAGCGCACAAGCTAAAGGTCATCCAGTTTCCAGGAACAAATCTGCTGACAGGTGCCCTTTAATATATCAAGTTTAAAGGGATTGTCAAGGATTACATACATTTTACTTCTTTATTTATTTAAAACCAGCATCACATCTGTACATCATACTACAAACCGGTGACAATGGAGCTGAGCTGGATTACCTACGAATAGGTGTGGTGCTGTTTTTGTAAGAGAGCAGCCCTGCTTTTCTAATCCTTTACAATCCCTTTAAATTCTGAAAATGTTAACCTCTTTCTCCTCCCATTAACTGGCTGAGTATTGCATACATAACCTTTACAATTTCTGATCAAAGCACGCCTGGCTTTAAACATAGTTAAAAACAACCTCTGTCCGATCTGAGTCATATGAACCTAAGCTGCCTTAATTGCCTGCAGTCACAAGCGGCATGTTGTTGTATCTGATTAACCTACGCCACTATTACATTGCCTCTGCTAATAAATATTTGGCAGGGGGGAAAAATGCCCAGGTACTCTCGCTTTACTTAACATGATGTTCTTAGATCTCCATCCGACTAGATAACAAGAATATGTTGTGTTTTTTTTTTCCCTCTTCTCACACTCACAGAAAAAGCGAGTAATCTTTATAGAAATCTAAAGTATTTTTTTTAATGAAGTTTATATAAAAAAAATATTGCCATCATTAAACGCAATTCTAGGTAATCCAATTAAGACTTGAACAACAGCACTCAGAACGAAAGTTACACAGCGGGTTCCTTTTAGCTGTGTTGTAATAGATGAGCTAAAATAGACCTGAGACGACGAAGAATGCTTTAAGTATGCCAAGGGGGGGGGGGGGGGGGGACGCAACGTTGAAGAGAGGGTTTGATACTGGAAAAGAAGCAAAGGCTTGTTCATAGGAGATCCAATCTGTTTTCTAAAGTTAAAACACTAAAGTCACTTGCATTCAATTACTGCCCGCTCTTCAATCTTAATAGATCTTTGCTGGATACAATTTCTAGGCATTATTCACATAGTAGAAATGTAAAACCACTTTGCGAGGAGATGACACATTTTAGCCGATTTCTATGTACATGGTCACCCATTCTTTAAAGTACTTTGTGCTATCTAGTTGAAAAGTGTATTTACCTAACTGATAGGGCATAAACAGAAATAACATCCGCATCAAAGGAAGCATTACCGCTGATAAGATATTCCGGCCTATTTTCACCATTTGTCCTCTCTGTTATTAGAACAGCACACAATCCATTTCAGAACAGCAGGAAAGAAATGAAAGGTTTTAAATGACAAAGGAGGTGAATAAAGCTGTGCCATGTCTGGAGATCAAAATGGAGGAGATTTTTATTCTGTAGACTTATGCTGGGATGGTTTGGGGGTTCATGGATACTTGCAAAGATGAAATGTACAGTACGTAGTATATAGTATGTGTACTCAAACATGTTGTCCAAATGGCCAATGAGATTTTTAAGAGTGGATTCAAGATATCGAAAGAAATTAGGATTGGGCAGTTAAACCACCAGAGTCATTATAATCTCAGATATGAGTTTTTCTTTCCCCCCATTGACTTATAATGAGTTTGTTCTGTAAGTTCTGCTGTTTTCATTTGAAAAAGAAACCATATAAACAAAGTTGAACACAAACAGCAGAGGACAACTAGCCATGAAATAATGCGTATGGGCTCCTTGCTCCCAAAACTCCACCCCGCTTATATCTTTCTAACAACCTATCAGTAATTATGAACTATGTAATTCAGTAGGTGAGGACTTTATACTCAATCTAAAAGACAGAAGGAAGGTTGAAGGTGGGGCTCACTGGTGGACAGTTGATCCCCTTACCAAGTGGGTCAGTGTGCAGCTACACAGGTTGCTCTTATTGTATGTCCACATGTTCTGGAAAACCTGTAGCTACAGTATGTCAGGGCTTGTTCATAGTGAGATTGTCAATGGGCTGGGGACTGGAGTTGGCTTGACCATCTGCTAAGTGTTGGTGGGCTGGAGGTTGGGGTGGGCTTGTTCATCATGAGGAAATCCTGTATGGTGGGTCACCAAGACTGTGGACCCATTGGTGAAGGTGTCATTGTGGTTTCACCTAGCAAGGCCTGGAGATCATCAGTTAGAAGCAGATAGTTAACTGGTGAGGGCCGCTTTCAGAGCCCTTTTAAAGGGGAATCGTTCCATCATCTGGTCTTTCTGTTGGATTTTAATGCCTAATATATATTGCCTGGATAAATATCTACACTAAGTAAATATAAGGATTACACAAGAATAAAACCTATATGCAATGCTGTATGTATCTTGAGTTTACATTTTTGAAAATAAATTCTTGAGAAATACTTGTTACATTTACTGTGAGTAGTCATACTGTGATTGTCTATTCTGTCACTTTTAGATAAGATAAGATAAAATGCCTTTATTGTCACTGTACAATACAATGTAATACAATGTACAATACAATGAACAATAAAAGCAGTGTCTTGAAGCAGTGGTCTGAAGAGAAGATAGGGAGCCTATGGCTTGTGCAAGAGAAGTTCACTGCGCTCTTACATTGCAGTACAGTGTAAAAATATTTAACTTTGAACCAACTTAGTTGAAATACTCTGCTTAGGGGTCTTGAGAGAAGAGTTTGTGCTGGTCAGCCTGTCAGATTCTACAAAATGTGAAAAGTCTATAAAAATAACTCGTTTTGGTAACTCATGAATGAAAAAGTCTGTTGTAGATATTCTATCTAGTATACAAATTTTAGCAGTCGCTCGCTTTTCAACTAGATACACGTATGTTTATTGATTAAATGGTAAATTTTAATATAAAAATAAAACGTTAAAATCGATTGGTATATAGTAGCTCCTCAACTAGATAGCTAAAAAACTATATGTGTAAATATAAAAATAAATAATTGTATAAATAAATAGATGAGGCAGCTGATTAAACTTGATTACTGGCTATGACTGTATAGTAGTGAACTTATTAGGTTACTACAATGTTTAGGCAGTCCCAATGTTGGAGGCGCTAATCAACTAATCAAAACGGCTTTAGGTACAATAGTTCGTGGTTCCAATGATTATATGAAAAGTCCATGTATTATAAACGCCATATTGTGATAGTTGTCGTCAGGGTATTGGTTTCACAAACCACTATACAGACGCTGTTACCTATTGTATAGCTTCATATACCACAATCAAATTGTTGTCGTCAGAACAGTATTTCACCTTTTAGTAGTATTAGGGTAACTCACATTTCTGGGGATAATGTCGTTTCGAGGATGTGCCTAGACGCGGCGTCCCGTGTAGTCTGTGGCAGTGGTCTTACCTCTAGTTTAGTCCTTCCCCTTTACAGAGTTCCCTATGTAGATAATTCTTCTTCGGTGATGTTCTGTCTGTTTCATGGCTGGAGGTAGGTGCTGCGCTGTGTATGGTTGCAGTAGTCAGCGTTCCTCGTGGTTACTGGTGGCGTGTACTTCCGGGTATGATGACGTGATTGTCCACGTGACTCGGGGCTCTGATAATGTGACCCAAAGGCTCCGTGAAGCGAATAACAGTTCAATGATGAATGCTTTAGAAATCCTTTGCTTTAAATCCTTAGTGATCACTTTTATATGAGGTGGAACCTTTCTTTTCTCAAACGCGTTTCGGGACACAAAGTCCCTTCATCAGTGAGTAAGGGTCTCCCTCCGGATCCCTGCTTTTTATAGGGGATTGTGGGTTGATGTCATACTGTTGATCCCAAAATCCGGAGCCTGGACTACGTGGACATGGATGTTATATATGACGAGTACAAATCGATTTCCATTGCAATGTCTAGATAGCTACTATCACTAAAATAGATGTAATGGTCTCAATTATTAAAATGAATAATATACAATAATATACGATAATGGAATGCAATATGAGAATCATCATTTAGGTCAATATCACGAGTCGGAAAATATAATCCATTACATTCATATATAAAAATATATATATAAAATATATATTCAATTGTAAAAATATATACTTGATTGGAGATCATAATAAAATAGTAAAATAAATATATCTGTAAAAATTGGGTATCAACATGTGAGAGGAGATATTGGGAGTGGGGGCCTTCCGTCGAGGGGGAACCGGACAGAAGAACATGCCTCGTTTCCCCATCGACGAGAGGCGCCCACCCCATTCGTCACTCCTGACAAAAAGCCAAAAAGCTCCAATTCTGCATTCAGGCCCTTTGGTACTATAGAGTCGAATTTGAATATTCTCCGTGACTCTAAGCCGGACATTCTGCAGATGTGATTGCCCCCCCTCCAACTATTTTCTATCTTTTCTATTGCTTCATATCTGAGACCAGACGGATCCTGATTATGAGTAGTCTTAAAATGATTTGAGGCTGTGTGTTTGATGTAACCTTTCCTTATATTGGAGATGTGTTCTGAGATGCGGGTTTTAAGTGGTCTTTTTGTTCGCCCAACATACTGTTTTTGACATGGGCACTCCAAAACGTATATTACGTTGGTAGTGCTACAAGTCAAAAATTATTTTATAGATTTGTGTGTGGGAGTTTGTAGTAGATACTATTTCGGTAGTCTTCCTTGGGAATGATGTATTTATACAATTTGAGCATTTCCCACATCTAAAAAAAACCTACTAGGTCTACCCATTCTTGTATACTAGTTGTTTTTCTTTCATTCTTTTTAATGGATGGTGCCACTTTTAGGCCCAAGTTGGGGGCCTTAGAGAATGTTATCTTAGGTGATAATGGAACAAACGGGCCTATTACTTTATCTTTTTGTATATGATGCCAATGATTCTGAATGATTTTTTTAATTTTCTTGTATTCAATATTATACGGCAGAACTATCCTCATTTGACTTTCTTCCAATGTTTTTTCGTTTTGTTGTGATTTGTTTACCAAAAAGGTATTTCTATCTAGAGTTCTCACTTTATCTAATGATTGCTCTAATAATTTTGTTGGGTATTCTTTGTTAACAAAAAATTGTTTCATTTTATCTGCTTCTTCCATAAATTTCTCTTGGTCGGTACAGTTTCTCTTTATTCTGTAAAATTGGCCCTGCGGAATGTTTGAAAGCCATCTGGGTAGATGGCAGCTTGTAAATAATATATAGCCATTTTTGGCTGTGGCTTTTTGATAGCTATTACATGTTAATTTATCCTTGGTCATAGTGATTTGTAAATCTAGAAACTCTATTGTGCCTGAACTGATATTTGAGGTAAACTTCTAATTGTAGGGATTATTATTGATCTCTTCTAAAAAGTGCCGGAGCTCTTGTTCATCTTTTTTCCATACGAAAATGATGTCATCAATATAACGTTGCCATAGTACAGGTCCGTCCCCAGTCTAGGCGCAATGGTGTGGTCCTCCCAATATGCCATGAAGAGATTTGCGTAGCTGGGGGCGAACCTGGTACCCATGGCCATTCCTCATGTTTGTAGGTAATACAGGGAGTGCAGAATTATTAGGCAAGTTGTATTTTTGAGGATTAATTTTATTATTGAACAACAACCATGTTCTCAATGAACCCAAAAAACTCATTAATATCAAAGCTGAATATTTTTGGAAGTAGTTTTTAGTTTGTTTTTAGTTTTAGCTATTTTAGGGGGATATCTGTGTGTGCAGGTGACTATTACTGTGCATAATTATTAGGCAACTTAAAAAAAACAATAATATACCCATTTCAATTATTTATTTTTACCAGTGAAACCAATATAACATCTCAACTTTCACAAATATACATTTCTGACATTCAAAAACAAAACAAAAACAAATCAGTGACCAATATAGCCACCTTTCTTTGCAAGGACACTCAAAAGCCTGCCATCCATGGATTCTGTCAGTGTTTTGATTTGTTCACCAACAACATTGCGTGCAGCAGCAACCACAGCCTCCCAGACACTGTTCAGAGAGGTGTACTGTTTTCCCTCCTTGTAAATCTCACATTTGATGATGGACCACAGGTTCTCAATGGGGTTCAGATCAGGTGAACAAGGAGGCCATGTCATTAGATTTTCTTCTTTTATACCCTTTCTTGCCAGCCACGCTGTGGAGTACTTGGACGCGTGTGATGGAGCATTGTCCTGCATGAAAATCATGTTTTTCTTGAAGGATGCAGACTTCTTCCTGTACCACTGCTTGAAGAAGGTGTCTTCCAGAAACTGGCAGTAGGACTGGGAGTTGAGCTTGACTCCATCCTCAACCCGAAAAGGCCCCACAAGCTCATCTTTGATGATACCAGCCCAAACCAGTACTCCACCTCCACCTTGCTGGCGTCTGAGTCGGACTGGAGCTCTCTGCCCTTTACCAATCCAGCCATGGGCCCATCCATCTGGCCCATCAAGACTCACTCTGATTTCATAAGTCCATAAAACCTTCGAAAAATCAGTCTTGAGATATTTCTTGGCCCAGTCTTGACATTTCAGCTTGTGTGTCTTGTTCAGTGGTGGTCGTCTTTCAGCCTTTCTTACCTTGGCCATGTCTCTAAGTATTGCACACCTTGTGCTTTTGGGCACTCCAGTGATGTTGCAGCTCTGAAATATGGCCAAACTGGTGGCAAGTGGCATCTTGGCAGCTGCACGCTTGACTTTTCTCAGTTCATGGGCAGTTATTTTGCGCCTTGGTTTTTCCACACGCTTCTTGCGACCCTGTTGACTATTTTCAATGAAACGCTTGATTGTTCGATGATCACGCTTCAGAAGCTTTGCAATTTTAAGAGTGCTGCATCCCTCTGCAAGATATCTCACTATTTTTGACTTTTCTGAGCCTGTCAAGTCCTTCTTTTGACCCATTTTGCCAAAGGAAAGGAAGTTGCCTAATAATTATGCACACCTGATATAGGGTGTTGATGTCATTAGACCACACCCCTTCTCATTACAGAGATGCACATCACCTAATATGCTTAATTGGTAGTAGGCTTTCGAGCCTATACAGCTTGGAGTAAGACAACATGCATAAAGAGGATGATGTGGTCAAAATACTCATTTGCCTAATAATTCTGCACACAGTGTAGTGGGAGTCAAAATAAAAATAATTATGGTCCAATATAAATTGTATCACCTCTATTATAAAAATCAATCTGTTCTACTTGTAATCTCACTTCTTGAGTTAATTGTGATCTCGTTGCTTCAATGCCTTGTTTGTGGTCTATACATGTATATAGGGATTGGACATCCATTGTCCCTATAATCCAACTGTCTATAGTTTGAATTATCTGCGTGGTGTCCTTAATATATGAAGTAATGGTTTTTACTCTTGGTTGCAGTAACCTATCAATGTATTGTGACAAATTGGCCGTTAATGACCCTATTCCCGATATGATGGGGCGGCCTGGGGGATTTTCCTTATCCTTATGTATTTTAGGCAGGCAATATAGGACAGGTAATCTCTGTTCTGTGTTTCAGATAAATTTACATTCACTGTCTTATAATATGCCCTTTGTTTAGGCCTTTGTCGCAATACTCAATTAGTTCTTGATATAACTGTACCGTAGGGTTGCCTATCAACTTTTTGTATGTTGTGGTGTTGGATAATTGTCTATAACATTCATTATTATATTTTGTGAGATCCTGAATTATAATGGCACCACCTTTGTCAGCCGGGTGTATGTCAATCTCATTTTGAGATTGTAGTTCTTTAATTGCATCAATCTTTTTTTTACTTAGATTATTTTTGATCTTTGGTCTATCTTTTAATTTTCTCAGATCTGTCTCCACACATTGTCTAAAAGCCGCTATCTCCTGGCTCATTTCCTGATGAGGATATTTCTTAGAGACTTCTTTCAGGTTTGTGTGTATATATTTGTCCTTTTTAAGTCAGTATTTATTGGGGGGTTTTTTAAAATATTTTTTAAGGCACAATTTCCTAATAAATTTTTCCACACCAATGTAAGTGTCAAATTTATTTAGTTTCTTGGTAGGTGCAAATTTCAACCCCTTATTCAATAAATTCTATCTAGATAGATATTCTATCTAGGCTTCAGCGAATCGACCTTTGGATCATAGATCTGAAGTTGTTTTGTTCAAATACTTCAATTTTAATGCTGTTTCTGCACAAATTTCGCCTCTCCCGAAGTCACACAAGACTTTGTTAATTCCTACTATATTCATATCTGCTGTCCAATCGCAGCAGAGAGCGTAACAGCCAGGGAGAAAAAAAACTCACCTTCTCCCTGACTGTGACGTTCTCCATTGCGATTGGACCGCGCTACAGCCAGGGAGAAGGAATCAGTCTCCTTCTCATTGCTCTGATGCTAAAATTAGCATACCAGGTGGGAGAATACAACGGGGGCCACAGCGGGCGAACGGAGCGGCGCCCAGAAAAAATAGTAAGTGCTGTTAGATCCCTGCACTATGCCCTATGTATCCAGATACTTAGTTTATAATGTTTGAACCCATGAAAGGTCCTCTTTAATGCTGTAAAGATATAGCATTGAAGTTGAAGTATTTGAACGAATTGACTTCTAATCTATCTATCTCATAATGAATATATTTATATCTATCTCATAACGATCTACCTATCTATCTATCTATCTATCTATCTATCTTTCTATTTATCTACCTATCTATCTCTAAAAAAAACCAAAAAAAAACACTTCTGCAGGATGAACCTGCCATTAGGTGGATATGAAGTCCTACAACTCATATATTACTCAATGACATGTGTATGCATGAATATTTCGTTTTCATCCATCAGTGGAAGTCCTGTCCTACAAAAGTACATGTTTTTAAAGGGAACCTGTCACATTGAACACAGCATCTGATCTGCCAGTAGCATGTTAGAGAGCAGAAGGAGCTGAGCAGATTCATATACAGTGCTGAGTGTCTGTGTGTGTGTCTGCCGATAATTTAACTGCGCATGTGCGGCGAACCAACAAATCAACACACGCCGCTCCATACGCCACCTGCACCTGCGTGCCGCCCAATCACCGCTGCCACTCACAGGTTATGGTGTGCTGTTCAAGTTGGAGCGCCACCATTACTGTCCGTGCATCACAGAGCCGCACAGTCCCAGCACTCTCAGGCACAGACAGCAGCCGCTGCCAGCAGTCTCGGCCACCAGTCACTGCCAGCAGTCTCAGCCACCAGTCAGTTCCAGCCATCTCAGCCATCAGTCAGTGCCACCAGCCACAGCCAACAGTCACAGTGGCAGCCGTCTCAGCCACCAGTCAGTGCCAGCCGTCTCAGCCGTCAGTCAGTGCCACCAGCCACATCCACCAGTCACAGTGCCAGCAGTCTCAGCCACCAGTCAGTGCCAGCCGTCTCAGCCATCAGTCAGTGCCACAAGCAACAGCCACTAGTCACAGTGCCAGCAGTCTCAGCCACCATTCGCTGCAAGCAGTCTCAGCACCACCAGTCAGTGTCAACAGTCAGTGCCAGCCGTCCCCTTGCCATTTAATATAGACTGTTCCTACCAATGTTTATGCACTACTATTCTAGCACCCGTTATTGTAACAGGCTTAATGTCTAGTACTGTGTATTGTACAGCTCACAAGTTCCCAGTAACATTTTTTGCAGTTTGTTGGCGGGATAATTTATAGTATCAGGAGCAGAATGGGTTAAAATAACATAACTCGCCTAACCAATCCATCTCTACCATTCTGACAGTTATCAAGTCCCTGTTAGTTTTTGCATCCTGGGTCTAGCTTGACACACAGGAAATGGTAGAAAACTCTTTATCACCCAATCACTGGCCACAACGATGACCTGCCTCAGTGATTGGCTGTGCAGACATCTCCAGGCATTTCCAACCTATTTGAGCCTAAAGGGGCTGGTAATCAAGGGCAGGTGGTTACTGAAGCATGTAAAACTTTTTCTAATTCTTTCCGGACATCTGCTATACTTGTACAGTGGAAGTCCAGTCTTTTAATAAGGGGCCCACTTGTGAGTGCAGGGGGCACCAAAACTGCTAGGCTTCTGCTGTTTTACCCAGGGAAAATGTCAGTGATTGGCAATAATGCCGATTGCGGACATTTAACTTCTCAGATGCCATTGGCAAATGTGACAAAGGCATCTGGGATCTTTAAAACCAGGAGCCATGCACTAAAACTAAAACTCAGGCTGCCTTTCCCTGGCTGAAATCAGGGAAGGCATCCCATACTATTAATAGACCTGAGTCTGTACAAGGCTTTCAGACTGATTACTAGTATATCCCAAAAATGGACTGCAGGTGACAGCACTGCACTGGAATATACTGAATCTTGTACAGTATTTTGTAATGCATAGATATTTATTACAGAATAGAAGTAGCAATCTTGCTTTTTATAGTGATAGTGATAGTGATGACTTAAAAAAGTTTAAAAAAAAAGTTTTTAAAAAGATATACAAATTCTAATTACTCTCCATAAAAAACTAAACATCATGGTTATTGCAGCATCCAAAACTTGGTTGTATTTAATCGGATGTAATTGCCTATTTTCCTTTTTTTTCATCACCTCAAAAGATTTAATAAAAAGAGATCAAAAAGTTTACACATTCCAACATGGTATCAATAAAAACTACTGAAAATAGTGCTGCAAAAAAATAGATCCCATACAACTCTTTAGATGTATCTATAAAAAAAATATATGGGAGTCACAATATGTCAATGAAAAAAAAGAAATTCATTATTAAAACTCATGAAAAACTACCGTATTTTTAGCCCTATAAGACACACCGGCCCATAAGACACACCTAGGTTTTTGAGGAGGAAAATAAGAAAATAAATATTTTGAACCAAAAGGTGTGCCTTTGGTGGGCTTTGAACTAATGGTAGCCTGTGAAAGACACTATTA
The DNA here is from genome assembly GCF_905171765.1 of Bufo bufo. Classification (NCBI taxonomy): domain Eukaryota; kingdom Metazoa; phylum Chordata; class Amphibia; order Anura; family Bufonidae; genus Bufo; species Bufo bufo. The sequence goes on along the minus strand of NC_053391.1, from coordinate 519,961,470 downwards.
TGGGGGATCTGTGGATGACGCACTGTTATGGGGGATCTGTGCATGATACTGTTATGGGGGTCTGTGGATGGCACTGTTATGGGGGTCCGTGGCTGACACTATTATGAGCGTCTGTGGATGGCACTGTTATGGGGGTCTGTGGATGGCACTGTTATGGGGGTCTGTGGCTGATACTGTTATGGGGGTCTGTGGCTGACACTGTTAAGGGGGTCTGTGGCTGAAACTGTTATGGGGTCTGTGGATGGCACTGTTATGGGGGCATCTGTGGATGGCATGACACTGCTATGGGGGGATCTGTGGATGACAGATAAATAGCATCTTATGCTATTTGTCATCCACAGATCCCCCCTATAACAGTGTCAGCCACTGTGAATGACCCCCAATACAGGGGGTGGGGGCTGGCATCTACACTAGTTTTGTAATGGCAGCGGGGCCCAATGAAGTCATTGTATTATATTGCACCGGGCCCCACTCAATGTACTAATGGTATCTTTGGTAACTGCAGGAAATGTTTAACTATAGAATATGTTCAATCCAGCAGCCTGTACTTATGACCATAGCAGGCAGCAGGCAGGAGGCAGGAGACTGGACGGCGGGCACTGGCAGCATAACTCACTACGTCACGTGCCGTGCTTCATTTATAAAGTGGGCGGAGCAGGCACATGCGATAGGAAGTTACGCTGCCAGTGCCCGCCCGCCCAGCCTCCTGCCTGCTATGGTCGTAAGTGCAGGCTGCTGGATTAAACATATTCTATAGTTAAACATTGCCTGCAGTTACCATAGATACGATTAGTACAGTGAGCGGGGCCCGATGCAATAGAATACAGTGACTGCACCGGGCCCCGCTGCCATTACAAAACTAAATGCCGGCCCCCAGCCCCTCCTCCCTCCTTGCTGATACACATGCCGGCCGCGCTGTGCAGCATGCGGTCGGTGGTGTATCAGTGTAAACGGCAGCATTCGCCCCATAAGACGCACTGCTATTTTCCTCCTACTTTTGGGGGAGAAAGTGCGTCTTATAGGGCGAAAAATATGGTATATAAATGTGGTATCACCATAATAGTACTGACCCTGAGAATGAAAGTAACTAAAGGGAATGCTGAAAAAGCAAAACCAATAAAACTGTTGGTAAATAGTTTTTTTTTCCAATTCCACCCTATTTTAATTTTATTTTCAGCATCCCACTACTTTGTATGCAATAGTAAATGGTGGCAATAAAAAGTACAACTTGTCCCACAAATAACAAACCTCATACGGCTATATGAAAGGAAAAATTAAAAAAAGGAATAGCTCTGGAAAGACAGGGAGAGAAAAAAAAAATGGAAAATACCAGGGTTTTGAAGGGGTTATAGCTATTCTGATCCTTATGTAATGTATTTTTTCCCAGTTGGACAACCCCTTTAACAATCTGTGCATACATTAAAATTAAAAACAATCTATATATCACAGAAACAGAGCTGTAAATCTCACTAAAATAAATAGACGCATTGAATGCATCTGTGTTAACTTGGGTTAACTTGGCCATTTTTGATGTTATACAACAATCTGATACTGTGACTTTAATGTAGCATAATCCTGCAGACTTACCTGGATTCACTTAGAATACAAATGATAATACTTTACTGACTGCACATTACATTGTATCATCTCAATTGTAATACATTGACACATTTAGCCCATCTATAACTGTAGATAGATTGAGATTTTTCCAAAAAAGGCTTATATGACACAAATGACATCAACACGCCGCAAGCCGGAGTGAAGTGTCATCAGTCTGTCTCTCTAGGTATTCTTTTTCTGTAAAAATACACAGAATAACTATTTTCCATTACACACATAACACAATTAAATGCAGCGTTAAGTGCCCCAGAGCCTCACACTATGCTCTATCCAACTCTAAAAAGTAAAACATGTCTCTATGGAAATACAATGTCTACTGAAATAAAACATCCTTCTACACAGAACTTGTACATAAATGTGATGTATTATTAATAAAGGTGGTGCTGGTGTCGAGTTCTTCTATCTGCTTTATTTCATTAAAAGATGCACAAATGTATCAAACGTCTTCGAGAAAATCTGACCTTATTATCCAATCAGAGCTTATGTTTAGTTCACAAAACAGAAAGCTGAACTAGGATTGGTAGATATGAGCAACTTGGCCACATTTTCTATCAGACCATAGTTGTCAACAGCTCCAAATTTGCAGGAACTGTCCCTAATTTTCAAAGACAGTCCCTGCAAATTCGGGTTGTCCTGACTCATGTAATAAATGTGCTGGCCTTCACTGCTTGTGGATGTTCCAACCAGTGGCGGATTACAATAGGGACGTTCGGGTCGGCAGCCCCGGGCCCAGCACCGCTGGGGGGCCCAGCGCCGACCCGAACGGCCACATACTGCCGGCCGTGCCGACAGCGAGGAGGCTCCTTAGCTGGTGCAGTATTATGCAGAGTGAGTGACTGACAGAGAGAGGAGCCCATCCCCCGGCCCCGCCCCCAACAGCAGGCTCCAGCACAGACATTGCCCGGAGCCTGACTCCTCCCACACATGTGACTAATTACATGATCATGACATCACGGAAGGTCCTTTAGCCTGCTAGCTGCTGCTTGTGCAGAGCTGTCATCCGGCTGTTTAGGGCTGTGTGTCAGGTAGGAGACTGAATACAGAGAGGCTGGTGATTTTCACTATCAATAGGAGTTTCAATAGGAGAGTGATTGTTTCAGCAGTAAAGAAAGACTTTGCATACAAAGACAGTTATGTGCGCGGTTTAGGACACATGAGGGGACAATAATAAAGTAATGCTGTGACACATAGGGCCATGAGAGGGGCCAGCAAAATATGCTATATGTGTGTCATTCACACATAAAGCATCTTATGCAGGCCCCCCTCATGGCCCTATGTGTCATAGCACACATCCCCTATAACAGTGCATCATCCATAGGTCCCCCATAACAGTGCCATCCACAGATCTCCATAACAGTGCCATCCACAGATCCCCCATAACAGTGCCATCCACAGATCTCTATAACAGTGCCATCCACAGATCCCCCATAACAGTGCCATCCACAGATCTCCATAACAGTGCCATCCACAGATCCCCCATAACAGTGCCATCCACAGATCCCCCATAACAGTGCCATCCACAGATCTCCATAACAGTGCCATCCACAGATCCCCCATAACAGTGTCATCCACAGATCCCCCATAACAGTGCCATCCACAGATCTCCATAACAGTGCCATCCACAGATCCCCCATAACAGTGCCATCCACAGGTCCCCCATAACAGTGCCATCCACAGATCTCCATAACAGTGCCATCCACAGATCCCCATAACAGTGCCATCCACAGATCTCCATAACAGTGCCATCCACAGATCCCCCATAACAGTGCCATCCACAGATCCCCCATAACAGTGCCATCCACAGATCCCCTCCATAACAATGCCATCCACAGATCCCCTCCATAACAGTGCCATCCACAGATCCCCTCCATAACAGTGCCATCCACAGATCCCCTCCATAACAGTGCCATCCACAGATCCCCTCCATAACAGTGTCATCCATAGATCCCCTCCATAACAGTGCCATCCACAGATCCCCTCGATAACAGTGTCATCCACAGATCCCCCATAACACTGCAAATAGACCTCTACCACAATTCCCTTAAAATATCGCATTGCATATCGTTATCGCATCCTGTTTGGGAAAAGCTGGTCTACTGTGATAATATAAACAATGGGGGTTCTACAAAAGAGCTATTGTGGGGCAAAATTCATATTCGTGTTTACACACGTGTTTTAAAATGAATGCTTTCGCCTTTTATAAGCAAGTAAATAAGGACACAATGCTGTGGGGCTGGTATACAACTTTTTCCAGGGCTGGTTTTTATCCCCAGTCCGGCCCTGCGCATAGCTCCCTGTCCCGTCGCCTATCACCGCCATAGGCTTCAGGCCTAGTAGGCCTGAGGCCTATGCGGTAGTGAAATCCCGGCGCAGGCGTGCGTGATAACGTCATCACGCGCCTGTGTCGGGACACAGCACATTGACGTCTGCCTGCCTCACTCCGCCTTCGTCTGCGATCAAGTGCCTGGCCCTGGACCGTAAGTATTTAGCTTTTCATTTTTTTTTCCAATTTTAATTTTTTTATTTCATGTGCCTACTTTGGGGGACATGTGGGGGACGACACACAGAGGAGGACATATTAGGGAAGGGACCTCGAGTACATGGGAGGGGGAATGTGGGGCTGTGTGGGGGAAAGTACTATATGGGGGCAGTTTGGGGGAAATTACTGTGTGGGGGCAAATTACTATGGGGGAATTACTATGTGGGGGCAGTGTGGTGGAAATTACTATATGGGGGTGTTGCTATTGGGGAGGCACTGTAGGGGCAATTCTATTATTTTTGGGGACACTATACAGGGATTATTGCCTGGAGCACAATAGAGGGTGGTATTATTACTGGGGGCACTCTAGGGGACATTATAGCTGCTGTGGACACTATAGGAACATTTGGGGTAATTTATCAAACTGGTGTAAAGTAGAACTGGCTTAGTTGCCCATAGCAGCCAATCAGGTTCCACCTTTCATTTTTGACAGCTCATTTGGAAATCCAGTTCTACTTTACACCAGTTTGATAAATGACTCTAATTATGTCTATTAGGGTCAAAAAAAAATCAGCAGTATAGTACCTTGGACATTGGGGAGCAAAACGGGCACAGTATTGGGAGTTGCAGCAGGATGACACTGTGGGGACACCAGGATGAGGAGGAATTGAGAAATCTAACATGTCTGTGTTACAAACTGTAGAGACGAGATGTGGCTGAAAGAATTTGTCATGGTGGTCTGGGTCAAATGGAGGTGAAGAGGAAAGAGAAGGTCTACATGACAGGAGATGTCCCTGGATGTAAGAGGTATGTGGTGCTGTACTCTCCTCCATGTCTTTTTTATTATAATTATATGTATTTTAAATTTGGCGACCAAATTTTTCAGTTTAGGACCCAATTTGGGGTATTTTTTTTTTGTCTGAAGATTTCATATGGCCTAAGAAGAGACTGTGGCCCTCATGAAGCACCGCAGCCTCTTCATACAAAAAAAACCACTAAACTAAAATGGGAGGGGGGGGGGGGGCAAGTTGGTTAGACAGCCCCGGGCCTATCATGCACTTAATCCGCCCCTGGTTCCAACCTATTTGTCTCAAAAGTACCAACTACAAAATCACAAAGATATCTGTGATGGAAAGTTGAGCTTACGATAGGCTCAAATTCACATTTCATTTTCCATTCTTCTAATCTGTCAGAAGAACTAAAAAATAAATAAACATATCATGCTAAAATAAAGGATCTTTTTTTTTGTTTTGTTTTCTGTTCTCTAATGGTTTAGAAGAATGGAAAATGGAAAGGTGATGTTTTGAGTTTACATATCTTGGGCTTTGCTCACACCGGTGTCCATAGTCTGTTCTATAAGGTTTTCTGCTGGAAATAGTTGGGTAGTGTGTTGGGTAGCACTGTTGTCTTGCATTGTTGGAGTCCTGGGTTAAAAATAATTGAAATATATCAGAATCCTTTAGAAACCATGTTAGGCAGGGTACTGGCTGTCCTTAAAAGGGTTATCCAATCCTATAAAATGTCCACCCATATGCTGGGCTCCCCACACTAAATATACTTACCTGGGTCCCCGCTCCCTGTGCCGCTCCTGGTCCCCGCACCGCCACTGCTGTGGTTTCGGGGGGGGAACAGCCAATGGAAGTCGGTGAAGAGCCTCCCTAGTGTCACCCGTGATGCTAGGGAGGCTCGTCCACATCACAGCCTGCCATTGGCTACCTCCCCACATCATCATCGCATGGGGAGAAGCAGCAGTGGCGGTGCGGGGACCAGGAGCGGCACAGGGAGCAGGGACCCAGGTAAGTATATTCAGTGTAGGGGGCCTGGCATATGGGAGGACATTTTATAGGATTGGATGACCCCTTTAACGAGAATAGATGTGTATGGAGACTTAGTGGCAATGCTCCATAAGAAAATATTATTCAAATTGGTATCTTCCAAGGAAAGAGATCGATCTCGTTAGTGCCATTCGGGGAAACAGCTGCAGATGAATATTTGGCTTGGCTATTTTCCCTTGTCATGTCCCAAAGTTTGATGTCACTTGACATTTATTTTAATGAAAATCAATGGTGTCGCACTGCGACATGCCACATGCTGCGACTTTGACACGACAGTCACACAGAAATCCATTGCAGCATGTTGCAGTGCGACACCATTGACTATCATAATAAATGTTGAGCAACATTAGTGCAACATGAATGTTGCGCGAAACAAGTCGTTGTGTAACCCTAGCCTAAGGGAGCCACTTCAATAAGGTGGCTATACATTCTCTTTCTCTACGAGATAACTCTTTGCACCAATAAAGGTGATGCGCGGCGCCAGTGTGATCAGAGCCTCTCCGATATAAAATCTGTCCAATGCGCAAGATATGAGACGGCCCGATTGACATCTACAGTCATGTGACTCAAAAGGTCTATATTTTAATACGTGGATGGTAACTACTGTATTTTATTAACTCTGTGTAACAGTTTAATTTTTTTTGTCAGTGGTAAGAAGCAGATTGTGTAAAGGTAGACTTCTGCATGTTTAAATTGACTGAAATGCTGATTGTGAGTTCAGTCTTCAGCATGCTTTGTTTAATCTAATCGTCAATATCTGACTTCAAGCATGGCTGCAGGCTGGCTTTTTATTGCTTTACTAGCCCCATATTGTCATCAACTTGTCACAATCAGGACGGTAAAAAATAGAAAATTTATTTGCCTGCTAAGTATGAAAATAAATTATTGATTTTACCATTTAATGATGTGACCAGATATTATTTCTGTCCATGAATTTATATCCTCTCAGTGCTTTCTGCTTTTTTTGTTCCTTCAAATTTTCATTGTAATTCAACCCTTCTTGTTATCAATGTGTGTTTTGCAGATGCTGTTTTTATCTTGTGCTATGAAGGTATGAAGATATACCTGTAAGATGGACATTCTGGTTAAATTATATATTATTATATTGTATTTGATCTTCGCATATACCATCATACTTATTTACTCATGTCCTGTGATGCCTACGTATACTCATAATGGAAGATAAATCCAATAATAACCACATCTGCATTCCTGTTATATTAAGTAATCCCTTTTCCACAGAATAGGGGATAACTATTAGTTTGGTGGGGGTCCTACCACTGGGGCCCTGTACCCTGCGGAGGTCCTCAAAATGAAAACACAGAGTTGCCAATTCATGCATGCACCTGGTAACTATTCATTTCTATGGGAGTTCTGGAAATAGCTGAGTACAGCACTCGACTATCTCCAAAACTCCCATAGAAATGAAAGGAGCCAGTCGCATCCATGCCTCGACTGCCCCCTCCATTCATTTTGGGGGGCTCCACGAGGTACGGAGCCTCTATTCTCGTGATCTGTGCGGTCCCAGAGGTAGGACCCCCACCAATCTAGTAGTTATTATTTATCCTAGGTGTGGTGATATAGATAGCAAAAATAATTTGTAGATACTGTATCAAAGATGAGAACCTCCCCCCCGACATTCCTGTGGCTGGCCATAAAATCATTGATGCCTTATTCCCAAACCTAGAACAGCATGGATGTATAAACAAAGCCAGGGGAGCAGAACAACTTCACTCAGAAAATATATTACCCCATCATGAACATTATCCTAGCATTATCCTTAGAACCCTAGTACTGGAGGAGCCCTTCAAAAGGGATTGGATTGTAACTGGGCCATCCATCGGCATCACCTGTCTGAGCATCACCTCAATCAGGGCTTTGCAAGAGGAGGTACTTAAAGAGTAACTAAACTTTTGAATCCATTTTTGTTAAAATGCCCCAAATGTCATAATAACACATTTTGTAATATACTTTATTAATGGTTTTTGTATTTTTACTTAGACCTAGACTCTTCCCCCCCAAAGTGCATCTTTTGCTGTGCACTTAAATTGACTTACTGTATCTGTATACCGCTGAGTGCTCATCGGTGTACGGAGTATGAAGTCTACAGTTTCTCAATGGGTTGCAACAGTGCTGTGAGTACAGGCAGGAGCGCACATTGCTGCTCCTGCCCGTGCCCCCCAGAGGTTTACTAAATGCTGGCATAGGATATGGGTACCCTGTAACATGCCTGTGCCTACTTCGCTAAGCTAAGAGTCCTGCATGTCAGCTGTTAGCTTAGCGAAGCAGGCAGAAGCAGGAGCCGCTCCGCTCAGCTAATCCTGGCATAGCACATTGTTATGTTACAGAGTACCCATGTGCTAGCTAGGATTTAGTAAACCTCCGGGGGGCATGGACAGGAACAGCAATGTGTGCTGCTGCCCGTACTTCCTGCGCGGCAGCCCCTTTGAGAAACTGCGTACTCCATACGCCACCGAGAAATCAGCGGTGTACAGAAAAGTCAATTTTAGGCACACAGGAAAAGGTGTGCTTTAGGGCGGGGAAAGTCGATTAAAAATACAAAACACATTTCAAAAGTTTATAACAAAATGTGTTATTATGACATTAGGGTCATTTTAATAAAAATGCATTCAAAAGTTTAGTTACTCATTAAAGAACGCACCCCGTGTTTTCTCAAACCCCTTCATATTTGACATGCATGTGTGCAAAACATTATGACGGCTTAAGCTACTTTCACACTCGCGTTTTGTGCGGATCCGTCATGGACGGATCTGTTCAGATAATACAATCGTCTACATCCGTTCAGAACGGATCCGTTTGTATTATCTTTAACGTAGCCAAGAAGGATCCGTCTTGAACACCATTGAAAGTCAATGGAGGACGGATCCGTTTTCTATTGTGCCAGATTGTGTCAGTGAAAACGGATCCGTCCACATTGACGGTGTATGGAGTACGCAGTTTCTCAAAGGGGCTGCCGCGCAGGAAGTACGGGCAGCAGCACACAAACATCCGTTTGGCTCAGTTTCATCAGACAGACAAACATCCGTTTGGCTCAGTTTCATCAGACGGACACCAAAACACTGCAAGCAGCGTTTTGGTGTCCGTCTCCAAAGCGGAATGGTGAGTGAACTGATGCAATCTGAGCGGATCCTTTTCCATTTAGAATGCATTAGAATGCAAACTGATCCGTTTTGGACCGTTTGGGAGAGCCCTGAACGGATCTCACAAATGTAAAGCCAAAACGCCAGTGTGAAAGTAGACTTAGAAGAAAGTGGTAGGACGTTTCTATGATGCCAACAGGAGAAGTTATCTTAGTGGACAGATTCTGAGCCAAGAACTGACCTCATAAAACTTGGTCATAAAAGGCCATGGTATACACCCCAGCCTTAGTCATGTCATCACAGGCAGGCGTGGGTCTCTGTAGACCTTCTTAAAGTGTGTGTCACTGTAGCAACTTTGGGGATCAACTAGCTTGATGAACTAGCCGAATCTTCTGCTATCCCAGGCAACTGGACTTAAACTGTCGCTTAACGTATTAAGTTCTGTTTTTATCCCTTTTATTTTCCAAACTATTCTTTTGCATTTATATGTATGTATATGTTATGTTGTATTTTCTTGTGATAACCAAATTTTTTTGTATGCACTGTCCTTTTTGATATTAAAACTTCACTTTAATAAGAGCCTTCTTGTGTTCTAATGAAACCACGACCTTAGAAGAAACGTTACCAATATTAGTGTACTGACCCAGGCAATGCCAGAGAGTAGTGTTGAACGAAGTTAACTAAAATTCGATTCGGCTGTTTTGCAGAATTTCACAAATTACTTCATCACAAAACACATTTCTTTGTGAGTAGTGGGTGCAATGATGGGAAACGACGATCGCACCGCCAAACCCTACCACTCCCCCACCCTGGTCATTGAACCCCTCAGATGCTGCATTTATCTCTGATCATGGAATCCGAGATTAAAAATGAGGGATTTCAGGGGTTAATCAGTTTAAAAAATATATAATAATACTCGCGGTTTTCATTTTTTGCTCAGGTTGCAGGGGTTCTCCAGGCTTTTTATATAGGATAGGTCATCAATATCAGAACGGCGGGGTACTGACGCCGGCACCCGGCCGTAGACATAACATCGGTGAGCAGGAAAATAGAAGGTAGCTGGCACGTGAGCATTGAGCATGCCTTTCCTTCATACAGCTGATCGGCGGGGGTGCCGGGTGTCAGTACCCCGCCGATCTGATACAGAGGATGTATCCTGAGGATAGGTCATCAATACTAAAAGTCTGGAGATTCCCTTTAAGCTGTGATGTTTCTCCACTTTACCTGATCGCTGTCCACTGAATAAAGCATTAACCAATTCTACTTTTTAAACAAGAACTGATTTGGGAAAAGGAAAGCCAAGCCGAGGACACCTTATACTTTCCTGGAACTGCACAATCCATATGCATGTCTACAATTGTTCAGTCATTAATGTAACTTAACAATGATGTTCTGTGGGAAGTGATTACTTGAAGACAAGAATATAAGCAGTGCAGCACATTCATCAAATAATCTGCTAATGCTCTAACATGCCTGCTGTGAATCTAATTGCTTTCCTTGTACCTGTTAAAAAGTTTCATTTACTTACAATGTACTGAGTTTGGATATTGATGCATGTAAGCTGCAATTAGAAGGTACATTCTAAAGGATTACGACTGAGCAGCGATCTATATTGATTAATATATTGGTAAGAGATGAGTAAAATCATGTGATGACATTCTTCTTTTTATGATTTCAAGTTATCCAAAAGGTTGGTTGCTCACATTTTCCATACATCAAGCCTATCTATAAAGTTTTACTAGTTCAAAGGCCCTGCAGCTTAAATATTAGGGAAATGGACAATGACCATTTTAATAGAAAATACTACTAAGATGATGGTCGCATAAAGCAGGGAAACAGTAAGGAATTATTATTCTCCATGGTTGGCATTTAAGATCTCTTAAAGGGCTTATACCATGACTAATGTAAGAAATGAAGACATCATATAGTACATGACAATACCTTTCTAATAAAGCTAGAACCAGCCCTATACCTCACATGGATCCAGAGATCTCGCCATTCATTTCTCTGCTACATTTATATCAAGCTGGCAGCTCAAGGGGAGTGTCCATTCTGCTGCAGCTTAGGAGGCGTGTCCATACTCTCCCTATCACAGCTCAAGAGGCAGTTGAAGTATACAACTGAGCATGTGCGGCCGCCTCAGTGAGCTGGACAGAGAAAAGAAAAACAAACAAACAGCAGGTGGCGCTATACAGATACATGTTATTGAAAAACTCAGTAGTTATGCAAAATTTTTAATTGCATGCAATTACAAAAGAATTCAGATTAAGGTGCTGGTTTGAAAACTGTATTTTTCATGGGACAACTCCTTTAAGTATTCTGCTCTAAAAACCTGTACACATTATAAGACATTGGTCCTTATTTACTGATGTCATTGCTCCTAGATTTTGGAGTAAATTGCTCCAAGAAGTGGTGCCATTTGGTGCATCTATATTAGAGAAAGATTCTGCATCTAGGAGATGTGGCTTACTGGGGAATGAGGAATGACTTAATGGAAGGGGGTGTGGCCTAAAAACCAATGTTTTGCCCCAAAGCTCAGGCACAAAATTGAGTCTCAAACGAAGGCATCATACATTTGCTATAAATGCCTACTCCACCAACATAACACAAATCACTCCAATTTTCTGGCACAGTTCCCTTGATACATTATCCCCTTAGTTTACACTGTTTACAGGCTTAGAAAATTTTCCCCAACGCATGCGGATTTCAAAACTACATAGACTTAGAAAATGACATTTGCGCAGATTTTGGTGCATGTCGCAGGTTGAGTGTGAAAAGGGTGAAATCTGCAGCAACTACACATGTAAATTTTGATGCAGCTTCAATGGGGGCTTGGTTTTCTGCCAAATTCACAGCAAATAAATAAAAAATAAAAAAATAATAATTCTGATGACCAAAAACATTGCTACGCTAAATAGAGTTGAATTCATTATTTCACTATGGCAGTTACCTGCAGTATAGTATAATACAGCAATTTACATTTGGTATCACTCGTTTCTCATATTTGTGACTATTGTATGCTTGGTTGTGGTCTTGAACTTTCACAGCTAGCTATAGAGAGTGTAGGGTAGCAGTCACACCTGGATCTTTGTGCCTAAAGGTGCCTCTGCCACATAAGATGACACTGAAATTATAAATAGCAAATAATACGTTGGGGGTCCTTTTACAGATTTTGCACTGGGGCCACAATCTTTAATTTGTTATATTTAGCAGTTCTTGTAGTCTCAGAACTCTATTGCATATTGTACATCTCCACTCATGAACCCAGATAATATATACACTTGACTGACTCGCTTATTTTGGACTTAATATATAGAATGTACAATAGATAGAAACTTTTAGAATTTTTTTTATCACATATTAAAGGGGCTGTGTCACAAAACAAAATATATTCAAAATTTTTCAAACCAGCACCTGGATCTGAATACTTTTGTAATTGCATGCAATTAAGAATTTAGTATAGCTAGTGAGCTATTTAATAAAATTTATCTGTATAGCGCCACCTGCTCTTTATTGTTTTCCTTATTTTTTCTCCATCTCACGGAGCTGATCGAACGTGCACAATTTAAGTCTTCAACTGCCACCAACCATATGTCCTTGGGGAGAGAGTTACAGCAGAAAGGACATGTCCCTGAGCTGCCAGGCTGAAGATAATCTAACAGAGCAATTGGAGCAGTGAATGGGGAGATCTCTGGATCCATGTGAGGTAAAGGGCTACTGTTGTAGCATCGCTAATGCTCCTATTTTTCGCATATCGTTACTTCCCAAGCGCGAATTCTCCTACTTCTCCCCGAACTGTAACTGCAATACACAGCAAGGCCAGTAGATGGCAGTGTCAACCTAAAGTACATAATGACACTACACTATACTATGCCCGATCCTCCTCCGCAACCTTCTCCACACATCCCTATACTGTACGTCTTCCCCACTGCTACAGTACTCTGCTTGCCCTTTTTGTAAAAAAATAAAATAAATAAAATAGTAGTTCTAGCTTTGTTAAAAAGGTATTGACATGTGGTGTCTGATTTTCATTTTTCCCATCAATCATGACATACAGTTGCAGTTATTAAGAGGACATGCTCGGCTGGGCTGGAAACACTCTTTATAAACTGCAGACCCTACTATTCACCTCATTGTAGTGTCCCACTAGGTAAATGTGGGCACTACACAAGGGTCAATTGGGCCACGTTGTTCTCCACCTTCTGTGGAACAGGGCCATTGTGTTTTATATGTCATTTTAATGTATATTTTCATGTTATTTAATGTTATCTAGAGTTGACCAGGCCTGTAGGGGTGTAATTCCTCCTCCTAGACACTAGAGGGAGCTAGGGGGGCCCCTAGTATATATAGCCAGGTCTAGACCAGAGAGGGTAGTATGGAGTTCAGTCAGAGTTGTGGATTCCTGAAGTCAGTGAGCACCCTAGGCAGAGGGTAGCTGGGATCCAGCCTCTGACATGCAGCTAGACAGTCCAGGCTTTTAGTTGCAACCAGGAGAAGAGCCTTCCTACTGAGAAACAAGTTCCCATAACAGAGCAGAGCAGAGCCAGTATTCCAGCCAGACAAGAGAGCTGAAGGGCAATAGGATTTATTTGGAAAGCAAGGACATATACCTGAGGAAGTTTCCCTAACCAAGGATAAAGGCAACAATAGGGCATACGGGCCTTGGGATAAAGATAGACAGGATCTGAAGAAAAGTGCAGCCTGATCTGTAAGTGTGTTAACCCTCTGAGTATCTTGCAAGAACATTATGCCTGCCATTATTGTATAAGCCTGCTTGTGACTGCTGCTGTCATATAGAACTGAACCTAAGACTGTAAATAGTTTGTTGTTTGCAGTAAAAGGAAATTTTGGTTCACCACAACATCGTGTTCCCCAATTATTCCTATTATAAATCGGTGTGCCACCGTTACCGGCACTGGCATCACGAACTTAAAGGGATCTTGCCACCGGCACATTAAACCTGCAACACCCAGGGCACCTCACCTACCACCGGCCGGGTCCCTATACATTGAGAGTGCCCCAGAGGAATTCTGTGCCAGCCTCTCCATCACTGCTGTACGCCTGCCCAGGGTCTTCCTATAAACTGTGAGTAACCAAGAGCAACCCTCGATTGCCTAATAACCGTGACCTCACCATCGCAATACCCTGCAGGGCTGCGTACTGCATCATGAGTTTTCTTCAGTTATTCTGGTTGCTGTGTACATCCCTCCACATACATGCATGCAGCCTGCGCTCCAAGAACTTGCAGATCAAATTACTGAGGCGGAAAGTAGGTATCCTGATTCTTTTTTTTATCATACTAGGGGATTTCAACAGCGCTAACCTAAACAAAGAACTTCCTAAATACAGGCAACACGTCACAAGCGCAACTAGAGAAGGTACACTGCCTTTCCCAAAAAATAAGTTGCCACCAAAAAAAAAATGTCACACACGCTAATATTTAGTTGGACTACCTTTAGCTTTGATTACGGCACACATTCGCTGTGGTATTGTTTCGATAAGCTTCTGCAATGTCACAAGATTTATTTCCATCCAGTGTGTAATGTCCCACTAGGTAAATGTGGGCACTACACAAGGGTCAATTGGGCCACGTTGTTCTCCACCTCCTGTGGAACAGTGGCATTGTATTTATATAACATTTTAATGTGTATTGCTATGCTTTTATGTGCATATTTCCCCTGTTATCAGTCTATCAGGCCTGTTAGGGTGTAGTTCCACCTCCAAGACTGTAGAGGGAGCTAGGGAACCCCTAATATAAATAGTCAGGTCCTGTTCAGGGAGAGGTGTGTAGAGTCAGAAGTGAGTGTGGACTTTAGCTAGGCATCAGCTGAAGTGAGCTTCTGACATGCAGCTAGACAGCCCAGGCTTCTAGTTGTCCCCAGGGGAAGAGTTACCTCCTGAAGAAACCTGCAGTTCCTACAAAGTAAAGTGCAGAGCAGAGCAAAAGTGTTTCCAGCTGAACCCCAGAGCTGAAGGGCAGAAGGATTTATATGCCAAGCAAGGATATATACCTGAGGAAGTTTCCCTAACCAAGGATAAAGCCAACAATAGGGCATACGGGCCTTGGGATAAAGACAGACCGGAGTTCTGAGGAATAGTGCACAGGATTTCTGTCACGGCCACGGTTTTGGCCGTGACTCCTTGGGAGCCGCATACAGTTGCCCGCGGTTTGGGTTGTTGTTTCAACCGCAGCTTGAGGCTTAATGTAGTTTGCCTCAAGTGCGATTGCCGCGGACAACAGGTATGTGTGCGGTCCCGTTGGAGTTAGTGTGCGTGTATGTATGTCTGTGTGCACTCTGTCTTATGTGTGGTGTGCACTTACATCTTCCCTTCAATGTGGTTGCCCGTGGCAACGTTTGGTTGTAGTGTGTACATGTGGTTGCAGTGTCCCGGCCTTCGGGCTGACTCCCAGGACATGCTTGCCACGCATGTTGTTGCCTGCGGCAACAGCCACAGTGTGTTCTTCAGTTGGACACTGTCTGTTTGAGTTTGTTTTTCCCTTCCCTGGTGCTGGAAAGGTTAATTCCCTTCCCAGTGTGTGTGTGACTCACTGGGTGTGTCTGACTGCTGGGTGTGGCTTCTTGGCCTATAAAGCCTCACTATTAGCATATGTCTGTGGGTTGCTTCAGCCATGCTTAGCTGGAGCAGCCTCCTGTGTTTACCAACTGCCAATGAGAGCCACCCTTGTGGTTCATAAATATTATGTCACATTAAGTTTATGTTCATCTTTATGTGTGATGTCTATGTGATGGTCTGTTGGGATTTTCCTATGTTGTTTAGTGCAGCTTATGGATCTGGATTCCTGTTTGCACAGGGATCCAGTCAGCAAGGCTGTGGCAGGTAGGTGGAACTCGGATAGTTCACCTGCCATATCCGTAAGTCTGTTTGTGTTCCCCTTTTCCCTGCAGCTTGGCCAGTGAGACCCCTGTTCCTTCGTGTCCAGTAGGAACAGGCCGTCTTACCTTGACTCCTAGTCCAGGGACCGGTCGGAGGGTGAGTTAGGGATCCGAGGTTCCGGAGCATGGGTCCTCCTACCTTAAAGGTCGGCCCATGCAGCTAGGAGTTAGGGTCAGGTTAGGGACGCTTTAGGAGGTGACCTGCTCCCTAATCCTGTTGTCCTGGCCGAGCAGCCATAGCATCACGTGGCATTGCACGGCTGAGGATTTTCCCCATCCTCAGCCATGACTGTATGAACCACAAAGGCTCCTCACGTGGTCTCCCCTCGAAAGAGGGGGCAGCATGTACCGCCATCTACGGATGGGGTGCATGCGCGTTCTCCGGAGGGAGAGCGTTATAGGGGTATCACCGGTTACGGCGCGGTGAGTGGCGTTCCCCGCCATTCCTTTCTCACCGTGTCCGTGTTGGTGTCTCCTTGTTTGTCATTCCCCTCCCCAGCTCCCATTGTTTTTTGTGCCTCACCAACCTTCCCCTTTTGCTGTTGGGAGGGGCTTTGAGGGGTGGGAGTATCCGTCCCTCGAAAGAGCGTGCAGCATGTACCGCCATCTGCGGAAGGGGTACATGCGCGCTCTTCGGAGGGAGAGCGTTCTGGGGGTTTCGCCTCTGACGGCGCGGTGAGTGGCGTTTCCCCGCCATCCCTTCACCGTTGCCTCGTTTGGCGTCCCCCTGATTTTATGGCACCGGTGTGTTTGTTTGGTGTGCGGGTGCACACCTTCGAAAGAGGGTGCAGCATGCAGTGCCATCCTCTTGTGGCCTGCATGCGCGTTCTCCGGAGGGAGAGCGTTCCGGGGGGATCTCCGTTAACGGCACGGTTGGTGGCTTTTCCCCGCCACCTTACCTTCCGTGTCCGTGTTGGGGATCCCTCGTCCCTCTCCATGTTCCCATCTCTGGTCGTTTGCTGGCAGCACTCCATAAGTGGTCCGGCTGCGTGCTGGTTAGGAGTGTCTGCTGGCAGCGACTGGAGTGGGGACGTGTGTGGAGAGTCCCCTCGATCATCTCTCTGTGGTTCTCCCCCCTGTGTCGCTGGTGCGGGCTGCAGGCCTCGTCGGACTGGCTGAGTTTTGTGCTGGGAGAGGATGCAGCTGACAGCGACTTTTTGGGAACCGTGTCTGAGAGTGGACGTCCCCTTCTCCCATCCCCTTGTGTGAGTCCCTCACGTGTTTGTTTTTTTTGGTGGGGGGGGGCTTTGAGGGGTGGGAGTGTCACGGCCACGGTTTTGGCCGTGACTCCTTGGGAGCCGCATACAGTTGCCCGCGGTTTGGGTTGTTGTTTCAACCGCAGCTTGAGGCTTACTGTAGTTTGCCTCAAGTGCGATTGCCGCGGACAACAGGTATGTGTGCGGTCCCGTTGGAGTTAGTGTGCGTGTATGTATGTCTGTGTGCACTCTGTCTTATGTGTGGTGTGCACTTACATCTTCCCTTCACTGTGGTTGCCCGTGGCAACGTTTGGTTGTAGTGTGTACATGTGGTGGCAGTGTCCCGGGCTTTGGGCTGACTCCCAGGACATGCTTGCCACGCATGTCGTTGCCTGCGGCAACAGCCACAGTGTGTTTTTCAGTTGGACACTGTCTGTTTGAGTTTGTGTTTCCCTTCCCTGGTGCTGGAAGGGTTAATTCCCTTCCCAGTGTGTGTGTGACTCACTGGGTGTGTCTGACTGCTGGGTGTGGCTTCTTGGCCTATAAAGCCTTACTGTTAGCATATGTCTGTGGGTTGCTTCAGCCATGCTTAGCTGGAGCAGCCTCCTGTGTTTACCAACTGCCAGTGAGAGTCACCCTTGTGGTTCATAAATATTATGTCACATTAAGTTTATGTTCATCTTTATGTGTGATGTATATGTGATGGTCTGTTGGGATTTTCCTATGTTGTTTAGTGCAGCTTATGGATCTGGATTCCTGTTTGCACAGGGATCCAGTCAGCAAGGCTGTGGCAGGTAGGTGGAACTCGGATAGTTCACCTGCCATATCCGTAAGTCTGTTTGTGTTCCCCTTTTCCCTGCAGCTTGGCCAGTGAGACCCCTGTTCCTCCGTGTCCAGTAGGAACAGGCCGTCTTACCTTGACTCCTAGTCCAGGGACCGGTCGGAGGGTGAGTTAGGGATCCGAGGTTCCGGAGCATGGGTCCTCCTACCTTAAAGGTCGGCCCATGCAGCTAGGAGTTAGGGTCAGGTTAGGGACGCTTTAGGAGGTGACCTGCTCCCTAATCCTGTTGTCCTGGCCGAGCAGCCATAGCATCACGTGGCATTGCACGGCTGAGGATTTTCCCCATCCTCAGCCATGACTGTATGAACCACAAAGGCTCCTCACGTGGTCTCCCCTCGAAAGAGGGGGCAGCATGTACCGCCATCTACGGATGGGGTGCATGCGCGTTCTCCGGAGGGAGAGCGTTATAGGGGTATCACCGGTTACGGCGCGGTGAGTGGCTTTCCCCGCCATTCCTTTCTCACCGTGTCCGTGTTGGTGTCTCCTTGTTTGTCATTCCCCTCCCCAGCTCCCATTGTTTTTTGTGCCTCACCAACCTTCCCCTTTTGCTGTTGGGAGGGGCTTTGAGGGGTGGGAGTATCCGTCCCTCGAAAGAGCGTGCAGCATGTACCGCCATCTGCGGAAGGGGTACATGCGCGCTCTTCGGAGGGAGAGCTTTCTGGGGGTTTCGCCTCTGATGGCGCGGTGAGTGGCGTTTCCCCGCCATCCCTTCACCGTTGCCTCGTTTGGCGTCCCCCTGATTTTATGGCACCGGTGTGTTTGTTTGGTGTGCGGGTGCACACCTTCGAAAGAGGGTGCAGCATGCAGTGCCATCCTCTTGTGGCCTGCATGCGCGTTCTCCGGAGGGAGAGCGTTCCGGGGGGATCTCCGTTAACGGCACGGTTGGTGGCTTTTCCCCGCCACCTTACCTTCCGTGTCCGTGTTGGGGATCCCTCGTCCCTCTCCATGTTCCCATCTCTGGTCGTTTGCTGGCAGCACTCCATAAGTGGTCCGGCTGCGTGCTGGTTAGGAGTGTCTGCTGGCAGCGACTGGAGTGGGGACGTGTGTGGAGAGTCCCCTCGATCATCTCTCTGTGGTTCTCCCCCCTGTGTCGCTGGTGCGGGCTGCAGGCCTCGTCGGACTGGCTGAGTTTTGTGCTGGGAGAGGATGCAGCTGACAGCGACTTTTTGGGAACCGTGTCTGAGAGTGGACGTCCCCTTCTCCCATCCCCTTGTGTGAGTCCCTCACGTGTTTGTTTTTTTTGGTGGGGGGGGGCTTTGAGGGGTGGGAGTGTCACGGCCACGGTTTTGGCCGTGACTCCTTGGGAGCCGCATACAGTTGCACGCGGTTTGGGTTGTTGTTTCAACCGCAGCTTGAGGCTTAATGTAGTTTGCCTCAAGTGCGATTGCCGCGGACAACAGGTATGTGTGCGGTCCCGTTGGAGTTAGTGTGCGTGTATGTATGTCTGTGTGCACTCTGTCTTATGTGTGGTGTGCACTTACATCTTCCCTTCACTGTGGTTGCCCGTGGCAACGTTTGGTTGTAGTGTGTACATGTGGTGGCAGTGTCCCGGCCTTTGGGCTGACTCCCAGGACATGCTTGCCACGCATGTCGTTGCCTGCGGCAACAGCCACAGTGTGTTCTTCAGTTGGACACTGTCTGTTTGAGTTTGTGTTTCCCTTCCCTGGTGCTGGAAGGGTTAATTCCCTTCCCAGTGTGTGTGTGACTCACTGGGTGTGTCTGACTGCTGGGTGTGGCTTCTTGGCCTATAAAGCCTTACTGTTAGCATATGTCTGTGGGTTGCTTCAGCCATGCTTAGCTGGAGCAGCCTCCTGTGTTTACCAACTGCCAGTGAGAGTCACCCTTGTGGTTCATAAATATTATGTCACATTAAGTTTATGTTCATCTTTATGTGTGATGTCTATGTGATGGTCTGTTGGGATTTTCCTATGTTGTTTAGTGCAGCTTATGGATCTGGATTCCTGTTTGCACAGGGATCCAGTCAGCAAGGCTGTGGCAGGTAGGTGGAACTCGGATAGTTCACCTGCCATATCCGTAAGTCTGTTTGTGTTCCCCTTTTCCCTGCAGCTTGGCCAGTGAGACCCCTGTTCCTCCGTGTCCAGTAGGAACAGGCCGTCTTACCTTGACTCCTAGTCCAGGGACCGGTCGGAGGGTGAGTTAGGGATCCGAGGTTCCGGAGCATGGGTCCTCCTACCTTAAAGGTCGGCCCATGCAGCTAGGAGTTAGGGTCAGGTTAGGGATGCTTTAGGAGGTGACCTGCTCCCTAATCCTGTTGTCCTGGCCGAGCAGCCATAACATCACGTGGCATCGCACGGCTGAGGATTTTCCCCATCCTCAGCCGTGACAATTTCTGAGGAAAAGTGCAGCCTGTTCTGTAAGTGTGTTAACCCTCTGTGTATCTTGCAAGAATATTGTGCCTGCCATTTTATATAAGCCTGCTTGAGACTGCTTCTGTCATATGGAACTGAACCTAAGACTGTAAATAGTTAACTGTTCAGTAAAAGGAAGTTCTGGTTCACCACAACAATGTGTTCCTCAGTTATTCCTATTATAAATCGGTGTGCCACCGTTACCGGCACTGGCGTCACAAACTTATGGGGATCTTGCCACCGGCACATTAAACCTGCAACATCCAGGGCACCTCATCTACCACCGGCCTTGTCCCTATATATTGAGAGTGCCCCAGAGGACTTCTGTGCCAGCCTCTCCATCACTGCTGTACGCCTGCCCAGGATCTTTCCTATAAACTGTGAGTAACCAAGAGCAACCCTCGATTGCCTATTAACCGTGACCTCACTATCGCAATACCCTGCAGGGCTGCGTACTGCAAGTGTTGCATAAATTTTTCACCAAGATCTTGCATTGATGATGGTAGAGTCTGACTGCTGCGCAAAGCCTTCTCCAGCACATCCCAAAGATTCTCAATGGGGTTAAGGTCTGGACACTGTGGTGGCCAATCCATGTGTGAAAATGATGTCTCATGCTTCCTGAACCACTCTTTCACAATTTGAGCCTGATGAATCCTGGCATTGTCATCTTGGAATGCCATCAAGGAAGAAAAATCCATTGATGGAATATCCTGGTCATTCAGTATGTTCAGGTAGTCAGCTGACCTCATTCTTGGAGCTCATACTGTTGCTGAACCTAGACCTGACCAACTGCAGCAACCCCAGATCATAGCACTGCCCCCACAGGCTTGTACAGTAGGCACTAGGCATGATGGGTGCATCACTTCATCTGCCTCTCTTTTTACCCTGATGCGCCCATCACTCTGGAACAGGGTAAATCTGGACTCATCAGACCACATGACCTTCTTCCATTGCTCCAGAGTCCAATCTTTATGCTCCCTACCAAATTGAAGCCTTTTTTTCTGGTTTGCCTGGTTTTCTTACGGCTACACAGCTGTTCAGTCCCAATCCCTTGAGTTCCCTTTGTGCGTGTGGAAATGCTTTTACTTTCACTATTAAACATAGCCCTGAGTTCTACTGTTGTTTTTCTTCGATTTGATTTCACCAAACGTTTAAGTGATCGTCGATCACCATCATTCAGGATTTTTTCCCCGTCACATTTCTTCCTCGAATACAATGGGTCCCCACTATCCTTCCAGTTTTTAATAATGCGTTGGACAGTTCTTAACCCAATTTTAGTAGTTTCTGTAATCTCCTTAGATGTTTTCTCTGCTTGATGCATGCCAATGATTTGACCCTTCTCAAACAGACTAACATCTTGTCCACGACCACGAGATGTGTCTTTATACATGGTTGTTTAAGAAATGAGAAGCAACTCATTGCACTAGTTGGGGTTAAATAGCTTATTGCCAGCTGAAAGATAATTGCCCATGCAGTAATTATCCAATAGGAGGCTCATACCTATTTGCTTAGTTAAATCCAGGTGGCGACTTTTTTTTTGGACAAGCAGTGTAAAACACTTGACCACTGTTACACTACGACTATGATACAGCTCATCCCAACATACAGACAAAGACTAAAAACTCCCAAACCTGTAGTGACCACAGTCAAGATATAGATTGGTGAAGCGGTAGAAAAACTACAGAGCTGCTTTGATTCAACAGACTGGAATATATTCAAAGAATCCACCAGTGACCTAATTGAATACACTGATGCTGTGACATAATATATTACCTTTTGCGAAGAGTCCTGCATCCCTATCAAAAAGTGCACCAGGTACAACAACGATAAGCCCTGGTTTACATTGCATCTTAGAAAGCTGCGCCTCGATAAAGAAAGGGCGTATCGTACAGGTGATAAAGTCCGCTACAAAGCTGCCAGATATAAACTGCAGAAGGCCATCTCTGCCGCAAAAACAATTATTCAAAAAGACTTGAAGAAAAATGTTCCACAATGGAGTCTTCCACAATATGGAAGTCTCTACATCAAATTACCAACTACAGAAGGAAAGCCCCACAATCATTAGATAACCTGCAGCTTGCTAATGAGCTGAACACATTATATTGTAGGTTTGATACAGCCAACAATAGCCATCCACTCCTAGTCAATTCTCATAATTTGCATCTTTGTTCCAACAGGCAAACCAAGCACTCCAGCCAGTCAACGTCTCCACCCCCTGTGGTACCGCAGCATCTACACAACACAGGATGTCAGCCACAATCTGCTGACCTGTCCCCAAAATGGCATCCACTATCATTATGCCAATTAGACGTAAACAATCTTTTCAAAAGACAAAAGATTAAGAAAGCAGCCGGCCCAGACTCTGTGTCTGTGAAATGTTAAAAATTCTGTGCTGATCAGCTAGCCTTTGTTTTCACAGACATATCAAAATCATCTCTGGAACTCTCAATGGTCCCTGCCTGTTTTAAACGCTCAATCATTGTCCCAGTTCCTAAAAATTCAAAACCTACATGTCTAAATGACTATAGGTCTGTTGCCCTTACATCATTGGTCATGAAAGCATTTGAATAATGGCTTATCTGAAATCCATCACAGATACCCTGCTGGACTCTCTGCAATTTTCCTACAGGTCTAATAGATCTGCAGATGATGCTGTAAACATGTGTATGCATTATGTACTAAAACATCTAGACTCCCCGGGAACCTATGCCAGAATTTTATTTGTGGATTTCAGCTCTGCATTTAATACCATAATACCATCGCTACACAGCAAGCTCTCCCACCTACGCATACCTGAATCCATCTGAAAATGGATAACCAATTTCTTAACCGAAAGGAGACAGCGGGTTAGACTTGGGAAACACACCTCAAGCTCTTTGACAGTCAGTACTGAAGCTCCCCAGGGCTTTGTGCTTTCCCCACTGCTCTACTCACTGTACACAAATGACTGCATCTCCACAGACCCATCTGTTAAGTTTGCAGATGACACAACAGTAGTTGGTCTCATACAAAATGGGAACGAGTCTGCATATAGGCATGAAGTGGGACAGATTTCCTCCTGGTGCAGCAACAACTTGGAACTTAATGCTCTTAAGACCATGGAGATGATAATAGACTTTAGGAGATCTCCCCCCCAGCACCTCCCTCTAATCATAAATGGATCTACAGTAACCCGAGTAGAGTCATTCAAGTTTCTTGGGACCACAATTTCCAACAACCTAAAATGGAACAACAATACTGTCTCTATCATCAAGAAAGCGCAACAGAGGATGTACCACCTACGGCAGCTGAAAAAGTTTGGTCTACTACAAAAATGAATGGTGCAGTTCTACACCGTGATCATCAAATCCATCATAACATCATCTATGACTGTATGGTTCGGCTCCTGCTCAGTATTATAAAAGGTGAGACTGCAGCGCATCATTCGAACAGCGGAACGGATAATTGGCTGTAGCTTACCTTCCCTGTAGGATCTTCACGCTAGCAGGTGTAGAAAGAGAGCGGCTAAGATTGCCTCAGACCCCTCTCACCCTGCTCACTCCATCTTCCAGCCTATGCCTTCAGGAGTGAGATACCGTTCAGTGGCTACTAAAACTTCCAGCCACAGGAACAGCCTTTTCCCTCAGGCAGTTGCCTTGCTTAATGCAGAACCACGCTAAAGCTGCTAGGACTTGAAATCATTATAGCATAGAACTGAAAACGAACACTTCTCCCTGTTTATTGCCACTAAAACTTACATACTGTCCTTGTCCTGCACTATCCATACTGTCTGTCCTTGTACGGTTTTGTTTGTGTCTGTCAAGAAACTGGTAAGTCAAATTCCTTGTAAGTGCAAACTTATTTGGCCAAAAAAATTGATTCTGATTCTGATAACCTCTTTAACACTGTATATGTGAATATTCCATGTAGATTTTTATTTTTTTTTACAAAAAAATAGGTGGACAGTTTTCTGGATATAATTTCTTGATATCACTCCATGCATTCTACTTCCTATCCTGACTCCCTCTTTGTTTGGACTTTTTGCATGCCCGACAGTCTAACTTTATTTTCTCAATCAAACTACAGTATTCACAGTGACAAGTGAGGAAAGGGGATGAGTGACTCAATCAGAACATCACACATTACTCTAATAAGTGCCGTGTTCTACTGTGGATATCTTTATCTAGATCAATCAAAAGGACAATACAGCCATCATACTATCCCAATTCTACACCAACTATTGTGGGGGTTACTCTTCAGATTACATTTTCCCCTCACAGCAGCATTAATCTGATCATGGATGATCTATCTACACATCAGCTAGGGCTGAATATTGTATATACCCTGTAAGCTAGGGAAACAGGATCACCCCACTGTATTTAGTAATATTCCTTAACACTGATGGGTTGTGACTGAAGGATGGATTACCTGTTCATATATCAGACTGACAACTAAGGTGAATTGTCACCTTACGCTTGCAAACTATACATTTATGTGTTGACAAAAACGTTGGTCACATCAACTCTTTTTTTTTTTAAACCCTTACCTAAGAACAACTGGCAGGATCCCTTTAAACTAGATTGCAAAAGTATAATTTTATGTTTACTGCTATTATTACAGAAACAACATACATTGTGTAATTTCCTTGTGTTATAAAAGAAGAAGCTAATAGGACACCACTAAGTAGATATTTTATTTAGCATATGTTGTCTATGATAAAATAACACGTTTATGTGTACCAGTAAATTATGAATACAGGTGGCATGAAATTAATCTAAGGCTGGGTTCACACGAGCGTGTCCGGATTAGTTCCGGATGCATCCTGGTATGTTGCGGCAAACTCGCGCGAGTAGGAATGCAATTGCAGTCAGTTTTGACTGCGATTGCGTTCCGATGTTCAGTTTTTATCGCGCGGGTGCAATGTGTTTTGCACGCGCGTGATAAAAAACCGACTGTGGTACCCAGACCCGAACTTCTTCACACCGCAGTGATGGACCATGTGATTGGAGCATGTGATCTGACGTCACCAAAGGTCCTTTAGCCCAGAGTTTATCTTTTAAAGAACTAAAGACCGGGAGAACTACGCGAACAAGAGGAGAAGGTGAGTTATTTTTTTTTATTTTTTTTAACCCTCAATTGACCTTGTACTAAGCATTCTGTTTTCAGAATGCTATTATTTTCCCTTATAACCATGTTATAAGGGAAAATAATATAGTGAATAGACTGTCACCTAGCAACCATGCGTGAAAATCGCACCGCATCCGCACTTGCTTGCGGATGCTTGCGATTTTCACGCAACCCCATTCACTTCTATGGGGCCTGCGTTGCGTGAAAAACGCAGAATATAGAGCATGCTGCGATTTTCACGCAACGCACAAGTGATGCGTGAAAATCACCGCTCATCTGAACAGCCCCATAGAAATGAATGGGTCAGGATTCAGTGCGGGTGCAATGCGTTCACCTACCGCATTGCACCCGCGCGGAATACTCGCCCGTGTGAACGCAGCCTAAATCTGTTTCTATTACCAGTAATAATCAAACAGTTTTTAATTGTTCCATGATTCATTCATACCCATCAGGCACTCACCATTAAAGCTGAAATCTTTAACCTGAAATCTTAGCCAAGCTACATTTAAATGATAATAAATTATATACCAGGGGTGCACAACCAGTAGCCAGGGACCATATGTGGTCTGTGTGACCACCAACCATCTGGTCACAAATATGCTTGTTTGTGTCTGGACTTTACTCACATATATTTTCTATATCAGAAAGAAGAAAAATGGCAAATATTGTGGAAGCAGGGACATATAAGTACTAATGGAGACCTAAGTGGTCATCTCAGGGACTTACATTTATTGTCAGAATGGGTGTCTTCTGAACCCTTTGTGGCTGTCACGAACCTGCGGGTGAGAACCCACTGTGCCACGTGTCCTACCTCCTCTAAGGACTAAGTGAACCCCTCGATCTTCACAGTACCCATGATGGTGGGGATAGACTTTCCCGAGGGGAACACCAGGTCACTACCTCTTCAGGAGGATTGTCACACAAGGCAGCTGGTCCAGGCAGACCAGGAGGTACCTGAGCAAGGTACCAGAGGTACAGGCGTTGTCAGCAGGCTGAGTCGTAACCAGGAGCAACAGTGTAGGACCGAAGGATGAGGCAGAGGCGAAGTGAAACAGGAACATAAGCAGATATCAGGAACCTTAGCAGGACACAAGGACTTTGACACTGAGGCATCTGGGAAGGGGGCTGAGCCACTTATGTGCAGGAGGGCTAGGATTGGTCAGTGAGGTCACATGACCTAACCCATAAAGCACAGGAAGTGGTACGTGCCGATCCTTAAGGAAGTGCTGCAGGGAACAAGCAGCAAGCATGCTGTGGCCAGGGCTAAGAGGAAACTGTGGAGAGGATCCCAGAACAACAGTACCTACACAGACAGAGCCCAGAACTGCAGCGGTGAATGGGAAGAACTGGCAGCAGATCACTGCTGAACATGGCGCCCGGGACCGCGGCAGTAAGCAGGGAAACAGCGGCGCACAGCAGCCGCTGTTAAAGTGCCACTCCAGTAAGAAGTAGATGAAGGGCAGAAGTTGCCATGCATGGATGCAGCTAACTTTATTGCAGTTTAAGGGGTAGGCTGTTTCTCCCAATAGGTGGGAGTCCTGGAGGTGGAGCTGTCACTTATCAGGCATTCATTTAAAGCGGTTGTCCCATTACAGGAATTTAAAGAGGTAGTCCTATCTTGGACAATGATGGAATACTGCTACACATTTGGGATCTTCTCCTATCACCAGAACGGACTTACAAAGTGAATACTGAAAAGTGGCATGCATATGCAATTATTCTCCATCCATCAATATGTACGTTTCAAAAATAGTCAGCAGCTGGCTCAGCTATTTCCTGCAGTCCCATAGTGGTGAATAGGGAGGTGGCTGCATCTGATTAGTGCCATTTCCATTCACTGTTGTGGGACTTCTGACAATAGTGACGCATGCTCATTTGACTGTTTTTGGAATCTCCATAATGATCAATGGAGAGCACATTGAACACTCCTGTGGTGTGCTCTCCTTCACTTTGGGATCCTTATTCTCTAGATCGGAGCAGGACCCAGATATCCCAGATGGGCCAACCCCTTTAGGCATCTGATTGGTGGGGATTTAACTGCTGGGGCTCTCGGCTATCTCCATCAGTCCCATACAGCTTTATGGAGCAGGAGACATTTTTGTGTGCATGCTGCTCCATTCAAAAAGAAAAGAGCCCCCATTCTCATGACCAGTGGAGACCCGATGGTAAGACCTCCACCAATCAGACATTTATCCCCTATCCTGTGGATAGAGTATACGTTATTGTAATGGGACAATCCCTTTAATGTCTCATATGGTAATACCCCTTTAAGTTTTATTGCAGTCCTTTGTTTGCATTGGAGTGTATGCAAATTTTACTATGTTCCTATGGAGCCCAGCCACAGACAGGGTCTTCAAAGGAATACAGCTGTGGCAGCCTCCGATCATTCAGGTGGACCAAGGCTGCTACACACAACATCCGGATCCCAGGTTTCTCGCTAGGGGGAGTTGTTTCACACCCTGGAGTACATGCTCCTGGAATTTGAGCATACATTGATCGCATACATTATCCCCGGGTGTCTGCTGTTTAAAACAACGGGTACCCGGCGGCTATGTTGCTCATGAGCGGGAACCATATTTAAATATAAAGCCGCGTTCCAGATACTACTGCTCAGATGGAAATAAACTCCAATTCCAGCATCAAACCTTTTCAGTACAGTGGTCACCAGCCATGAGAATGTTCATAAAGTCAAGTTGTACCATCCCTTTTTGTAGTCTCAAAGTGAAATCACAGAATATACAGCAAATACGTAGCCTATTCTGACAGCAGTTAAATAACAAAACAGAAATCCGTAGAATATACTCAAAATGCTCTAATTACTTAACGCTTCTCAAACATAAATCATTACTTCTGTCAAATCCATTAATGTGTAATTACATTGTCTTTTTGCCTACCAATTACTTGGTAACCTTGTATCTGCACACCTCCTTTCACCTCTAGGTTTGAAGTATATTACAGATACAATAATAAAATCAGTAATCCATTATTACATAATTAAATTCACTGTACAAAAAAATATAAATGTTCAAAATAATAAAGTAGAGCATTGACCTTGTACTTACTGTAGTTGTTAAAGCTCCAGCACCACTTATCAAGCCATTTACTTTAATACATCCATAAATACAGTTGCAAGAAAAAGTATGTGAACCCTTTGCAATGATATGGATTTCTGCACAAATTGGTCATAAAATGTGATCTGATATTCATCTAAGTAACAACAATAGACAATCACAGTCTGCTTAAACTAATAACACACAAAGAATAAAATGTTACCATGTTTTTATTAAACACCACGTAAACATTCACAGTGCAGATGGAAAAAGTATGTGAACCCCTAGACTAATGACATCTCCAAGAGCTAATTGGAGTGAGGTGTCAGCCAACTGGAGTCCAATCAATAAGATGAGATTGGAGGAGTTGGTTACAGCTGCCCGGCCCTTTAAAAAACACACACTAGTTCTGGGTTTGCTTTTCACAAGAATAATTGCCTGATGTGAATGATGCCTTGCACAAAAGAGCTCTCAGAAGACCTAAAATTAAGAATTGTTGACTTGCATAAAGCTGGAAAGGGTTATAAAAGTATCTCCAAAAGCCTTGCTGTTCATCAGTCCACGGTAAGACAAATTGTCTATAAATGTAGAAAGTTCAGCACTGCTGCTACTCTCCCTAGGAGTGGCCGTCCTGTAAAGATGACTGCAAGAGCACAGCGCAGACTGCTCAAAGAGGTGAAGAAGAATCCTAGAGTGTCAGCTAAAGACTTACAAAAGTCTCTGGCATATGCTAACATCCCTGTAAAACACTAAACAAGAATGGATTTCATGGGAGGATACCACAGAGGAAGCCACTGCTGTCCCAAAAAAACATTGCTGTTTACAATTTGCACAAGAGCACCTGGATGTTCCACAGCAGTACTGGCAAAATATTCTGTGGACAGATGAAACCAGAGCGAACCCGAGCATCCACGGGTCCGCTCATCTCTAACCATTAGCAGATTATATAGAAAGTATTACCTAAGATCTTCTAAAAATACCCCCCCACCAACCTATTTAGTGCCACCAAAATAAGTGGTAAACCCTAAATATTGATTCCTTCTGACTTCAAATGACAGCTTCTTAAAAATAAGACAGACTCCAGACTAGAACCTCCATAGCATAGAACTCAGATCAGTTCCTACATAATATAGACTTGAAATTATATAGACCTTTATATACAGTCCTCAGACCAAGCTGCTCTGTTATACAGACTTCAGACTAGCCCTGTCCTTTATACAGACCCTAGATCAAAACCGTTTTTTATACAGGTCTCAAACCAGACATATAGACACTTAACTTTTTCTGTTCCTGGACTCCTGGGAGCACCTTGCACCATGTCCTAACATTGTATGTTGTGTGCTTTTACAGAGTGTACATGTTAAGGTGACATATAGGTGAAACTCGAAAACTTAGAATATCGTGCAAAGTTCATTTATTTCAGTAATGCAACTTAAAAGGTGAAACTAATATATGAGATAGACTCATTGCATGCAAAGCGAGATATTTCAAGCCTTTATTTGTTATAATTTGGATGATTATGGCTTACAGCTTATGAAAACACCAAAGTCACAATCTCAGGAACCCTTTGCTCAGGGGGTATGGATTAATTAGCTGACTAGAGTGTGACACTTTCAGCCTAGAATATTGAACCTTTTCACAATATTCTAATTTTAAGTTGCATTAATGCAACTCCTTTTAAGCTGCAATTACTGAAATACATGAACTTTTGCACGATATTCTAATTTTTTGAGTTTCACCTATACATGTCATGATAATGATAAAGAAATGTGAAAAAGAACAAAGAGCAGGTGGTGCTATACAGATACATTTTATTGAATTACTCAGTGGCTATAAAATTTTTTTAATTGCATGCAATTACAAAAGAATTCACATCCAGGTGCTGGTATGAAAACTGTAAAATATTTTTTTATTGGACAACCCCTTTTATCAAATTTCTCTAATAGTGACTATAAGGTATCACTAACACTTTGAAATGAGAATAGAACACTTTAACCCCTTCAGGCCATTGCCCTTTTTTCCATTTTTTGACCCACTGCTACTGTTCAGTGAATCAAAATCCACAAAGAAGCCAAATTTCCTCTTGCTTCGTGGTAGTGAATCGATTTAACCTAAAATAGTGCAAAAAAATAAAAAATCATACTTACCTGATCTATTTGCTCATGAGGGGCCAGCTGCCGCCAACTTGCTTGAAGATCTCACACAAAATTCTGTGCGCAGTAACATATGATGTCACAATGCCGGCCGACTTGCTCGCCAATTCAGTCAGCCCTCCAGAAATGAATGGGAGCAGCGACCACGCAAGCACGGTGCGCTCCCATTCAATCCTATGGTGAGAACGATTGGCGGTGGCCGGCCACCACCTTCCCTGCTCCATTCTCAGTGTAGGTGCAGGTTCCTGAGATGGGACCCGCACCTATCAGACAATGGTGGCATATTCTAGTGATATGCCCTCATTGTCTGAGATGGGAATACCCCTTTAAGTATGAGTTTGAGGGGTTATCCCACAAACAGCATTCATCACCTGTCCACAGGATACGTGAAAAATGTACGCTCTCTCGGAATCTGACAGCTGGGTCCCTCAACAATCCTGACAACAGAGATCACAGGGTGCCTCATTTAAATGGAGCTGTAGTGCACATCAGTCCATTGTTTCATTGACTTCTATGAAACAGATGTAGACAGTGCTCACACACTTATCACCTATTATCCACCTTAATTAATTGTAGATCACCTTGATATTAAAATGCTTGTTTTGCTATGGACAGCCCAGATCAAGGGATCTTCTTATCTCCTCCATTTAACCCTCTGAATTCAATTCATACAACTACCTGAAGCAAAAAAAAATAAAGAAGTTAGACTAGATGGAATGCAAAACAGGGAAAACATTTTCCAGTCCACAAGGCCAATATTGGTCTATCTCTATAGGGTTTAAGTTGGAGCATGTTGATGTTAATAGCCAGAGCTGAAAGTCACATCATTGTCAGGATCTCTTCTCTAGAGAACCACTTGAAGTTAATGAAATCAATGCATACCTACAGATTGACACCATGTATTGCCTCATTTTTCTGAAAGCAGTGCAGTGGTCAATGAAGAGTGGACACTGGGATCCACATCCTGAAAAGGCTTCATCTAAACTAGACAAGCCCTTTCAAAAAATGTAAGCACATGTATTTTGATGGCAAGGTGGAAGTGATGGTGTCAAACCTACAGCACCACTACGTAGATCTGCCTGCTTTCTAAAGTAGCTTTCCCCATACAATAAATGGAAGAAGCATTGTTTTCTGTCCCTGCTAAAACATGATGGTTAATTAGTTATTTGATTATGATAATCAAATACACTAATCACAGCAGTCTTGATGAAAATTCAGAAATTATCCCTAGAGGGCTTCGGTCCAGTAAATGTGTTGACAGGCTATTTGTTATTATGATGGTGATGCATCACAATGCTTTACAAAGACACAAAGACAGTCTGTGGGTATGGTGCATGATAATCAAGAACAAAACAAATGGAGCAAAAGATAGATTACAAAACAAATCAGGTTCATAGCAAATGGCATGCTCAAGCCAATCACAGCTCACTTGTACGCTTTTACTGTACTCATTAAATATATTTATTTGGAACAATGAATGACCTATGTTTTCCAATATCATACTCAGTCTTCTTTATTCTTTCCCTGTGTAATTATTCTTCTCCTAATTTAGAAATGATGTGCTATTAATGATAATTTAATAGAGGAAAATATCATATTGCTAGTTGTCTTTTGGATTTAACAGTTTAAAACTTTATAATGATCAGAAAGTATAATCAAAGGGAATCTGTCAGCAGTTTTATGCTGTTCTATACGAGGGCAGCAAAAAATGGTGACATTGATGCTGATTCAAACACACAGCTGCTTACCACTTATTATAGTAACATAGTACATATGGCCGAAAAAAGACATTTGTCCATCCAGTTTGGCCTGTTATCCTGCAAGTTGATCCAGAGGAAGGCAAAAATAATTATGGAATTATTGAGCAAAAAAGTAAGGAATCAAGGAATTGAATTTGTTTATGCTGCTATCAAGTAGGCCAGCTATAGTGATAGATTCCCTTTAACGCCATTCCCAAAAAGTTATTTGATAAATGTATTATAAATGTCCTTTAAACATAAAGAAAAGTCTGATTGCCACTTTCAAATCAGGATGGGTAGTAAAGCTTTTTCTAGCTCAGGAAAAAGTAAGAATTTGACTATGACAGAGAAGACTGAAAAGCAGTGTTTGAATAGAAATGCATTCTATGTATTGTGTGGGAGGAGATGTACTGTACATTGAACAGGTATGATTTTCGTAATGCAGTGGATCTGTGGGTGTCATTTAACACAGGCTTGTTCTGTGACACGTGCAGAGGTCATTGTACAAGGAAGGGGTAGAAAAGCTTTGACAATCACCTATTGTGAATGGTGGATCCTGTATTATCTATAGGTAGATGATATTTGTCATTGGAATCTTGCTTACGATAATGGGATGACTGCTGAAATGTGATCCAAAAAGAAGTATTGCTTATTATTAGGCTTAGCGGCTAGTTCAAGAACTAAAGTAAGATTTGAATCAATATCATACTGAACACAAAAGCGATTTCCCAAATTTTGACAAGACATAGAACATTTGTTTAACCCATAACATGTAAGTAAGGTTAATAATAATAATAATAATAATAATTTTATTGTAATATAAATGATATTTCAAAAATCTTTAGTTTTACTCAAATTCATCAATGCAAAAATGAATGCACTCCCCATCAAAATCTATATCTAGTATTTTGTATGACTCCATGATTTTTAAGCACCATGCCTTCTAGGCATGGAGGGAACAAGTTAGCAATATATTGCAACATCTATCTTTTTCCATTCTTCAAGGATGACTTCTTTTAGAGCCTGGATGCTGGATGGAGTGTGATGCTCAACTTGTCTCTTCAGAATTCCCCACAAGTTTGATTGGTTCCAGATCAGGAGACATACAGTACTTGGCCACTGAATCACTTTCACCCTGTTCTTGTTCAGATATGTAACAGTGGCCTTAGATGTGTGTTTTGGATCATTGTCATGTTGGAAAAGTGCAAAACAACCAAGGGCACAGAGTAATTGTAGCATCTTCTCTTTTAATCTAGAGCAGTACATCTGTGAATTTATGATACCATCAATGAAATGAACTTCCTCGACACCAGCAGCACTCATGCAGCCCCACATAAGGACACTGCTACTACCATGTTTCACTGTAGGCACCATGCATTTTCCTTTGTACTCCTCACCTTTGAGACACAATACAATTTTAAAGCCATCAGTTCCAAAAACATTTATCTTGGTCTCATCACTCCAGAATATAGAGTCCCAGTAGTCTTCATTAGAGTTGAGCGAACACCTGGATGTTCGAGTTCGAGAAGTTCGGCCGAACTTCCCGTAAATGTTCGGGTTCGGGATCCGAACCCGAACCGAACTTCGTCCCGAACCCGAACCCCATTGAAGTCAATGGGGACCCGAACTTTTGGGCACTAAAAAGGCTGTAAAACAGCCCAGGAAAGAGCTAGAGGGCTGCAAAAGGCAGCAACATGTAGGTAAATCCCCTGCAAACAAATGTGGATAGGGAAATGAATTAAATTAAATTAAAATTAAAAAAATAAAAATGAACCAATATCAATTGGACAGAGGTCCCATAGCAGAGAATCTGGCTTCACGTCAGCAGAGAATCAGTCTCTTCATGCCATAGCAGAGAATCTGGCT
Source organism: Bufo bufo (assembly GCF_905171765.1). Taxonomy (NCBI): domain Eukaryota; kingdom Metazoa; phylum Chordata; class Amphibia; order Anura; family Bufonidae; genus Bufo; species Bufo bufo. The sequence goes on along the minus strand of NC_053391.1, from coordinate 519,927,219 downwards.
TCATGTCAGCGCAGAATCAGTCTTCATGTCATAGCAGAGAATCAGGCTTCACGTCACCCACCACTGGTACAGGCCACTGTCACACATTTAGGCCCCGGCACCCAGACAGAGGAGAGTGGTCCCGTAACAGAGAATCTGGCCTTATGTCAGCGCAGAATCTGTCTTCATGTCATAGCAGAGAATCAGGCTTCACGTCACCCACCACTGGAACAGGCCACTGTCACACATTTAGGCCCTGGCACCCAGACAGAGGAGAGAGGTCCCGTAACAGAGAATATGGCCTTATGTCAGCGCAGAATCTGTCTTCATGTCATAGCAGAGAATCAGGCTTCACGTCACCCACCACTGGAACAGGCCACTGACACACATTTAGGCCCAGGCAACCAGGCAGAGGAGAGAGGTCCCGTAACAGAGAATCTGGCCTTATGTCAGCGCAGAATCTGTCTTCATGTCATAGCAGAGAATCAGGCTTCACGTCACCCACCACTGGAACAGGCCACTGTCACACATTTAGGCCCCGGCACCCAGACAGAGGAGAGCGGTCCCGTAACAGAGAATCTGGCCTTATGTCAGCGCAGAATCTGTCTTCATGTCATAGCAGAGAATCAGGCTTCATGTCAGCAGAGAATCAGTCTCATCATGCCACAGCAGAGAATCTGGCTTCATGTCAGCGCAGAATCAGTCTTCATGTCATAGCAGAGAATCAGGCTTCACGTCACCCACCACTGGAACAGGCCACTGTCACACATTTAGGCCCCGGCACCCAGACAGAGAAGAGCGGTCCCGTAACAGAGAATCTGGCCTTATGTCAGCGCAGAATCTGTATTCATGTCATAGCAGAGAATCAGGCTTCACGTCACCCACCACTGGAACAGGCCACTGTCACACATTTAGGCCCAGGCACCCAGACAGAGGAGAGCGGTCCCGTAACAGAGAATCTGGCCTTATGTCAGCGCAGAATCTGTCTTCATGTCATAGCAGAGAATCAGGCTTCACGTCACCCACCACTGGAACAGGCCACTGTCACACATTTAGGCCCAGGCACCCAGGCAGAGGAGAGAGGTCCCGTAACAGAGAATCTGGCCTTATGTCAGCGCAGAATCTGTCTTCATGTCATAGCAGAGAATCAGGCTTCACGTCACCCACCACTGGAACAGGCCACTGTCACACATTTAGGCCCCGGCACCCAGACAGAGGAGAGCGGTCCCGTAACAGAGAATCTGGCCTTATGTCAGCGCAGAATCTGTATTTATGTCATAGCAGAGAATCAGGCTTCACGTCACCCACCACTGGAACAGGCCACTGTCACACATTTAGGCCCAGGCACCCAGGCAGAGGAGAGAGGTCCCGTAACAGAGAATCTGGCCCTATGTCAGCGCAGAATCTGTATTCATGTCATAGCAGAGAATCAGGCTTCACGTCACCCACCACTGGACAGGCCACTGTCACACATTTAGGCCCAGGCACCCAGGCAGAGGAGAGAGGTCCCGTAACAGAGAATCTGGCCTTATGTCAGCGCAGAATCTGTATTCATGTCATAGCAGAGAATCAGGCTTCACTTCACCCACCACTGGAACAGGCCACTGTCACACATTTAGGCCCAGGCACCCAGGCAGAGGAGAGAGGTCCGGTAACAGAGAATCTGGCCTTATGTCAGCGCAGAATCTGTCTTCATGTCATAGCAGAGAATCAGGCTTCACGTCACCCACCACTGGAACAGGCCACTGTCACACATTTAGGCCCAGGCACCCAGACAGAGGAGAGCGGTCCCGTAACAGAGAATCTGGCCTTATGTCAGCGCAGAATCTGTCTTCATGTCATAGCAGAGAATCAGGCTTCACGTCACCCACCACTGGAACAGGCCACTGTCACACATTTAGGCCCAGGCACCCAGGCAGAGGAGAGAGGTCCCGTAACAGAGAATATGGCCTTATGTCAGCGCAGAATCTGTCTTCATGTCATAGCAGAGAATCAGGCTTCACGTCACCCACCACTGGAACAGGCCACTGTCACACATTTAGGCCCCGGCACCCAGACAGAGGAGAGCGGTCCCGTAACAGAGAATCTGGCCTTATGTCAGCGCAGAATCTGTCTTCATGTCATAGCAGAGAATCAGGCTTCACGTCAGCCACCACTGGAACAGGCCACTGTCACACATTTAGGCCCAGGCACCCAGGCAGAGGAGAGAGGTCCCGTAACAGAGAATCTGGCCTTATGTCAGCGCAGAATCTGTCTTCATGTCATAGCAGAGAATCAGGCTTCACGTCACCCACCACTGGAACAGGCCACTGTCACACATTTAGGCCCAGGCAACCAGGCAGAGGAGAGAGGTCCCGTAACAGAGAATCTGGCCTTATGTCAGCGCAGAATCTGTCTTCATGTCATAGCAGAGAATCAGGCTTCACGTCACCCACCACTGGAACAGGCCACTGTCACACATTTAGGCCCAGGCAACCAGGCAGAGGAGAGAGGTCCCGTAACAGAGAATCTGGCCTTATGTCAGCGCAGAATCTGTCTTCATGTCATAGCAGAGAATCAGGCTTCACGTCACCCACCACTGGAACAGGCCACTGTCACACATTTAGGCCCCGGCACCCAGACAGAGGAGAGCGGTCCCGTAACAGAGAATCTGGCCTTATGTCAGCGCAGAATCTGTCTTCATGTCATAGCAGAGAATCAGGCTTCACGTCACCCACCACTGGAACAGGCCACTGTCACACATTTAGGCCCAGGCACCTAGGCAGAGGAGAGAGGTCCCGTAACAGAGAATCTGGCCTTATATCAGCGCAGAATCTGTATTCATGTCATAGCAGAGAATCAGGCTTCACGTCACCCACCACTGGAACAGGCCACTGTCACACATTTAGGCCCAGGCACTCAGGCAGAGGAGAGAGGTCCCGTAACAGAGAATCTGGCCTTATGTCAGCGCAGAATCTGTATTCATGTCATAGCAGAGAATCAGGCTTCACGTCACCCACCACTGGAACAGGCCACTGTCACACATTTAGGCCCCGGCACCCAGACAGAGGAGAGGTTCATTCAACTTTGGGTTGCCCTGCAATATAATGGTAAAATGAAATTAAAAATAGTATTGAATGAGGAAGTGCCCTGGAGTAGAATAATATATTTTTAAGGGGAGGTAGTTAATATCTAATCTGCACAAGGGATGGACAGGTCCTGTGGGATCCATGCCTGGTTCATTTTTATGAACGTCAGCTTGTCCTCATTGGCTGTAGACAGGCGGCTGCATTTGTCTGTAATGACGCCCCCTGCCGTGCTGAATACACGTTCAGACAAAACGCTGGCCGCCGGGCAGGCCAGCACCTCCAAGGCATAAAAGGCTAGCTCTGGCCACGTGGACAATTTGGAGACCCAGAAGTTGAATGGGGCCGAACCATCAGTCAGTACGTGGAGGGGTGTGCACAGGTACTGTTCCACCATGTTAGTGAAATGTTGCCTCCTGCTAACACGTTCCGTATCAGGTGGTGGTGCACTTAGCTGTGGCGTGTTGACAAAACTTTTCCACATCTCTGCCATGCTAACCCTGCCCTCAGAGGAGCTGGGCGTGACACAGCTGCGTTGGCGACCTCTTGCTCCTACTCTGCCTTCGCCTTGGGCTTCCACTGGTTCCCCTGTGACATTTGGGAATGCTCTCAGTAGCGCGTCTACCAACGTGCGCTTGTACTCGCGCATCTTCCTATCACGCTCCAGTCTAGGAAGTAAGGTGGGCACATTGTCTTTGTACCAGGGATCCAGCAGGATGGCAACCCAGTAGTCCGAACACTTTAAAATGTGGGCAACTCTGCTGTCGTTGCGCAGGCACTGCAGCATGTAGTCGCTCATGTGTGCCAGGCTGCCCAGAGGTAAGGACAAGCTGTTCTCTGTGGGAGGCGTATCATCATCGTCCTGTGTTTCCCCCCAGCCACGCACCAGTGATGGGCCCGAGCTGCTTTGGGTGCCACCCCGCTGTGAACATGCTTCATCCTCATCCTCCTCCACCTCCTCCTCGTCCTCGTCGTCCTCCAGTAGTGGGCCCTGTCTGGCCACATTTGTACCTGGCCTCTGGTGTTGCAAAAAACCTCTCTCTGAGTCACTTCGAAGAGACTGGCCTGAAAGTGCTAAAAATGACCCCTCTTCCTCCTCTTCCTCCTGGGCCACCTCCTCTTCCATCATCGCCCTAAGTGTTTTCTCAAGGAGACATAGAAGTGGTATTGTAACGCTGATAACGGCGTCATCGCCACTGGCCATGTTGGTGGAGTACTCGAAACAGCGCAACAGGGCACACAGGTCTCGCATGGAGGCCCAGTCATTGGTGGTGAAGTGGGTCTGATCCGCAGTGCGACTGACCCGTGCGTGCTGCAGCTGAAACTCCACTATGGCCTGCTGCTGCTCGCACAGTCTGTCCAGCATATGCAAGGTGGAGTTCCACCTGGTGGGCACGTCGCATATGAGGCGGTGAGCGGGAAGGCCGAAGTTACGCTGTAGCGCAGACAGGCGAGCAGCGGTAGGGTGTGAACGCCGGAAGCGCGACCAGACGGCCCGCACTTCATGCAGCAGCTCTGACATGTCGGGGTAGTTGCGAATGAACTTCTGCACCACCAAATTCAGCTCATGCGCCAGGCAAGGGATGTGCGTCAAACCGGCTAGTCCCAGAGCTGCAACGAGATTTCGCCCATTATCGCACACCACCAGGCCGGGCTTGAGGCTCACCGGCAGCAACCACTCGTCGGTCTGTTGTTCTATACCCCGCCACAACTCCTGTGCGGTGTGGGGCCTGTCCCCCAAACATATGAGTTTCAGAATGGCCTGCTGACGTTTACCCCGTGCTGTGCTGAAGTTGGTGGTAAAGGTGTGTGGCTGACTGGATGAGCAGGTGGAAGAAGAGGAGGAGGAAGCTGAGTAGGAGGAGGAGGAGACAGAAGGCAAAGAATGTTGCCCTGCGATCCTTGGCGGCGGAAGGACGTGCGCCAAATAGCTCTCCGCCTGGGGCCCAGCCGCCACTACATTTACCCAGTGTGCAGTTAGGGAGATATAGCGTCCCTGGCCGTTCTTACTGGTCCACGTATCTGTGGTTAGGTGGACCTTGCCACAGATGGCGTTGCGCAGTGCACACTTGATTTTATCGGACACTTGTTTGTGCAGGGAAGGCACGGCTCTCTTGGAGAAGTAGTGGCGGCTGGGAACAACATACTGTGGGACAGCAAGTGACATGAGCTGTTTAAAGCTGTGTGTGTCCACCAGCCTAAATGACAGCATTTCATAGGCCAGTAGTTTAGAAATGCTGGCATTCAGGGCCAGGGATCGAGGGTGGCTAGGTGAGAATTTACGCTTTCTCTCAAATGTTTGTGAGATGGAGAGCTGAACGCTGCCGTGTGACATGGTTGAGATGCTTGGTGACGCAGGTGGTGGTGTTGGTGGTACATCCCATGTTTGCTGGGCGGCAGGTGCCAACGTTCCTCCAGAGGCGGAGGAAGAGGCCGAGGCGGCGGCAGCAGCAGCAGAAGAGGCCGAGGCGGCAGCAGCAGAAGAGGTAGCAGGGGGAGCCTGAGTGACTTCCTTGTTTTTAAGGTGTTTACTCCACTGGAGTTCATGCTTTGCATGCAGGTGCCTGGTCATGCAGGTTGTGCTAAGGTTCAGAACGTTAATGCCTCGCTTCAGGCTCTGATGGCACAGCGTGCAAACCACTCGGGTCTTGTCGTCAGCACATTGTTTGAAGAAGTGCCATGCCAGGGAACTCCTTGAAGCTGCCTTTGGGGTGCTCGGTCCCAGATGGCGGCGGTCAGTAGCAGGCGGAGTCTCTTGGTGGCGGGTGTTCTGATTTTGCCCACTGCTCCCTCTTTTGCTACGCTGTTGGCTCGGTCTCACCACTGCCTCTTCCTATGAACTGTGAAAGTCAGTGGCACGACCTTCATTCCATGTGGGGTCTAGGACCTCATCGTCCCCTGCATCGTCTTCCACCCAGTCTTGATCCCTGACCTCCTGTTCAGTCTGCACACTGCAGAAAGACGCAGCAGTTGGCACCTGTGTTTCGTCATCATCAGAGACGTGCTGAGGTGGTATTCCCATGTCCTCATCATCAGGAAAAATAAGTGGTTGTGCGTTAGTGCATTCTATCTCTTCCACCCCTGGGGAAGGGCTAGGTGGATGCCCTTGGGAAACCCTGGCAGCAGAGTCTTCAAACAGCATAAGAGACTGCTGCATAACTTGAGGCTCAGACAGTTTCCCTGATATGCATGGGGGTGATGTGACAGACCGATGGGCTTGGTTTTCATGCGCCATCTGTGCGCTTTCTGCAGAAGACTGGGTGGGAGATAATGTGAACGTGCTGGATCCACTGTCGGCCACCCAATTGACTAATGCCTGTACCTGCTCAGGCCTTACCATCCTTAGAACGGCATTGGGCCCCACCAAACATCGCTGTAAATTCTGCTGGCTACTGGGACCTGAGGTAGTTGGTTCACTAGGACGTGTGGCTGTGGCAGAACGGCCACGTCCTCTCCCAGCACCAGAGGGTCCACTAACACCACCACGACCATGTCCACGTCCGCGTCCCTTATTAGATGTTTTCCTCATTGTTCCCGTCCACCACAATTTTGAGAATGGCAAATTTGGGAATGCTTTTTCAACCCAGAACAAAAAGTCTGCTTTTACGGTCACTACAAATAACTTGACCAGCTAAAACTGTGCAGATTTGGTTGAATAGAGATGTGAGACCTGTTTTTTTTTTGTGCTGTGTGACAGTTATAGGTTTAATCACAGAATGACACTTCTATCAGCACGCTAGCGTGTGTCTTAGGTTTTTCTGAATGACACTATCAATACCTTCAATGTAAGATTTTCTTTTTGGGATAGATTTCAAGTAGGCCTCAAATACCACAAACTAGTAATTTTGAGAATGGCAAACTTGGGAATGCTTTTTCAACCCAGAACAAAAAGTCTGCTTTTACGGTCACTACAAATAACTTGACCAGCTAAAACTGTGCAGATTTGGTTGAATAGAGATGTGAGACCTGTTTTTTTTTGCGCTGTGTGACAGTTATAGGTTTAATCACAGAATGACACTTCTATCAGCACGCTAGCGTGTGTCTTAGGTTTTTCTGAATGACACTATCAATACCTTCAATGTAAGATTTTCTTTTTGGGATAGATTTCAAGTAGGCCTTAAATACCACAAACTAGTTATTTTGAGAATGGCAAATTTGGGAATGCTTTTTCAACCCAGAACAAAAAGTCTGCTTTTACGGTCACTACAAATAACTTGACCAGCTAAAACTGTGCAGATTTGGTTGAATAGAGATGTGAGACCTGTTTTTTTTTGCGCTGTGTGACAGTTATAGGTTTAATCACAGAATGACACTTCTATCAGCACGCTAGCGTGTGTCTTAGGTTTTTCTGAATGACACTATCAATACCTTCAATGTAAGATTTTCTTTTTGGGATAGATTTCAAGTAGGCCTCAAATACCACAAACTAGTTATTTTCAGAATGGCAAATTTGGGAATGCTTTTTCAACCCAGAACAAAAAGTCTGCTTTTACGGTCACTACAAATAACTTGACCAGCTAAAACTGTGCAGATTTGGTTGAATAGAAATGTCAGGTCTATTTTTTAGGTGCTGGGTGACAGGCTCAACTTGCCCCTGATGTAATATATGGCCAAAAAATAACCACACTGTTGATGGTTAAATGCACTTGGGTGACACAGGCTCAGCCTGCAGCTGATGTAGTATATGGCCAAAAAATAATCAGACTGTTGATGGTTAAATGCACTTGTGTGACACAGGCTCAGCCTGCAGCTGATGTAATATATGGCCAAAAAATAACCAGACTGTTGATGGTTAGATGCACTTCGGTGACACAGGCTCAGCCTGCAGCTGATGTAGGATATAGCACAAAATAACCACACTATCGATGGTTAAATACACTTGGTGATAGCTCGTGCTGGCGCACCACAAGTCACAAAATGGCCGCCGATCACCCCAAAAAAAAAAAAGTGATCTAAAAACGCTCTGGGCAGCCTCAAAAAAGTGAGCAAGTCAATAATAGCACTTCAATGATCCACAGCTGCAGATCGATCACAGAATGAAGTCTTTTGGAGGAGTTAATCTGCCTAATCTCGCCCTAACATCGCAGCTGCAACCTCTCCCTATACTGATCATAGCAGAGTGACGTGCGGCGCTACGTGACTCCAGCTTAAATAGAGGCTGGTTCACATGGTGCACTGGCCAATCACAGCCATGCCAATAGTAGGCATGGCTGTGATGGCCTCTTGGGCCAAGTAGTATGACGCTTGTTGATTGGCTGCTTTGCAGCCTTTCAAAAAGCGCCAAGAAAGCGCCGAACACCGAACCCGGACTTTTACGAAAATGTTTGGGTTCGGGTCCGTGTCACGGACACCCCAAAATTCGGTACGAACCCGAACTATACAGTTCGGGTTCGCTCATCCCTAGTCTTCATCTTTTTTCAGCATGGGCCCTGGAAAATTGTAGCTGGGCTTTTTTTGCCCTTTAGGAGTGTCTTCCTTCATAGACAACACCCATGCATGCCATTCCTCTGCAGTGTACAGCTTATTATGTCATGGGAAACACTCACCCCAGTTTGGCTTTCTACCTCTTTAGCTAACTACAATAAACTTGCATGGCTATTTTCTTCAACCCTTCTCATCAGAAGATTCTCCTGTTTAGGCATTAACATGGATGGCCTGGGCATCTCTGTGAGATGGTTGCAGTTCCATTTTATTTTAATGTTTGTATCACTTTTGCCACAGTATTCTGTAAAAATATATCTAACATAAAACATCATTTAAACAAAAGGTTATTTACTGATGACTCATTCCTTCTAATAGTGCACCAGGTTTTTCCACATGACATTTACACTTGAAAACCAGGAGTTAATGCATTAATAAATCTGTTCCAATAAAGTTAACACATTTTGATGAAACTATCATCCTTGTTGAGTCCATGGACTTCAAAGAGTGTAAGATGCATGGCTGAAGGAGACCTCTAGCAACACTTATTATAGAAGATAGAATGGAACTGGCCAAGAAATATCCTAGCTGTCCAACTTGTCCATTGACAAAAGATCTGGGTAAGCAAACATCTATTCTTTTTTGCAGACTGTTGCACCACAAGCTGATCAATTTAGGAGCGGATGCTTATAAAAGATAAGCATAGCAGCTAATTTCCTAAATGTTATCCTGGAAAAATATACTCATATACATATCTAGAGTCCAGACATTGACTTGATTTTATTCTCCACAATACATATATCTGCATTTCAGACATTATTTGCCTTTTATTCAGACACTATTTGCCTTTTATTCTGACAATAAAGTTGAGTTGAGAGTAGAACCAGTAAAGTGCATATGCATCTATTTGTATAATTATACTTCCTTTAATAGTCAGTGTATGAAACATTATCCCCATATTGAGGATAATCATGGTCCATCTGCACAGTCATTGTGAACTATCATTTAAACATCACCATCAAGCACCACCTGCCATCATATTTTGATTGTCCACTCATATATCTTTATTTTCCTTGCTGTGCTGAATATCCATGCTGAAACTTACAGAATCTTATTACTCAATGTGGTTTTATTTACCCAGAAAATATTTTATTTCTAAAGACAACCTGATCAGACAGATGATTGTTGGGAGGGAAATGTTCCCTCCCTTCAATCGCCTGCTCACTTGCTGAGGAGACCAATGCTATTACATGCAACAAACTCCTCAGCAACATTCGGAGAAGTGTTTGCTATGCTATCACTTGTCCCCATGTTGTACAGTGTATTGCTGGCGGTAGACAGTAAGATCTGCTGCTGGAAAATCCTGATCTTTCAGCATGCTGAAAGATATGGATTGCCCAATGAACACATGTTTGCTCATACATCGTGCAATCGGGGGTAGTATTACACTGCAAGGTGATCTCTAACAAGTGTTCAAACGAACTCTCGTAAGTGATCATCGGGCAGAAAATTTGCCTGTGTAACAACACATCCTTAAGGCCCCTTTACACAGGCCAATGACTGGGGAAGTCATGAGAAAGGAGTGTTTTCAGGAATAATTGTGTTTAGGGGTGAGTAAATGGAGCTTAAAATCCAAGATCCGAAGTCAATTCACTAAAAACTTCATTTTAATGCTGCATGGTGAGCCGTCTCCGTAGAGCATTAAAATGAATAGGCTCCAGCAAGGGAAATTCATTATCACAAAGTCTCGTGGGATTTCGGTGAATAGCTTTAGGATTTTATTGTTTATATTAAAAACCATTTAAAACCTGATGATCATACAATGAGTGACCAAAAGACTTATGATCTTTTATGCAGCACATAAATTGTCATTTCTGGGCAGCAGATCATGCTGTGGAAACAGCAATCTGCTGCCCAGAAACAATGCATCTGTATATGAATGAGTGATGGCACCAGCCATCGCTTGTTCCCAGACAATGGAAGTCATTAGTGTTGGTCGAGCACCAAAGTGCTCGGGTGCTCGAATAGAACACCTCAGGATACTCGGGTACGTGAGGGCCTGCTGCCGAGCTAACCATCTAAAAATTTTTGTGGGCAAGGGTCTGTTGCCGAGCTGACCATCTAAAACATTACGGGCGAGGGCCTGCTGCCAAGCTGACCATCTAAAAAAATTTGGTGGGCGAGGGCCTGCTGCCGAGCTGACCATCTAAAAACATCATGGGCGAGGGCCTGCTGCCGAGCTGAACATCTAAAAAATTTTGTGGGCGAGGGCCTGCTGCCAAGCTGACCATCTAAAAAATGTTGTGGGTGAGGGCCTGCTGCTGAGTTGACCATCTAAAAAATATTGTGGGTAATAGTGTTGATCACAAATATTCAAATTGCTAATTTTTATCGCGAATATCGGCACTTCGAGAATTTGCAAATATTTAGAATATAATGATATATATTCGAAATTTCGAATATTCAAGATTTTTTTTTTAATCGGTACACATGATCCCTCCCTGCTTCTAGCTTGTGGGCCAAGGAGAAGGCTGCAATATCTTTGACTTCAGGAGTAGTGTTGATTGGGAATTTTCATAATGGAAAATTTTATCGCAAATTTTTCAATTGCCGATTTCCGCAATCAAGAAAATGATGACTGGAGATAACAAATACTCGAATTCGCAAATATATGGCGAATATTCGCCCAAATATTCGCGAAATATGACAAATTTGAATATTGCCCCTGCCGCTCATCACTAGTGGGTAAGGGCCTGCTGCCGAGCTGACCATCTAAAAATTTAGGGGTGAGGGTCTGCTGATGATCTAACCCTCTAAAACATTATGGGTGAGGGCCTGCTGCTGAGCTGGTCCTCTAAAACATTAGGAGCTAGGGCAGCCTAATAAGCATGTTGTTATGATGGAGGAGGAGGACAGGAAAAGGGAGATTGAACCATATACCCTTTTTAGTGGTGGAAGGGGTGCATGGGAATATAATGTATTCAATACACCATAAAAGCCACATTTAGAGTGCCTTTATGTTCAGCCGCTTTCTTCAGGTGGAGTAGAGAAGTCAGGGGGGCAATCCAGGACTTATTCATTTTTATTCATTTTTAAAGTCAACCGGTCATCATTTTCAGTTGACAGGCGGATGCGCTTATCAGTTATTATGTCCCCAGCAGCACTAAATATGCACTCTGACAAAACACGGCGGTGGGGCAGGCCAGCACATCCAAGGCATAAAGTGCCAGTTTGTGCCCTGTGTCCAGTTTGGACACCCAATAGTTGTAAGGCACAGAGGGGTCACTAAGGATGCTGACACGGTATGCTACGTACTCCTTCATCATCTTCCAAAATTGTAACACTAGGCAGCGCATCAGGTTGAGGGGGCTGGTGGGATGTCATAAAACTGTCCCAGGCCTCGGAGAGTGTTGCCCTGCCTCTGTTGGAACTGCTGTGTGTTACCCTCATCTCCCCTCCTTGGTTGGCCAAGGAACTACGTACTCTGCAGCCAGCGTTGTCAGCTGGAAATTTTTGGAACAATTTTTCCACAAGGACCCTCTGGTATTGCACCATTTTGCTCGTCCTCTCCACCACAGGAATGAGAGATGAGTTCTCTATGTAGCGGAGTCGAGAAGGGTGAACAACCAGTTATCGGTGTTGGCCAAAATGCATACAACACGGGGGTCACGAAAAAGGCAGCCTAACATAAAGTCAGCCATATGTGCCAGAGTCCCAACAGACATGACTTTGCTGTCCGCATCAGGAGGATGACTCTCAATCTCCTCATCCTCTTCCTCCTCTTCTACCCATCCACGCTGAACAGATGGAATAAAACTTCCATGGGTACTACCCTCTGTAGCGGAGGCAACCGTCTCCTGCTTCTCCTCCTCCTCATTATCATCATCCAATTTGCGCTGAGAAGAAGAACTGAAGGTGGTCTGGCTATCACCCTGTGTACTGTCTTCACCCATTTCCACCTCTTCCACATGCAAAGCGTCTGACTTAATTGCAAGCAGCGAGCGTTTGAGTAGACACAGAAGTGGGATTGTTACGCTGATAATAGCGTTATTGCTGCTGACCATCTGTGTTGATTCCTCAAAGTTACGTAAAACCTCACAGAGGTCAGACATCAATGCCCACTCGTCGCTTGTAAAGAGGGGAAGCTGACTGGAAAGGCGACGACAATGTTGAAGCTGGTATTCCACTACTGCCCTCTGCTGCTCACAAAGCCTGGCCAACATGTGGAATGTGGAGTTTCAGCGGGTGCACAGGTCGTACAACAGTCGGTGAGCTGGCAATTGCAAGCACTGCTGCAGCGTTGCCAGACCAGTGGAAGCTGTCGATGAACTGCGGAAATGGGCACACATGCGGCGCACCTTCACCAGTAGCCTAGGCAAATTGGGGTAAGTTTAGAGAAACCACTGAACCACTAGGTTGAACACATGGGCTAGGCATGGCATGTGTGTGAGCTTGACGAGCTCCAAAGCCGCCACCAAGTTAAGGCCATTATCAGAAACAACCATGCCTGGTTGTAGGTTGAGTGGCGAGAGCCACAGCTTAGTCTGGTCCCTTATCCCCTGCCACCGCTCTGCGGCCGTATGCTGTTTGTCACCTAAGCAGATCAGTTTAAGCACGGCCTATTGTTGCTTCCCCACTGCAGTGCTACACTGCTTCCAGCTATTGACTGGTGTCTGACTGGTGCTACAAGATGATAATTCAGAGGTGGAAGTGGAGGAGGAGATGGAGGAGGAGAAGGGGGGGTTGCAGCCACTAACGTAGGTGGTGGCGGAAACCCTGATGGAAGTAGGACCCACAATCCTTAGCGTCGGTAGCACCTCTGCCATCCCAGGGTACGACTCGCTCCTGGCCTCCACAACGTTCGCCCAGTGTGCCGTCCCTGGCCAAAAGCACTTGTCCATGTGTCAGTCGTTAAGTGGACTTTCCCAATAACTGTGTTGGTCAGGGCACGGGTTATGTTACGGACACATGCTGGTGTAAGGCTGGGACTGCACATCATGAAAAATATTGGCGGCTGGGGAAAGAGTACCGCGGGACAGCCGCCGCCATCAGGCTGCGGAAAGCCTCACTGTCAACAAGCCTAAATTGCAACATTTTGAGGGCCAGCAATTTGTAAAGGTGCGCATTTAGTGCTATGGTCTGTGGGTGGATGGCTCGGTATTTGCGCGTTCGTTCAAAGGCCTGGGGTATCAACATCTGTATGCTTCGTTGGGACACAGAAATGGATGTGCTAGCTGATGGTGCATGTGAAGGTCCAGGTGCATAGCTGGAGGCATCCGGGCCTGCGCCTTGGACAGGGGATTGGCCAGAACATAACACAGAGGAAGAGGAGGCAGTGGTGTGACCCGCAGACACTGGTTGTGGACACAGGCGTTCGGCCCACCTATTAGGGTCCTTTGATGCCATGTGGTGGATCATGCTGGTGAGGTTGCTAGTGTTCATGCCCCTGCTCATTTTGGTATGACACAGATTGCAAATGACAATTCTTTTATCGTCCGCACTTTCCTCAAAAAAGCGCCACAATGCTGAACACCTACCCCTTGGCAAGGGAGATTGACGCAAGGGGGTGCTCCGTGGAACAGTTGCAGGCCTGTTTGGTGTGGCCTGCTTTCTCCCTTTTGCCACCACACTGCCTCTTCCAGCCTGTTGCGGTGCTGCAGATCCCTCCACCTCTGTACTGCTGTCCTCACTCGGCTTGCCACCTTCCCAGGTTGGGTCAGTGATTCATCATCCAGCACCTCCTCTTCCACTTCCTCACTCTGGTCATCCTCCTGACCTAACAACAAAAACCTTATTTATTGACAACTGTGTCTCATCCTCATCATGAACCTCTTGAGACACTAATTGCGGTTGACTTATTGGCAACTGTGTCTCATCATCATCTTCGTAAGAAGATTGCAGCACACAGTTTTTCTTGTTGCTATTAAGTTTTAATTTTCCCCAAAAAATTTTTCAGGTGCACTAATCACAGCTATGGGCATAGAAGAAAACGACCAGACGTTTCGGCCTTTCACGGCCTTCCTCAGTGGTCTTAAATCTTTTGTGCTGTGTGTCAGGGGTTAATTTTTGGAAAATTAAAACTTAATAGCAACAAGAAAAACTGTGTGCTGCAATCTTCTTACTATTATAGTACGACTGAATAAGTCCTTGCACGCACCAATGAACCCAACAGGAGTGCGGTACTCCAAGACTCAATAATATCATCATCATCTTCAACCTCGTGAAACTCTAATTACCGTTCCCCACTGTCATTTTCTTCTGAATGTGGATGCTCCAGAGTTCGGGAATCAGGGCACAAGATCCCCTCATGTCCCTCTTCAAGCGGGCTTGACGAGAGGCCCAAATTAAGGAATGGTGATGAAAACAGCTCCTCGTAATATCTGAGTGTGAGATCACTTGTTTTCCAAGACTCCATGGTGGGTGGAAGGAGTTTCAGAGTGAGTTTTCTGTTGACAAAACTCTTGGCTACTGAGACTGGACTTTGTGTAAGACAGGGTGGTGCTTAACCGACTGGAAGCATTATCTGCTGCAATCCAGCCGACCACCTGGTCGCACTCGTCTGACTTCGAGAGTGGTGTCCTGCGCCACCCTGCAAACTGGGACATGAAGCTAGGTATCGTGGATGAGTGTGTTTCTTGTGCTTTGGCAGCAGGTACAGTTTCACCACGCCCAGGGCCACGGCCTCTGTGTGCACGTCAGTAGCACGGCCACATCCCCGCCCCTTACTGCTCGCCTTGCGCATATTAAATGGCATATATGCTTGCAAGTGTGTCACACGTACAGTAGCGCAGGTTTTGTAAGTGTATGCGCAAATAAAGTACACAGAATGTCACCGATATTTTTGGGATGCGCACACGTTAAACAGGAGGTATAGCGCAAGTAGTGTCGCTGTCAACACTGGCTAATAAAAAATGACACTGAATGAATGTCACTGATATTTAGGATGTGCACACGTTAAACAGGAGGTATAGCGCAAGTAATGTCGCTGTCACCAGCGGCTAATAAAAAATTACACTGAATTAATGTCACTGACATTTAGGATGGGTAAACGTTATACAGAAGATGTAGCGCAGGTAATATCGCTACCACCAGCAGCAAAAAAATTTGACTGAATGTCACTGATATTTCGGATACGCAAAAGTTATACAGGAGATGTGGCGCAGGTAATGTATCTGTACACAGCGGACACCGTCTACAGAAAAAGTACACTGGATGACAGATATTTTTAGTCTGCGCAAATGTTACACAGATGATGTAGCGCAGATAATGTCACTGTACCAAAGGCGAAAAAAATTACACTGAATGTCACTGATATTTCAGATGCTCTAACGTTATACTGGAGATGTAGCGCAGGTAATGTCGCTGCCACCAGCATCCCAAAAATTTGACTGAATGTCACTGATATTTCGGATACGCAAACGTTATACAGGAGATGTAGTGCAGGTAATGTAACTGTCCACAGCGGACACCGTCTACAGAAAAAGTACACTGGATGTCACAGATATTTCTGGCCGCACACATGTTACACAGCAGATGTAGAGCAGATAATGTCACTGACACCAGCGGCGAAAAAAATTACACAGAATGTCACTAATATTTCAGATGCGCTAACGTTATACTGGAGATGTAGCGCACGTAATGTCGCTGCCACCAGCATAAAATAAATTTGACTGAATGTCACTAATATTTCAGATGCGCTAACGTTATACTGGAGATGTAGAGCAGGTAATGTCGCTGCCACCAGCATAAAAAAAATTTGAATGAATGTCACTGATATTTCGGATACGCAAATGTTATACAGGAGATGTACTGCAGATAATGTAACTGTCCTCAGCGGACACCGTCTACGGAAAAAGTACACTCGATGTCACAGATATTTTTAGGCTGCGCACACGTTAGACAGGAGATGTAGCGCAGATAATGTCGCTGTCTGCAGTGGCCAAACAATTGCAAGCTATTTAGCGCAGGTTGCGCAAAAAATATATATTGCTGCCAGATAAAACTATAGTTCTTAGGCTGGGTTCATAAAGATGAGTTTTCCGCGCGGGTGCAATGCGTGAGGTGAACGCATTGCACCCACACTGAATCCGGACCCGTGAGGTGAACGCATTGCACCCACACTGAATCCGGACCCATTCACTTCTATGGGGCTGTGCACATGAGCGGTGATTTTCACGCATCACTTGTGCGTTGCGTGAAAATTGCAGCATGCTCTATATTGTGCGTTTTGCATGCAACGCAGAGCCCATAGAAGTGAATGGGGCTGCGTGAAAATCACAAGCATCCACAAGCAAGTGCAGATGCGGTGTGATTTTCACGCATGGTTGCTAGGATGAAAGTAAATTCACTGTATTTTTTTCCCTTATAACATGGTTACAAGGGAAAATAATAGCATTCTTTGATACAGAATGCTTAGTAGAAGGTCATTTGAGGGTTAAATAAATAAAATAAAAATTAACTCACCTCCTCCAATTGATCGCGTAGCTGTTGGTCTCCTGTTCTTTCTTCAGGACTTGCCAAAGGACCTGTGGTGACATCACTGTGCTCATCACATGATACATCACATGATCCATCACCATGGTGATGGAGCATGTGATGAGCACAGTGACGTCACCACAGGTCCTTTGACAGGTCCTGAAGAAAGAACAGGAGACCGGCAGCTATGCGATCAATTGGAGGAGGTGAGTTAATTTTATTTTATTTTTTAACCCTTAATTGACCTTCTGCTAAGCATTCTGTATTAAAGAATGCTATTATTTTCCCTTATGACCATGTTATAAGGGAAAATAATAAAATTTACAGAATACTAAACCCAAACCCGAACTTCTGTGAAGAAGTCCGGGTTCGGGTCTGGGTACCAAACATGCCTATTTTTCTCACACGCGTGCAAAATGCATTAAAACGCTTTGCACTCGCGGGGAAAAATCATGCATGTTCCCGCAACGCACCCGCCTCTTTTCCTGCAACGCAACGCCCGTGTGAACCCAGCCTTAAAAGAACTTTTGGGTCTTTAACAAGGTTTAGCAATTTAGTGCAGGTTACACTAAAATATATATATTGCTGCCACACACAATAGTCCTTAAAAGGATTTTTGGACCTATATCAAGTATAAAAAATGTAATATTCGTATTTAACTCCCTACACTATCTCTCCCTTCTGCTCTCCAGCTCTCCCTGACTAAGACTGAGCCGAACACGTGCTATCGGGTGCTATATAGCACCCGATGACGCGTTCCGGCCAGCCATTCACTGTAATGCCAGTAGCCAACATGGCTACGTCATTACAGTGAATGGAAGTACTTACCTGCATGGGTACCAGCCAACAAATGTGCAGAAAGGAGACTCGAACATTGCGCTCGAGCACGTGCGGTATTCGGCAGAAAACCGCTATGTGCCGAGCATCTCGATGCTCGAGTAAAGTTAGTGTTCGGCGGAGCTTTCTCGCCCAACACTAAAGGTCTTCATTGAATATAAATGCAGCTATCTCCTCCACTGACGAGCAGACAATTATCTGGAAGGAAAGGTTCCCTCCCAATGCCACCATATGTAAATGCTCTTAAAGCCTCTTTCATATGAGCTGATATCCAGGCAGTTATTGGTAACAAATAGAATCACATTGTACTGAACATGAAAGAGGTATACAGAACGTAATACTTTAGATAGATCTACTTTTATGTATCTTCTGATTTTACCAACAGTACACACATTTGTTATAAAGAATTATGTAAAAAAAAATTTTTTTATACATTTCTGTCCTAACATCAGTTAATGAATTTTAATTAAATTGAAATGGCCCTTTATCTGACATACACCACATTAACTATCACCCAGTTTTGAAATTAAATGGAAATTTAATTGAAATATAGCAGCAATAAGAGCATGCATGGGAATGGTTTACAGAGCTTTGAAAATGAACTTTTCTTTAATCTCCCTTATAATACTAATGCAGGAAAGCAAGTCTGAAACTTGGAATGGACAGTCTGACTGATATAAAACAAGAAAATAATAAAATTTTACCAAGTTCATTATCAGATGACCTTGTGCTGAATATTAATTGGCAAAGCATGGAACGTAGTAACATACAGAGTCTAAGGCCCCTTTCACACAAGCGAGTATTCCCCGCGGGTGCAATGCGTGATGCGAACGCATTTCACCCGCATGGAATCCGGACCCATTCATTTCAATGGGGCTGTGTACATGTGCGTTGGTTGTCACGAATCACTTGAAAATCGCAGCATGTTCTATATTCTGCGATTTTCACGCAACGCTAGCCCCATAGAAGTGAATGGAGCTGCGTGAAAGTCGCATCGCATCCGCAAGCAAGTGCGGATGCGATGCGTTTTTCATGGATAGTTGCTAAAAGATGTTGTTTGTATAACTTCATTTTTCTATTACACGCGTGCAAAACGCATTAAATCACATTGCACCCACACAATAAAAACTGAGCAACTGAACACGATCGCAGACAAAACTAAATGACTTTGTTTGCAAAATCGCGCATTTTTCACTGAATGCATTCGCAACACATCCGGACCTAATCCGCACATGCTCATCTGCAAGGGGCCTAACAATATGTTCTATCAAATACAAGATGAAGTGACTTCTTCAGCCTATTTTAAGCTGCAAACTGTAGTTTAATTTAGCTTTTACAAGTGCTGGGGAAGAGGTTGGTGTGATGTGGGGTGGAGAAAAGCAAATCAAGTCACACACTTGTGATATTACATTTCAGATAAAAGTAATTTCTTACTTGTGTTATTCACAGTAATAACTTTCAAGGATCAGGACTCAAGATTAAGTAACTGTTTTGGCACCTTAATAAACAGAGCAATAGATTGAGCCACAGTATATAGCATCTAAGTATAAGGTGGACAACTAATAAGAGAAACCTGTTTGCCTTGTGTTGTTTACACATAAAAATGCTAATTATTATTATTATTGTTTATTAAAGCCCCATTAATTCCATAGCGCTGTACATATAAAAAGGGGTATACATACATAATACAGACAGCTGCACTAATCATAAGCAAGAGGAGTTACAGACTGGTACAGAAGGAGAGAGGGCCCTGCCCATGAGGGCTTACAATCTACATGGTATTGGAGAAGGACACAGTAGGAGAGGCTAAAGCTCGTCATGGCGGTATAGAGACAGCAGGGTCACTGGTTGTAGGCTTGTCTGAAGAGGTGGGTTTTCAGGTTTCTCTTGAAGGATTCCAATGTAGGTGAGAGTCTGATATGTTGGGGTAGCGAATTCCAGGATGTGTAGGATGCACGGGAGAAATCTTGGAGGCGATTGTGGGAAGAGGTGATAAGAAGAGAGAAGAGAAGGAGGTCTTGTGGGGATCGGAGATTACGTGTGGGGATGTGTCGAGAAAGTAGCTCAGAGATGTAGGGAAGGGACAGGTTGTGGACGGCCTTGTATGTATTTGTTAGGATTTTTAACTGAATTCTCTTTGCAACGGGGAGCCAGTGAAGGGATTGGCAGAGGGGAGAGGAGTAAGAGGGTGAGAGGTGGATTAGTCGAACGAGGGATCACCCACAATGCCATGCACGCAGCCAATCAGCAGCCAGCCAGCCCTGTGATGTCACAGCCCTGTAAATAAACTCTTGGATTCACCCATTTTCCAGTGTGCTTAGTGCAGGGAAAGACTTTAGCAGGCTCTTGGGAGAGTGCTAGGAAAAACTTGAAAATTTTATTTTGCTGAATAGAAGTTCAGGGAAAAAGCAGTAGAAGTGTAGGGAAAGGATAGAAAGGAATTATTACACAGTATTAAAGCAGAACAGGGTTCAATAGGGGTGTTCACAGCCTGGGTAATAGGAACAATCCTATTACACCTTGCTGCACTGACTGCGGATCCAAATTGCGTTTATGCTGCTGCTCATTTCAGGTTTGCAATAGACGATACGTCTGAAATTCCAGCAAACCGTTCTTGTTATTGGGGTCTTTTTAGCCCTTGTGCAGAGCAGTTATATATATATGTTCTAAAGCCTTATTTTGTTGTGTATTAGTGGGGAAAATAAAAAGGGCCTTATTAGCTGTTGTGTGCTAAAGTGAGAAAATTACAGCCCTTTTTGGCATTTATCAGTGGCAAAAAAATATATATTATTTGCCGTTCACTGCTGCAGTTATATGTTTTAAAGTCTTTTTTTGGCATGTATTAGTGGGGGAAGAAGAAAAAGGGCTTATTAGCCGTTGTGTGGTGAAGTGAGAAAATTACAGCCCTCTTTGGCGTGCCTTATCGGCAAAAAAAAAGTATTATTTGCCGTTCATGGACGCAGTTATATGTTCTAAAGCCTTTTTTTGGGTGTATTAGTGGGGGAAAAGAAAAAGGGCTTATTAGCCATTGTGTGGTGAAGTGAGAAAATTACAGCCCTTTTTGGCGTGTATTAGTGGCAAAAAAACATTATTTGCCGTTCACGGCCGCAGTTATATGTTCTAAAGTCTTTTTATTTGGCGTATATTAGTGAGGGAAAAAAAAGCTTATTAGTCGTTTCATGGTGAAGTGAGAAAATTATAGCCCTTTTTGGTGTGTATTAGTGGCAAAAAAAAGTATTATTTGCCGTTCACAGCCGCAGTTATATGTTCTAATGTTTTTTTTGGCTTGAATTAGTGGGGGGGAGGGGCTTATTAGCCGTTGTGTGGTGAAGTGAGAAAATTTTAGCCCTTTTTGGCGTGTATTAGTGGCAAAAAAAACTTTATTTGCTACTCACGTCCGCAGTTATATGTTTTAAAATTTTTGGGGCGTGTATTAGTGGGGAAAAAGAAAAAGGGCCCATTAGCTGTTGTGTGGTGAAGTGAGATAATTATAGCCCTTTTTGATGTGTATTAGTGGCAATAAAAAAACTTTATTTATGTTCTAAAGCCATTTTTTGGCGTGTATTAGTGGGGGGGGGAAAGGGTGATAATTAGCCGGTATGGGCTGACGTGAGAAAATTATATCTCTTTTTGGCGTGTATTAGTGGCAAAAAAATGTATTATTTGCCATTCACGGCCGCAGTTATATGTTATAAAGGTTTTTTTTGTTGTGCTTTAGTGGGGGGGGGGGAAGAAAAAGGTCTTATTAGCCATTGTGTTGTGTAGTGAGAAAAGTACAGCCCTTTTTGATGTGTATTAGTGGCCAAAAAAACAACGTTATATGCTGTTCATAGCCGTAGTTATATGTTATAAAGCCTTTTTTTGGCGTGTATTAGTGGGGGAAAAACGGTGCTTATAAGCTGCTATATGGTGAAGTAAGAAAATTATAGCCCTTTTTAGCATTTATTAGTGGCAATTTTTTTTTATTATTTGCCGTTCACGGCCGTAGTTATATGTTCTAAAGCCATTTTTTGGCGTGTATTAGTGTGGAAAAAGAAAAATGGCTTATTTGCAGTTGTATGGTGAAGTAAGAAAATTATAGCCCATTTTATGGTGTATTATTTGCCGTTCATGGCCACAGTGATATGTTCTAAAGCCTTTTTTTTGTGTATTATTCGGAGAAAAAAAAGGGCTTATTTGCCGTTGTGTGGTGAAGTGAGCCAATTGAAGCCCTTTTTGGCGTGTATTAGTGGCAAAAAAAAAACATTATTTGCCGTTCACAGACGCAGTTATATGTTCTAAAGTCTTTTTTTGTTGTGTATTAGTGGGGAAAAAGTAAAAGGGCTTATTAGCCATTGTGTGGTGAAGTGAGAAAATTACAGCCCTTTTTTGCATGTATTATTGGCAAAAAAAAAAAAATTGCCGTTCACATCCGCACTTTATATGTTCTAGAGCCTTTTTTTGTTGTGTGTTAGTAGGGGGGAAAAAGGGGCTTATTAGCTGTTGTGTGGTGAATTGAGAAAATTTCAGCTCATTTTGGCGTGTATTAGTGTAAAAAAAATATATATTTGCCGTTCATGGCCACAGTTATATTTTCTAAAGCCCATTTTTGTCGTGCATTAGTGGGGGGAAAAAAGGGGCTTATTAGCTGTTGTGTGGTGAATTGATAAAATTACAGCCCTTTTTGGCGTGTATTAGTGGCAATAAAAAATATTATTTGCCGTTCACGGCCGTAGTTATATGTTCTAATGTCTTTTTTTGGAGTGTATTAGTGGGGAAAAAGAAAAAGGGCTTATTTGCCGTTGTGTGGTGAAGTGAGAAAAGTACAGCCCTTTTTGATGTGTATTAGTGGCATAAAAAAAAAAAATTATTTGCTGTTCACAGCCGTAGTTATATGTTCTAAAGCCTTTTCTTTGGTGTGTATTAGTGGGGGGAAAAAGGGTGCTTATTAGCTGTTGTGTGGTGAAGTGAGAAAATTAAAGCCCATTTTGGCGTTTATTAGTGGCAAAAAAACAAGTATTACCCGTATTTTTCGCCCTATAAGACACACCGGCCCATAAGACGCACCTAGGTTTTTGAGGAGGAAAATAAGAAAAAAAATATTTTGAACCAAAAGGTGTGCTTTTGGTGGGTTTTGAATTAATTGTGGTCTGTGGATGGCACTGTTATGGGGGATCTGTGGATGGTGCACTGTTATGGGGGATCTGTGGGTGACGCACTGTTATGGGGGATCTGTGGGTGACACTTATGGGGGATCTGTGGGTGACACTTATGGGGGATCTGTGGGTGACACTTATGGGGGATCTGTGGGTGACACTTATGGGGGATCTGTGGGTGACACTTATGGGGGATCTGTGGGTGGCTCTTATTGGGCTCTCTGGATGGCACTGTTACGTGGATCTGTGTATGACACAGTTATGGGGGGGATCTGTGGATGACACAGTTATGGGGGGGATCTGTGGATGACACATATATAGCATCTTATGCTATGTGTCATCCACAGATCCCCTCCATAAGTGTCCCTGTAGTGAATGACCCTCAATACACGGGCTGGGGGCCGGCATCTGCTTTTATAATGACAGCGGGGCCCGTGCAGTGACTGTATTCTACTACACGGGCCCCGCTTACTGTATATTATTGTATCTCTAATAGTAAATTGTTATGCATATAATTGCATAATGAGCGCTGTGTATTACTTACAACTACAAGCGCTCGCCGCTCGGTAGGTAGCAGAGAGGAGGGAGGAGGCAGGCCGGGAGGACAGGTGCTGACAGCGTGAGTCATACGTCACGCGCCTGCGCCACCTGCTTCATTCATAAAGCAGGCGGTGCAGGCGCGTGACGTATCACTCACGCTGCCAGCGCTCGTCCTCCCAGCCTGCCTCCTCCCTCCTCTCTGCTACCTACCGAGCGGCGAGCGCTTGTAGTTGTAAGTAATACACAGCGCTCATTATGCGATTATATGCATAACAATTTACTATTAGAGATACAATAATATACAGTGAGCGGGGCTCGTGTAGTAGAATACAGTCACTGCACGGGCCCCGCTGTCATTATAAAAGCAGATGCCGGCCCCCAGCCCCTCCTCCCTCACAGCTGATACACCCGCCGCACGGCATCGCGGCGGGTGTATCATTGAAAACTCGGCAAAATCAGCAGCATTCGCCGTATAAGACGCACTGCTATTTCCCCCCCACTTTTGGGGGGAAAAAAGTGCGTCTTATACGGCGAAAAATACGGTATTTGCCATTCACGGCTGCAGTTATATGTTCTGAAGTCTTTTTTTGGGGCATATTAGTGAGGAAAAAGAAAATGGGCTTATTAACTGTTGTGTGGTGAAGTGAGAAAATTATAACCCTTTTTGGTGTGTATTAGTGGCAAAAAAAAACATTATTTGCCGTTCACGGCTGCAGTTATATGTTCTAAAGCATTTTTTTGTCGTGTATAAGTGGGGAAAAAGAAAAAGGGCTTATTAGCCGTTGTGTTATGAAGTGAGAAATTGATAGCCCTATTTGGCGTGTATTATTGTCAAAAAAAGTATTATTTGCCATTCACGGCTGCATTGTCATGTATTAGTGGGGGGGAAAAGATGCTTATTGTTCTAAAGTCTTTTTTTGGCGTGTATGGCCTCTTTCACACGGGTGTCACGTTTTGGCTCAGGTGCATTGCGGAAAACCCGCGCGAGTAGGTACCCAATTTCAGTCAGTTTTGACTGCGATTGCGTTCCGTTGTTCAGTTTTTATCGCGCAGGTGCAATGCGTGCGCGCGTGATAAAAAACTGAATGTGGTACCCAGACCCGAACTTCTTCACTGAAGTTCGGGTTTGGGTTAGGTGTTGTGTAGATGTAAATATTCTCCCTTATAACATGGTTGTAAGGTAAAATAATAGCATTCTTAATACAGAATGCTTAGTAAAATAGGGATGGAGGGGTTAAAAAAAAAAAAAAAGTTAACTCACCTTAATCCACTTCTTCACGCAGCCTGGCTTCTCTTCTTTCTTCTTTCTTCAGGACCTGGGTAAAGGACCTTTGATGACCATGGTGATAGATCATGTGACGGACCATGTGATGAGCGCAGTGACGTCACCACAGGTCCTATTTCTCCTGCCCAGCAAAGAAGAAGAAAGAAGAGAAGCCGGGCTACGTGAACAAGTGGATTAAGGTGAGTTAAATTATTTTTATTTATTTATTTAACCCCTTCAGCCCTATTTTACTAAGCATTCTGTATTAAGAATGCAATTATTTTCCCTTATAACCATGTTATAAGGGAAAATAATAATGATCGGGTCACCATCCCGATCATCTCCTAGCAACCATTCACTTCTATGGGGCCTGCGTTGCGTGAAAAATGCACAAAATAGAGCATGCTGCGATTTTCACGCAGCGCACAAGTGATGCGTGAAAATCACCGCTCATGTGCACAGCCTCATAGAAATGAATGGGTCCAGATTCAGTGCGGGTGTGGGTGGGTGTGTAAAGTTGTTTTCTGGCCATGCATTCTGTTATCGATGGCTGACAATTGAGCAGAGGAGGTAGAGTCGGAGTAGGAGAAGCATAAAGTGATGACGACGATGCATCCTGGCTGCCACAAGGTAGACCGGAAAAAGAATGAAAATCTTCTTATGGTAGCTGGCGGTCACCTTTATTTGCACACTGGATGGGTTGAAGCTGCATCATGTGGTTCAATGGAGTTGTGGAGTCTATATTTGTGATTGACTGCCCAATGCTAATTTTAGTCTTGCAGAGCTTGCACAGGGCAATACTTATGTTATCTGACATGGTGGAGAAAAATTGCCAGATGAGAGAAACTCATGCAGAGCTAGAGGTGTCCGAATATGGCTTAGCTCTGGCACATTTAGCCCTAATGATATAGCTCCCAGGTCCTCTCCAACACACAATCATCATCGGAGTCATAACCCTCTGTGCCACTTTTATCGGACTGTGATATATTATGGTGGCTTCCTCCTGAACCTCCTCCTCAGGACAGTCCAAAACACGACTGCTCTCACACAAGTCATTACCAGGGAGACTCTGGCATGGTATGGTTTTGTTGCCTCTTCTTAGGGAAAAAGAAGGTGCCCCACTAGGAAGAGGCAGTGATAACTGAGAGGACTCCATTGAAAGCCTTCTCTGGGGCTACAAGGAGGAGGCATAGGGGGAATGCTGTGATCCCTGACTCCAAGGCACAGTGTTAGACTCAAAGGTCACCTCTACATCATCCTGTTTTGACTGAGAGAAGAAGTGAGCCATCCAATCCAGAATCTCTTTCTACTCAATGATAATTTTGTGCCTTTTCAAAGCCAACTATCACTACTAATACTTCTGGCCGGATAGCTGGTGCTGCTACTACCCACATTCTGGCTCTATGAGGACAAGGCCTGGCATTGCTTCTTTCATTTGGAACCATTCCCTATTCCTGACATTTACAAAGTATAATATACGTAGTCACACAGAAGGGTCATGGTGGAACGGTTTTCAAGTCTGTTTTCTGGAACTTAAAGACAGAGAGGTGCAATGAAATGTCCTTCCCTTTCTACAAAACACACTGAAGACATTGCAACTAACAATTTACTTTGGTAATAATGCAGTATTGGCGCCACTAACAGATTTGGGCTTAATGTATTATGTGCACTGAAATATGCACATTCTGAAAAAAAAAAAGCTTTCTCTAGTGCAGGGATGGCCAACCTGAGTCTCTCCAGATGTTGCAAAACTACAACTCCCAGCATGCCTGGACTGCCAACAGCTATCAGCCTACAGCAGGGCATGGTGGGAATTGTAGTTTTACAACAGCTGGAGAGCCACAGGTTGGCCATGCCTGCTCTAGTGTAAAAAACAATTTGTCAACCTACCATGAGCTCACCTCACCCCCCCCCCCTTACACACACACACACACATACACCAACACTTGAACTGTCTGAAGATGCCCTGTCATAGATTTCAGCCTACTATCTATGGTGATTTTACCCTCTGTGTTGTAAAACATGCGTTGTACACTTACATTGCTATTTTGACAAAACAACACAAAAAAACCATTAAACTAGAGATGCTCTGTCTGAGATTTATGACTACTATTTCACATGCATTCACTAAGATTTAAAATGCCCCCCTCTGGATTGTAAAACACATGTTGTATATGTATTTCTAACCCCCCTCCCACCCCTTTCCAAAATAAATCATGAACTTTCTGGAGATGCTCTGTTCTGTCCCAGATTTCAGAATATCATTTTAGGTGTTTTCACTGAGATTTAAAATGCTACTCTTTGTTCTACAGTTGTATTAAGCGTGTTCCCCGAACACCAAAAAATAAAAAAAAATCTGTAATTCTGTTCAAATAGAAAAAAAACAAATCTTCTTTCAGATATCTGCTTTTGAGGTTCTGCAGCTGCTGCAGTTGTGTTATGGGGCAGTTGTTGCAGCTAGAAGGCACTGCTAGGGCTCCTCATTTCTTACTCCCTGTATGAAAGCTTTTCCTGGGTTTCTCTATTCTAAACAATTCTTCTTTATAGCCTTTCCCTTCACTGTCTCTCAGACTAGAATATAAGCTTGATTGTTATTGTACAGTCGTGGCCAAAAGTTTTGAGAATGACACAAATATTAGTTTTCACAAAGTTTGCGGCTAAACTGCTTTTAGATCTTTGTTTCAGTTGTTTCTGTGATGTAGTGAAATATAATTACATGCACTTCATACGTTTCAAAGGCTTTTATCGACAATTACATGACATTTATGCAAAGAGTCAGTATTTGCAGTGTTGGCCCTTCTTTTTCAGGACCTCTGCAATTCGACTGGGCATGCTCTCAATCAACTTCTGGGCCAATTCCTGACTGATAGCAACCCATTCTTTCATAATCACTTCTTGGAGTTTGTCAGAATTAGTGGGTTTTTGTTTGTCCACCCGCCTCTTGAGGATTGACCACAAGTTCTCAATGGGATTAAGATCTGGGGAGTTTCCAGTCCATGGACCCAAAATGTCAACGTTTTGGTCCCCGAGCCACTTAGTTATCACTTTTGCCTTTCGGCACGGTGCTCCATTGTGCTGGAAAATGCATTGTTCTTCACCAAACTGTTGTTGGATTGTTGGAAGAAGTTGCTGTTGGAGGGTGTTTTGGTTCCCTTCTTTATTCATGGCTGTGTTTTTGGCCAAAATTGTGAGTGAGCCCACTCCCTTGGATGAGAAGCAACCCCACACATGAATGGTCTCAGGATGCTTTACTGTTGGCATGACACAGGACTGATGGTAGCGCTCACCTTTTCTTCTCCAGACAAGCCTTTTTCCAGATGCCCCAAACAATCGGAAAGAGGCTTCATCGGAGAATATGACTTTGCCCCAGTCCTTAGCAGTCCATTCACCATACTTTCTGCAGAAGATCAATCTGTCCCTGATGTTTTTTTTGGAGAGAAGTGGCTTCTTTGCTACCCTTCTTGACACCAGGCCATCTTCCAAAAGTCTTCGCCTCACTGTGCGTGCAGATGCGCTCACACCTGCCTGCTGCCATTCCTGAGCAAGCTCTGCACTGGTGGCACTCCGATCCCGCAGCTGAATCCTCTTTAGGAGACGATCCTGGCGCTTGCTGGACTTTCTTGGACACCCTGAAGCCTTCTTAACAAGAATTTAACCTCTTTCCTTGAAGTTCTTGATGATCCTATAAATTGTTGATTGAGGTGCAATCTTAGTAGCCACAATATCCTTGCCTGTGAAGCCATTTTTATGCAACGCAATGATGACTGCACGCGTTTCTTTGCAGGTCACCATGGTTAACAATGGAAGAACAATGATTTCAAGCATCACCCTCCTTTTAACATGTCAAGTCTACCATTTTAACCCAATCAGCCTGACATAATGATCTCCAGCCTTGTGCTCGTCAACATTCTCACCTGAGTTAACAAGACGATTACTGAAATGATCTCAGCAGGTCCTTTAATGACAGCAATGAAATGCAGTGGAAAGTTTTTTTTGGGATTAAATTAATTTTCATGGCAAAGAAGGACTATGCAATTCATCTGATCACTCTTCATAACATTCTGGAGTATATGCAAATTGCTATTATAAAAACTTAAGCAGCAACTTTTCCAATTTCCAATATTTATCTGATTCTCAAAACTTTTGGCCACGTACACTGATCGTTTTCTGTCGGACACTACATAGACCCATCCACCTTTATGACAGCCCAACACAGAATGATGTTCTGCTTGTTTTGCAAGGGCACCACCATGCTTGCTTTCCCACTGATTGTGGGGAAGGAAGCACTGTGAGCCAATCAGGGCAAACCCGCACACACACACACACACACCACCACAACTTCCTCTCAGTTAGTTACAAACTGATTCAGTGATTTATTCTTTTGAATGTATGGAGTGTGTTGGATAGTGTTTGATGATGGATCAGGATGAGGAGAATAAGTGCCTAAAAACTATGGGTGCTGTGAAGTACTGTCGGCAGGACTTTTTCTGTCCAAAATAATGGAAACATGATTGAAAGAAGCACTCAATTTTTTTTTAACATCAATGAGCAATGAATAGAAATGAGTTCCATTTGTATCTGTTATTTAATCCACTAAATGATGAGTGAAGTTTTCAAAAATTTGATTCGGCTGCTTTGCCGAACTTTGACAAGAAATTAGATTTGTAATTGTTACAAATTACTTGGTACTAAATAGCATTCCATAGTATGGAATGGGCTCAATGACAGGGAGTTGCGGTCACACAGCCCCGTCATTTAACCCCTCAGATGCAGCGTTTAACTCTGATTGCGGCACCTGAGAGTCACATTCAGCCTATCAGGGGGTTAATCAGAGGTTTAAAAAAGAACATACTAACTTCATCCATTTGATTATGGAGAGGCTGTCGCAGCCATCTTGATTGAATAAAATGCTGATGCGATGACATAGTGATGTGGTGATGTCACACACCAGTGCACGAGAATTGGCCTCTCCGCGATCAAATGGATGAGGTATTTTATTTTTATTTTTATTTATTTTTTTACTGACATTTCAGGATTTTTTTTAACAAATCTCTTTTTAATAAAGGTTTTCAATTACATATACATAATAACAATAAATTTAGCAATTTTATACATGCAGAAGAAGTCTGTATACTGGCATAAAGTGTAGAGTCATAAATAATGGATAAGATAAAATGGGGGGAGGAGAGGATGGGAGGAGTACGGGGGGCCTAGGGAGGACTCAAGGAGAATGGGGGGGAGAGGAACATCGGAAAGGTGATCAAGGGGACACACAACAAACAGTTTTATACTAAAAATATATCTGTATGGATGATTGGCATAAAACTAACATCAATAGCCTTGGATAATCTTAAATCAGGGAGAGAGAGAGTCACTACAAGTGGAGGTGGTGTCTGATGTTTCCCTAATGTGCTATGATCTAAGAACAGGTAGATGAATAAGCCTTGGAATAACAAGGTCTCAAAGGACTCAATGTAGAATAAGGAGAGGTTGATCATTTGAAGAGTTATGTGGTTATCCAGTATGGGGGTGGCGAAAGGACTGCTATGGTGCCCATATTCAAAAAAAATTGGAGTGTGTTCTGGTCGCCCATCTCGCCAATTCTTCCATCAGGTAGATCTGGTACAAATTAGTGTAACACTACTCTAATTTGATTTGATGCCAGTCATAAGTACGGAGCAGTGATGGCCAGTTTGCATTGTTCGCCCGGGAACATATGCGGGCTGCCATCTTTTTTCACAAGTCCGGCAAGGCACAGGTAAGCCCTTACCTGTGCCTGTGTGCGAGCCGGTCTGAAAACAAGTGCGGTCAGCGGGAGCAGGCAGTTCCGAGAACAGCCACAGGGGGCCTTTATCGGGCTGTTCTCGGAACTGCCTGCTCCCGGTGACCGCATTTGTTTGCAGACCGGCTCGCGGCACAGGCACAGGTAAAGGCTTACCTGTGCCTCGCCGAACTTGTTAAAAAAGATGGCAGCCCGCATATGTTCGGGCTGAAAAAAAAATCTAAGTCAAGTTTGCCTTTGAAATGATAGGAAAAAACGGACGTGGATGACAATCTTGTGTGCATCCGTGATTTTTCACGGACCCATTGACTTGAATGGGTCCGTGAACTGTTGTCCGTGAAAAAAATATGACAGGTCATATTTTTTTCACGGACTGGAAACACGGATCACGGACGCGGATGCCAAACGGTGCATTTTCTGATTTTTCCACTGAAAAAAACAGAAAACGGAACAACGGCCGCGGATGCACACAACGGTCGTGTGCATGAGGCCTTACACTAATTAGGAGCACTAAACATCAGTAAAATTGACATTTTGTCCCTCCTTTCCGTCCTGGATCTTTAGTGTATAATGTATGCAAGCCACTTCTGTCTGTTGTCTCTGAGAATAGGTCATCAATATTAAAAGCCCTGAAAACCCCGTTAACGGCTGCCACAGCCCTCTTGCACTAACCCCTTCAAATGTAGCAACACTAAAAGACATACTAGATACTAGATAAACTATGTATCAAACTATCATCTGTTTGTATATCTATCTATCTATCTATCTATCTATCTATCTCATTAATATATTTCCTACTCCTTTTAGCAAAATCCTATTTTCTGTCTTCCCAATACTCCAAACTTGGTGATGTCGTTCTTTTGTGTCACCTCTTTCACACTTTTAGACAGTGCCATCAACAGCCTTAGAATAAAAAGGGGAGAAATAGCTGCCCCAGACAGAGCAAGACTAGATGTGTTGATTTACAAAGAAAATGTGTGAAAAGTCATGTGTGCATAATGAAAGAACTTTATCTAAAATTCACATTTGGGATTTTACTACAGAAATGTAATATAAGGATATAACAGTCATGAAATATATGAATATTATAAATTGAATTTAAAGGGATTCTGTCACCAGGATTAACGATATGTAGATATTTATATGTGCCCATTAGTCAAGTGGTTGTCCCACGATCTCCTGGAGCCCAGCCACGCCCATCGATCCGGAGCCCAGCACCGCCTACTACTTAATTTATTCACTGCACTATCCTGACGTCATGTAATCTCTGCTCCGTAGTCTCGCACAGGCGCAGTAGACACTGTAGTCTACGCCCATGCGGACTACTGGCACCGGCTTCAACTTGTCCACTGCGCATGCAGAGATTACATGACGTCAGGATAGTGCAGTGAATAAATTAAGTAGTAGGCAGTGCTTTGCTCCGGATCGATGGGTGCGGCTGGGCTCCAGGAGATCGTGGGACAACCCCTTGGGCGACTGACAAAGGTGATTTACATATGAATAAGCTTTAATTGGTCACATAAATAAAATGTATATGTGCTATCTATGCACTTATGTTAGAGATAAGCAAATTGAATCAGAATTTGTCCAGAATTTCTTGTGATTAATTTGGAGAGGGTGAGAGAACATAGAGTATACTACTCTAGGAAATATATGCATTTTCTGGTGCACCTAGTATACATGATAAGTATTGTAGTTTCTCATAAAAATATACGCAAATTAAAATATTTTAGTTCTGCTGGCATGATATAGGCCCATGGTTCTTTTTGGTTTTGGTTTTGGAAGGAAAGATAATTTGAATCTTCCAGAAATCGAAAAATTAGCAAATTGGCTTTATTTTATGGGAAAAGGCACTAATTGAACAGTTTGAGGCTACCACCAGGGGAAAATCTGGTGGTAGCCTTGAACTGTTCACTAAGTCTCCTTTTCATAATAAGATATTATTAATTTATTATACACCAATTTCCAGGGCAAGTGGTGCATATGTGATCTGAATCAAATGTTTAGAAAAATTTACCAAATCAGACACAAAACAAATTTCAAGAAACTTGTTAATCTCTAATTTATGTATTTCAGTGTGTATAAATACACTGCTCAAAAAAAATAAAGGGAACACTTAAACAACACAATGTAACTCCAAGTCAATCACACTTCTGTGAAATCAAACTGTCCACTTAGAAAGCAACACTGAGTGACAATCAATTTCACATGCTGTTGTGCAAATGGGATAGACAACAGGTGGAAATTATAGGCAATTAGCAAGACACCCCCAATAAAGGAGTGGTTCTGCAGGTGGTGACCACAGATCACTTCTCAGTTCCTATGCTTCCTGGCTGATGTTTTGCTCACTTTTGAATGCTGGCGGTGCTTTCACTCTAGTGGTAGCATGAGACGGAGTCTACAACCCACACAAGTGGCTCAGGTAGTGCAGCTTATCCAGGATGGCACATCAATGCGAGCTGTGGCAAGAAGGTTTTCTGTGTCTGTCAGCGTAGTGTCCAGAGCATGGAGGCTCTACCAGGAGACAGGCCCGTACATCAGGAGACGTGGAGGAGGCCGTAGGAGGGCAACAACCCAGCAGCAGGACCGCTACCTTCGCCTTTGTGCAAGGAGGAACAGGAGGAGCACTGCCAGAGCCCTGCAAAATGACCTCCAGCAGGCCACAAATGTGCATGTGTCTGCTCAAACGGTCAGAAACAGACTCCATGAGGGTGATATGAGAGCCCGACGTCCACAGGTGCAGGACATTTGGCATTTGCCAGAGAACACCAAGATTGGCAAATTCGCCACTGGCGCCCTGTGCTCTTCACATATGAAAGCAGGTTCACACTGAGCACATGTGACAGACGTGACAGAGTGTGGAGACGCCGTGGAGAACGTTCTGCTGCCTGCAACATCCTCCAGCATGACCGGTTTGGCATTGGGTCAGTAATGGTGTGGGGTGGCATTTCTTTGGAGGGCCGCACAGCCCTCCATGTGCTCGCCAGAGGTAGCCTGACTGCAATTAGGTACCGAGATGAGATCCTCAGACCCCTTGTGAGACCATATGCTGGTGCGGTTGGCCCTGGGTTCCTCCTAATGCAAGACAATGCTAGACCTCATGTGGCTGGAGTGTGTCAGCAGTTCCTGCAAGACGAAGGCATTGATGCTATGGACTGGCTCGCCCGTTCCCCAGACCTGAATCCAATTGAGCACATCTGGGACATCATGTCTCGCTCTATCCACCAACGTCACGTTGCACCACTGACTGTCCAGGAGTTAGCAGATGCTTTAGTCCAGGTCTGGGAGGAGATCCCTCAGGAGACCGTCCGCCACCTCATCAGGAGCATGCACAGGTGTTGTAGGGAGGTCATACAGGCACGTGGAGGCCACACACACTACTGAGCCTCATTTTGACTTGTTTTAAGGACATTACATCAAAGTTGGAACAGCCTGTAGTGTGTTTTTCCACTTTAATTTTGAGTGTGACTCCAAATCCAGACCTCCATGGGTTGAAAAATTAGATTTCCATTTTTTTTTTTTTTTTGTGTGATTTTGTTGTCAGCACATTCAACTATGTAAAGAACAAAGTATTTCAGAAGAATATTTAATTAATTCAGATCTAAGATGTGTTATTTTTGTGTTCCCTTTATTTTTTTGAGCAGTGTATATCTGCCTGTCTGCCTATCTATCTGCTCAATATCTACAGTATCTCATGGTATGTGACTGGTGAGGTCAGTGATTGGCTGCAGCGGTCACATGAATGACATATGTGACATCACTGCTGTGGGGACCAATGGGCAGTGATATTAGAGGGGTGGTGGATTTAACAGGTAAGTATTAGTAGTTCATTTATTTTATTTCTGGCTCATATGCAGACTTTCTTAAAAAATAATATATAATCTATCTATCTATCTATCTATCTATCTATCTATCTATCTATCTATCTATCTATCCATTTAATGTTATGTAATGTCTTACAGTCTGCTGCAGGGCCTTTTATGCCAGTTAATGACTCAATCATTTAAAGAAAAAACTGGTCTGCCAGGCAATGTATTCATCAATATGGTGCACGCCTGTTGTGGAATACAGCAAACAGTACTGAAAAATGCCAGATGGTACAGTACGGTACATAATATTGCGCCTTTATAAATATAGCATTCATACAAATGCATACATGCATTCATACAAATACCATTTTTTTCAATGCAGTTTTGCCAGAGTTTTAATGTAATTTGTCATTAATAGACCTCTCCTAGTGTATTGCATGAAATATGTATATTATCTGGTTCTATTAGAGCATGAATTCCACAGTGAAGCCTTTTGTACAGATTCTGGAATTCAACTTGAGGTTTAGTCATTTTCAGTCATTCAGAATAAATGCACCATTCCATACCAGTATGCATTTACTGGTAATGTGAGAACAATGCAATTCTAATACATTGGTCAGAAACCAGGATAAATCCAAACTTGTGGAATTATTGGACAAAATTTAAATAGTCATCAAGTTTTCTTCAGCAACTTTCTTCCATCCTCCATATTAACACTTTTACAGGAGTTATCCAGGAATTTTATACTGATGGCCTATCCTTGGGATAGGTCGTTAATTTCCGATTGTCAGGGGTCCAAATAGCAGTACGCCGATCAGCTGTACTGAAAAGGCCGCTGCACTCACCAGAACACCGGTGGACACTGCAGTCTCTTCACGTTTTAGCAAGCACAGTGTCATGCATTGTATAGCGGCTGAGCTTGGTATTGTAGCCCTGGTCTATTCACTTGAATGAACTGAGCTGTGCCTAGGCCACATGACTGATGTATGGTGACATCACTGGCCTATAAAGAGGACTAAGATCTCACGGAGTGCCAGGACCTCTTTGATCAGATGATCAGCAGAGGGAGGGGGGTCCTAGGAGTCAGCCCCGCTGATGACCTATGCTGAGGATATTTCAGTAACAAATTTTCAATAGGTCCAGCGCCTTGGTATTTAATATAAAATGTAAACGTGGAAGTAGCAGGGGAAGTAGCAGGGGTTCATGGAAGTAGCGGCGGTAGCAGTCAGTGCGGCGGTTATATGTGGGAAAATCTTTATTGAAGTATTTTGGTTGAAAAATAAAATTTATTCAGCGGTCAGCACTGCGGTTATATGCGGTTAAAGCCCCATGATGTCTCCATGATAAATCTGCAGCGTGGGGGCCCCTTGTGGCTTCTACACACTTTCAAAATAATCCTTTAGTGGAGCGAATAGATGCCAGATGACTGGGACGCACCATGACATTCCCAGGAGCTTGTATTCAGCGATGCTGTTATATATGGTAAAATCTTGTGTGATTTATTTTGGTGGAAAAAATCTTGTATTCAGCATTAAGCCCTGCACTTATATGCGGTAAATTTTTTTTTTAATTAATTCGGTGGACAAAAAATCCTATATTCAGTATTAAGCGCTGCACGTAAAATCTTTTTTTAATTATTTCGGTGGACAAAAAATCTTGTATTTAGCATTAAGTGCTGCACTTATATGTGGTAAAATCTTTTTTGAATTATTTTGGTGGAAATACAAATTTCCACCTCCTTCATTAACTTTCTCATCTATTAATTAGAATCGGACACACTAACTTTACACCCTCCCAGCTATATATTTATATAAGTGGTGCAAGCACCACCTAAGGGCGAATAAAGGTAAATTACACTGCCAGCCTGTTAAAGGGAATTACAGCATATTATCACAATACATTTGATATGACATTTAGCAAGAGTTTAAAGTGCCCGCATATAGCACATAGTGGGACACTGCATCAAGATGAATCAGGCGTGGACTGGGCAGGATTTCCACACACCAATGGCTGATGCATCAAACTAGATCATCCATGGTGCCACACCAACGATTTGACAAAAAAGACCGGTTTCTTCTGGCTACCTGCCTCAGCTACTATTCTGATTATGTTACCCGCCTGATGCCACACATCTGATGCCAAGTGCTCCTTCTTTAACCCACCAGCTTCAGCGGGTACTGGTATTGCCACCCACCTCCACAGTACAGTATGTCACCTTGCCACTCCTGATGCTGCTGCCACCTCCAGACTCTGTCATTGTTCCACGCTGTGGCCTACTCATGCTGCTGCCACCTCCAGACTCTGTCATTGTGCCACTCTGTGGCCTCCTCCTGATGCTGCTGCTGTCGCCACCTCCAGACTCTGTCATTGTACCGTTCTGTGGTCTCCTCATGCTGCTGCCACCTCCAGACCCTGTCATTGGGCCACTCTGTGGTCTCCTCATGCTGCTTTCACCTCACCACTCTGTCATAGGTCCACTCTGTGGACTTCACATGCTGTTCCCACCCTCCCCACTTCATGACTGGTCCACTATTTTGACTTTTGGCTTGGCTGACATCATCATTTATTTGACACTTCTTCTGATCTGTCAGAAGGAAGGAAAAACGAGATGCACAACAAATCATGTCTGTGTAGCAGCTTTAAGGCCTGTATGGTCCTATCAGAATTGGCTTATGATTTGGTAGCCAAAAGCAGGAGTGGGTAGAAAACACAGAATACATGCAAATATTCCATTCATGTTTCGATACTTGAGTTATTTGGTCAGTTTTGGCCCCGTGACCGCCCAAATAAGTGAAGTATGTTGTGATTCTAAGAGCGACGCCTGTCATCTGCATGTCATACGGACTCAGAGTATTATTTCACTACCAAAGCAGACTCCCTATGCGTGTTACTACAGGGCACAGTGTTCTACACCACTATAAAGGCTCTCAGCAGCCAGGAAATATCAGTTTGTTAACGTACAATAATTCACCGCAAATGTATTCAGATCGAGCCAAATTTTTCCTGAAAAATTTGGCGAACCGGCGAATAAATTTTTCTTAAAATTTGCTCATCTCTAATAATATTGGTCAGGATGTGTTTATCATTTCTGTTTTTTTTATCTCTTTCCCACTAAGTGAGACCTTCATGCAGAGCTATACTCACTGGCTCCCTGCTGCACCATTCAGGCTCCATCATTTCTGGGCTGTGTTCATCAAACTTCTGGTGCCTGTGTGTAAAATTCCTACACAAGAGGTGTTACGTGTGCTGCTGCAGCCAATCATTAGCTTCAGTGGTGTTGTGTCAGCAAAGCAGAACATGAACCAGCAGTGACATGCTGCTTTGGAACACATTACAGCAGATGTCAGCCCTTCATTACACTGACATATATGCCCTGTCCATGTACTGTAGGAAACTTACAGATGGGGAGTCAGAAGTCAGACAGCAGTCGGGGGTTGGTACAAAAAAAATATCCTGGACAAAATTCTGAGAAAAATTGGTACATTGTAGGATATGTGCACTTCTCCCTCATTCCCCTTCATCTACACTGAAATTAATTAGGAGACAGCAGTGGCAAATTTTCCTAGGACTGGCTTAAATGTCTGGAATGTCTGGCCACTAGACCTGAAGCCTATGAGGCAGTAGAGCAGTGCAGGAGATTACAGGAGATTGTGATGACATCACCATGACCTCCTGCACAGGGTCTCGTGGGATGATGTAATGAGTATGACACGAGCTCCGGAACACCCGGACAGAGAGTGGAACAATGGTGAGCATTTTAATTTTTTTTAGAGTAGACACTATTTTTCTTTCTACTCGTTTTTTTGTGAGAGTGCTGATATACAGTACAGACCAAAAGTTTGGACACACCTTCTCATTAAAAGAGTTTTCTTTATTTTCATGACTATTAAGGCATCAAAACTATGAATTAACACATGTGGAATTATAACAAACAAGTGTGAAACAATTGAAAATATGTCATATTCTAGGTTCTTCAAAGTAGCCACCTTTTGCTTTAAATACTGCTTTGCACACTCTTGGCATTCTCTTGATGAGCTTCAAGAGGTAGTCCCCTGAAATGGTCTTCTAACAGTCTTGAAGGAGTTCCCAGAGATGCTTAGCACTTGTTGGCCCTTTTGCCTTCACTCTGCGGTCCAGCTCACCCAAAACCATCTCGATTGGGTTCAGGTCCGGTGATTGTGGAGGCCAGGTCATCTGGTGCAGCACCCCATCACTCTCCTTCATGGTCAAATAGCCCTTACTTTCAAAGTTTTCCCAATTTTTCGGTTGACTGACTGACCTTCATTTCTTAAAGTAATGATGGCCACTCGTTTTTCTTTACTTATGGCCACTCGTTTACACAATAGTTTTCCCTACTCACCTCTAAGCATAGGTTACACCCAGGGTCTCAGGCTCCAACCCTCTTTGTAGTGTCACTTCCTCTCCACAGTCATACATAGAGGGTTGTCTTATCCCTCCTTGATTATAGCCCAGCTGACCTCACCTATGATCTCCTCAGCTAAAGGGAATACCTGTAGTGGACTACGGGTGTGGACTGAGAGACTCCCACTACCAACCTGTCTCCCAGTCCAAAGAAATACAGCCCATACAACTTTAAACAAAACAATCTCCAGCAAGCTATGCCTTGCCAAAGCAGCACCATTTCTGGATTTCAGTTATCTCACCCAGCTAAACTGAACCACTGGGTGAAATACACCCACCCCCCTCACCATACCTTTACCGTGCACTTTATCACATTATATATATATATATAGAGAGAGAGAGAGAAAGTGAGAGATAGAGAGACAGAGGGGGCCATTATATATATATGTATATATATATATATACATACAGTATATATATATATATATATATATATATATACTGTGGGGTTTCGCTCTGGTAGAGTTCTTAACTCAAAACGTCAGTGTTTATTCACACTTGAGGAAATTTCACTTTGCAGTCTTGGTGTTAATTCACACACAATGGAAAGTTCATATAACACAAGTCACCTTGCTGGAAGTTATGACATCAGTAGTCCACAGCAGGCTTTAGGGGCCTGTTTCCCCAGCGTGCGGCTTTCAGCCCTCCAGCATGGCAGAAAGCCTCAGATCCCCAAAAAACAGAGACATCTCTGCTGAGCCCAGCTGCCTATTTAAGGACAGCCAGGTGCCGCCAAAACCCGGCCAGGACTATGGGGAGTAGTCACCCACCCAGCACTTTGACTACTACTAGTAAGAGCCGTCCTGGATTACCTATTTACAGCCATACTAGCTAACAAGGTGTCAAAGAGCAACTGCTGCTGACACAGAACTTGCTCTTACACTGGCTCTTACTCCACCAAGGCCAGGAACTTCGATAATTCCTTGTACCTTCTTACATGCCTCTCCCCTTTTTTCAACCCTGAGGGGGTGAACACACACCAGACAGTGCACTCGGGACAGGGCATCTGCATTTCCCTGCAAGCTGCCTGACATTATGTTCTATGGAGAACTTAAAGTTCTGTAAGGACAGGAACCACCTGGTGACTCGGGCATTTCTCTCTTTGGCCTGGCTCATCCACTTGAGAGGGGAGTAGTCAGTCACCAGGCGACACGTTCTCCCCAACAAATTTTAGCAGAGAGACTCGAGTGCCCACTTGATAGCCAGGCACTCTCTCTTCACTATACTGTACATGGTTTCGGCTGGGTTAAGCTTGCGGCTTAGGAAGACAACGGGATGGTCTTCTTTGTTGACTTTCTGAGAAAGTACAGCACCGAGGCCTACTTTGGAGGCATCTGTTTGTACCGCAAACTCCTTCTTGAAGTCAGGCGTCACCAAAACCAGTGACCCACGCAGGGTCAACTTCAAATCGGCAAAAGCCTCTTCCGCCTCATCATCTCAGCAAACCATCACTGATTTTTGTCCCTTCAAGAGCCCTGTCAGGGCGTGGCTTGAGTTGCAAAATGAGGAACAAACCTCATGTAATAGCCCACCATTCCCAGGAATGACTTTATTTGCCTAGTGCTGACAGGTCGGGGCCAATTCCGTATCGCCTCTATTTTCTTCACTTGGGGTTTGATGATTCCACGCCCAATGGCATACCCCAGGTACTTAGTCTCTTCTAACCCTATCGCACATTTTTTTTGGTTAGTGATTAGGCCAGCTTTCCGAAGGGAGTCCACTACAGCCTGCACTTTGGGTAGGTGACGTTCCCAGTCGGTACTGTGGATGACAATATCGTCCAGGTAAGCCGATGCATACCGACGATGTGGACGAAGCACAATGTCCAGTAGTCGCTGAAAAGTGGAAGGGGTGCCATGCAGACCAAAGGGTAAGACCTTATATTGATACAGCCCCTGAGGCATGATGAAGGCAGTTTTCTCTTTGGCAGCCTCCGTTAAGTACCCTACCAGTACCCTTTCGTGAGGTCCAAAAAAAAAAAATGGGCTTGTCCTAACCTCTCGTTGTGTTCATCCACCCCGGAGCATGGGATATGCATCGAATTTGGAAACCTCGTTAAGTTTTCAAAAGTTGTTACAAAACCGCAACGTCCCGTCCGGCTTGGGTATCAATACCATAGGACTGGCCCACTCACTTTTTGACTCCTCAATGACGTCTAGCTGCCACATTAGCTACACCTCCTCTGATATGGCTTGTCGCCAAGCCTCGGGTACCCGATATGGTTTTAGACAGACTTTTGCCTGAGGCTTAGTGACAATGTTATGCTGGATTATAGAAGTGCGTCCAGGGAGGTCCGAGAACACATCTTTGTTCCGACAAACAAACTCCCTGTCCTCCTAAATTTGTTTAGAAAAAGAGGCTGTCAGCAATTTTTACTGTGGCAGCCGTCTCTCTTGTATCAGACAGATGGGCCGGTAATAGTTTTGATCGAGCACTGTAGTGCTCGAGTGCTCGGGCCAAACACATTGAGATGTTTGGGTATTCGACCGATCATCCGAGTATAATGGAAGTCAATGGGAGAACCCGAGCAATAAACCAGATACCCCCTGCTCTGAAGAGGGGAGGGTGCCTGGTTCATAGGAAAATGTCAGAAATTGATGGAAACACCATTAAATGGTTTGGGAACAGCATGGGGAGGATGTCTGGTCTGTTTTCCGATTAGTAGACCACTTTTACAGACTAAAAATAATACGCACAAA
Organism: Bufo bufo; assembly: GCF_905171765.1. NCBI lineage: Eukaryota > Metazoa > Chordata > Amphibia > Anura > Bufonidae > Bufo > Bufo bufo. Next base: position 519,885,791 of record NC_053391.1, on the reverse strand, counting down.
ACCGAAGATGAAATCGATTTTAGAGGAAAAATTGTTAGGAAACATTCTTTCCTGTATATTTACTTGTATATAAAGTGCAAGTTCAGCCTAAAATTTTGTTGATTTTCGGAACTGGGGCCATGATTAAGAGGGACGGCCGGTGGTATCCGTATTGCGCCGCTAGAGGTGAAATTTGTGGACCGGCGCAAGACGAACCACAGTGAAAGCATTTTCCAAGAATGTTTTCATTAATCAATAATCGGCAGCATTATTCCCATGACCCGCCAAGCAGCTTCCGGGAAACCAAAGTCTTTGGGTTCTGGGGGAGTATGGTTGCAAAGCTGACACCTAAACTAATTGACTTAAGGGCACCACCAGAAGTGGAGCCTACGGCTTAATTTGACTCAACACGGCAAACCTCACCCGGCCCAGACACGTAAAGGATTGACAGATTGATAGCTCTTTCTCGATTCTGTGGGTGGTGGTGCATGGCCATTCTGAGTTGGTGGAGTGATTTGTCTGGTTAATTCCGATATCCAACGAGACTACTCTGTGCTAATTAGTTACATGAGGTGAGGATTGTGTTGACCAGACTCTTATGGGAGAGTGCCTGCTGCTTAGCTGACCATCAAAAAAATTATGGTTTAGGGGCCTGCAGTTGAGCTGACCATCTCAAACATTATGGGCAAGGGCCTGCTGCCGCTAGATCACTTCTGCCTGATCGCACGTCCCTGTGACGTCAATAATCCATTTGGATGTCTGCACTATCAACTTTTGATGTTCTTTTGTGCACATAACATGGTGACCTATGGTGATCTATGTTTGTGAGTATAATAAATATTTTATGGTAGAATTGCCTACAGGACTTCACTATTGGAGTATGCTTCCTTTTGCAGCAATAAGAGGAGCATAAAATAACAACATTCTAGTTGATGTGCCTGCATTTTCTTCTACGCTTGTGAGTACAACTTATACAATTGTGTGTGTGACTAGTGACCACAATACTTCACTATCAGTGCGGATTTTGGTATTTTGCAGGGTTCTTAATGATAAGAAAATCCCTGTGAGAATCAATGTTTTAACTGTATCTATAAAATTGGATGGCTCTGGGAGAAAGTGGCTATCGGTAAAGATTGTGCGGTCCACTGAAATATACAGAAATTTTTTATAAGTGCACATGTTAGGGTACTTTCACACTTGCGGCAGGACGGATCTGACAGGCTGTTCACCCTGTCGGATCCGTCCTACCGCTATTTCGCCGTGCCGCCGGACCGCCTCTCTGTCCCCATTGACTATAATGGGGATGGGGTGGAGCTCCGGCGCAGTACGGCAGTTCGCGGTGAGAGGCCGCCGGACTAAAAAGTCGGACATGCAGGACTTTTAGTCCGGCGGCCTTTCGCCGTGCACTGCCGTGCTGCGCTGGAGCTCGACCCCTGTCCCCATTATAGTCAATAGGGACGGAGCAGCAGTCCGGCAGTACAGCGAAATAGCGGAAGGACGGATCCGACAGGGTGAACAGCCTGTCGGATCCGTCCTGCCGCAAGTGTGAAAGTAGCCTTACACAGCAGATGTGGGCGTGGTCAGGTTACTGTCAGAAGAGAACACCGTCTATTGAAAAATAAAATTTGATGTCACAGAATTGTTTTTTAAAGCGCAAACATTACACAGCAGATGTGGGCCTGGTCAGGTCACTGTCAGAAGTGGACACTGTCTATTGAAAAAAAAAAAATTATGTCACAGAAATTTTTTAGAAGCGCACACGTTACACAGCAGATGTGGCCCTGGTCAGGTCACTGTCAGAAGCGGAAACTGTCTATTGAAAAATTAAATCTTATGTCACATAAAAATTTTAGAAGCGCACACGTTACACAGCAGATGTGGCCCTGGTAAGGTCGCTGTCAGAAGCAGACACTGTCTACAGAAAAAGTGCACTGGATGTCACTGATATTTTAGGGATGCGCACACTTTAAACAGGAGATCTGGCACGGATAATTTAAATGTCCGCAGCGGACACCGTCTATGGAGAAAGTGCACTGGATGTCACTTGTACTTTAGGGATGCAGACACTTTAAACAGGAGAAGTGGCGCAGATAATTTAACTGTCTGCAGCGGATACCGTCTACAGAAAAAGTGCACTGGATGTCACTGATATTTTAGGGATGCGCACACTTTAAACAGGAGATGTGGTGCGGATAATTTAACTGTCCGCAGCGGACACCATCTACGGAAAAAGTGTACTGGATGTCACTGATTTTTTAGGGATGCACACACGTTAAACAGGAGATGTGGCGCGGATAATTTAACTGTCTGCAGCGGACACCGTCTATGGAAAAAGTACACTGGATATCAATGATATTTTAGGCATGCGCACACTTCAAACAGGAGATGTGGCGCGGATAATTTAACTGTCCACAGTGGACACCGTCTACAGAAAAAGTGCACTGGATGTCACTGATATTTTAGGGATGCGCACACTTTAACCAGGAGATGTGGCGCCGATAATAACTGTACGCAGCAGACACGTCTACGGAAAAAGTGCACTGGATGTCACTGATATTTTAGCGATGTGCACACTTTAAACAGGAGATGTGGCACTGATAATTTTACTGTCTGCAGCGGACACTGTCTACAGAAAAAGTGCACTGGATGTCACTGATATTTTAGGGATGTGCACAGTTCAAACAGGAGATGTGGCACGGATAATAACTACGCAGCGGACACCGTCTACGGAAAAGGTGCACTGGATGTCACTGATATTTTAGAGATGCGCACACTTTAAACAGGAGATGTGGCGCGGATAATTTAACTGTCTACAATGGACACCATCTACGGAAAAAGTGCACTGGATGTCACTGATATTTTAGGGATGCGCACACTTTAACCAGGAGATGTGGCACGGATAATAACTGTACCAGCGGACACCGTCTACGGAAAAAGTGCACTGGATGTCACTAATATTTTAGCGATGCGCACACTTTAAACAGGAGATATGGCGCGGATAATTTAACTGTGTGCAGCAGCCTATTGCACGGTATTTTGCGCAGGATGCGGTAAAAATATATATTGCTGCTGTCACACACAATAGTCCTTAAAAGGACTTTTGGGTCTCTGAAAAGTTTTTTGTATAATGTTAGACTCCCTACACTGTCTGTCCCTTCCTATGCACAGCTCTCCCTTAGGGCTCGTGCACACGAACGTATTTTCTTTACGCTTCCGTTTATTTTTTGTTTTGCGGATCGTATGTGGAACCATTCACTTCAATGGGGCTGAAGAAAATATAGAAGTTATTCTGTGTGCATTCCATTTCCGTTTGCCCGCATGGCCGTTCCACAACAAAGTAGTGCATGTCCTATTATTGTCTGCAAATCACGGTCCGAGGCCCCATTCAAGTCAATGGGTCCGCAAAAAATACGGAACGCACACGGAACACATCCATATGTCATCTGTATTTCATCCTTATTTTGCGGATCCATACTGTAGAAATGCTATTCCCAGCCCATATTGCTCATGTGTTTGGTAATTAATAAGTTGCTGTTTCTGTATACGATCAGCAAAAAACTGATCAAATACGGAAATCATACGGATATGTTTTGTGCAATAATGTAATGGAAGAGGGCTTAAATCAGAGAAAAAAAAACAGATACGGAACAACGGATCAGTGAAAAATGGACCGCAAAACAACAAGGGTCTTGTGCATGACCCCTAACACAGAGCAATTTAGCCTTACAAGGACTTTTGGGTGTCTGAAACATTTTTGTACAGAAATAATATTCAATTACACTCCCTTCACTGTCTGTCCCTTCCTATGCTCAGCTCTCTCTGACTTCGAATGAGCTGAACACGCGTCATCGGGTGCTATATAGCAACCGATGACGCGTGCCAGCCAGCCAATTACTGTAATGCCAGTACCCAACATGGCTACTGGCATTACAGTGAGGGTAGTACTTACCTACACGTTTATTGGCTGCTTATCAGCCGCGAAACATGCGGGGAGGAGACTCGAGCATTGCGCTGGAGCACATGTGGTACTCGGCTGAGTACAGCCATGTGCCGAGCATAGCGATGCTCGAGCCGAACTGGTATTCGGCCAAGCATGCTCGCTCAACACTAGCCGATACCTCTTCTCCTAGAAAACCCGGCAGCGGGCTGTCTTCTGTACAGGTTTCCCTATCTTTCCACGGTTTGAGTAAATTTACATAGTAAACCTGCTCCAGCTTTCGCCGCCCTGGCTGGTGTACCTTGTAGTTTACATCTCCAATTTTCTCGACTACCTCCGTAGTGCACCTGCCACCTAGCCAGGAACTTACTGTCCACGGTCGGCACCAGAACCAAAACCCGATCACCCGGGTTAAAGATCCGGACCCGAGTCTTCCGATTATAGACCCGACTATGGTCTCGCTGACCTGCTTCTATTTGCTCCCTAACAAGAGGCAACACTGTCTCTATCCGATCTTGCATCTGGGTAACGTACTCAAGGACACTTTTATGTGGAGTGGGTTGTTGTTCCCACGCTTCTCTTTGGCTATGTCCAAGAGACTGCAAGGGTGTCTGCCATATAGCAGTTCGAAGGGCGAGAACACAGTAGAGGCCTGGGGTACCTCTCACACTGCAAACATGAGATAGGGCAGAATGAGTCCTTCCCATCTTAACTCAAAACAAGTTCTTAATTCAAAACATCAGTGTTTATTCACACTTGAGGCAATTGCACTTTGCAGTCTTGGTCTTATTTCACACACAATGGAAAGTTCATATAACACTTGTCACCTTGCTGGCAGTTATGCCTCCAGTAGTGTACAGCAGAATTTAGGGGCCTGTTTCTCCAGCGTGCGGCTCTCAGCCCTCCACAGCAGAAAGCCTCAGATCCACAAAAAACTGAGACATCTCTGCTGAGCTCAGCTGCCTATTTAAGGATAGCCAGGTGCTGCCAAAACCCAGCCTGGACTGTGGGGAGTAGTCACCCACCCAGCCCTACTAGCTAGCAAGGTGTCAAACAGCAACTGCTGCTGACACAGAAAACTGGCTCTAATTTTACCGAGGCCAGGAACCTGGGTGACACATACCTGTCATCTATGATAATTCCTTGTACCTTCTTACAATACACACACACACACACACAGACAACTCATAATACACTAATAATAATAATATAGGGACTTTATTATTCAACTCTGGGCTGTATAGGGTTGCTTTATAGATCGGTCTGATTGGCCTTATAACTACTGAAGGCTCTATAGGGGTGTCTTTTAGAGGGGCTTTGTTACTGCTGGGGGCACTTTAGATGGCCTTATTTCTACTAGGGGCCCTATGGGAATATTATTAATGTTGGTGTACTGTGGGGAATTATTATTGAGCACAATATGGAAGGCATTACTGCTAATGGGGTTGTTATTGAGGGTACTGTAAGGAACACTATTACCATTGAAGGCAGTTTGGGAGCATATTATGATGGGTGGATTATTTATGTGGCATTATTATTTTCTGCAGTATAGTATCTGGGGACATCAGGGAGCACAGAGAACACAGTATTGGGGGTAGCAATAGGATGACAGTGTTGAGACATCAGGAGGGGAGGATGATAGTAAAGTGAGGAAACTAACATGTTTGTGTGATAAAATCTGCAGAGACCAGACATGGCTGAGAGAAAGAATCATGGTCACGGTCTTGTCTCAGAATGGAGAAGATGAGGAAAAAATCTATATCAGAGGAGATGTCACTGGATGTAAGAGGCATATGTTGCTCTATTCTCCTGTATATTTTGTAGCAATGTATCTAATGTCCATCCAAATAGTTCTTTAGTGGTAGGGTTGAGGGAGGGGGGGTGGATTGAGAATTTGGCCTACTCTCCTGGAGCCTGGTCCTAGACTGTACGTGTTCTGAATTTTAGGGCCTCCCACCCATCTACTACAATATCTGTACTCAGAGTTATCACTGTGTTATCTATGATGTTACATAGGACTGCAGGTAACATCTACTACTTTTTTGTAAAATAGGGGACGATATTTGGCTTGGGGGAAGGGAAGGGGGGGTGCAATACTTGCCCCGGGCACTGGAAACCCACACTATGCCAATTGCAAAATATGTAATTAGATTAAATTTTGCAATGATGGCCTCAATAACATTTTTTTAAGACTTGTGTTTTAGACGTAGGTCTTAATAGCCCCTTTGGCTGGCACTGGATCTGCCAAAGTTAATTAGAGACACAGGCCTCTACATAACTTTGGAGTATCCAGCACCAGACTAAATGTAAGATAGCTTCCTTGTTGTCTTACATTTAGACTATTTTCTATGCCTAAAACAAGTGTAGAAAATGATGAATGAGACGGGCCTGCCCACTTTTTTAGACCTGGCGTGAGGGGGGAAAAGTTGCAGATTGCGTCGCAAAAAACCTTTGCACCGCAATCTGTGCCAGAAATACGCCTAATATAGGCGTATTTCTGATTGTAAATGACCCCCTTAAATTCTTGGTAAAGACTATGAAAATTAATCTAATAGTTTTATACATGCTTTACAAAATCCACAAATGAAAAGAATAAAATTTACTAAGATATCTAAGAAAATGACTGATACATAAAATATGTTTAAAGCAGACAGAAAATGTAAATTCCTTTAAACCTAATGATATGTCATACTCTAAAATATTCATGTTGTTTTTCAACATCTAAACAGCATTTTCTTTCCTGCCAAAACTTCGACAAATCAGGATCTTGGTCCACTTAGTGGAGAAAATGAGCAATGACATAAATCTCCTAATTGGTCAGTTTTTACTGCACTAGAAAGAAAGTCTGCAGGAACATTTGAGTAAATTCTGTTATGAATTATATTTTGGTGCACATTATTTGGATACTGCACTGTTTTACTATGGTAAATGATTACATAATCTCTGCTTATGATTAATTAGCATATAAATATACATAAACAACTTTATTTTTTATTTTTCCATTGATGTAGCTGCACAACCACTGAGTTTTTACATTGTAAATTTTAAAACATTCACTTTGCAGCATAAATAACGTAATCAATTTACTCTCTGGATCATTAAGATTACAGCGATACCAAATATGTACATATAGTTTATTTTTTGTTTGTTTGTTTTACTAAATGCACAATAAAACTCCTTTAAGAAAAAGTGTTTGTATTGCTGTATCCCAAAACCCATAACTTTTTATAATTTTCATTCTACAGACCTGTGTGAGAGCTTGATTTTTGCAGAGCAACTGGGCTATAGACACAATGGACAGGAGGGGACTTCATTGACTTCTGTGGGAGAGTTTTCTAGGCTTACTCTGACTTAAGCAGAGATCAGGAGGAAGCAAGGTGGCTCAGTTTGTATGTTCTCCCTATGTTTGCGTGAGTTTCCTCCAGGTACTCTGGAGGAAACTCCAACGACATACTGATAGGGAACTTAGATTGTGAGCCCCATTGGAGATAGTGTGATCATAATGTTTGTATAGCATAGCAGAATATGTCATTGCTATATAAGGGAGTTAAATAAATGAAATAATCTTCACCTACAGTGAAATATTAGAATATCGTGCAAAAGTCCATTTATTTTAGTAATGAAAATTAAAAGGAATTGCATTAATGCAGCTTAAAATTAGAATTTTGTGAAAAGGTTCAATATTCTAGTCTCAAAGTGTCACACTCTAGTCAGCTAATTAATCCATATGCCCTGAGCAAAGGGTGCCTCAAAATTGTGACTTTGGGGTAAGCTGTAAGCCATAATCATCTAAATTATAACATAGAAACATAGAATGTGTCGGCAGATAAGAACCATTTGGCCCATCTAGTCTGCCCATTATACTGAATACTATGAATAGCCCTTGGCCCTATCTTATATGAAGGATGGCCTTATGCCTATCCCATGCATGCTTAAACTTCTTCACTGTATTTGCAGCTACCACTTCTGCAGGAAGGCTATTCCATGCATCCACTACACTCTGAAATAGTGACCCCTAAATCCCTTACCTCAGATACTGAGGTTATGACTAGGGATGAGCGAACCCGAACTGTATAGTTCGGGTTCGTACCGAATTTTGGGGTGTCCGTGACACGGACCCGAACCCGAACATTTCCGTAAAAGTCCGGGTTCGGGTTCGGTGTTCGGCGCTTTCTTGGCGCTTTTTGAAAGGCTGCAAAGCAGCCAATCAACAAGCGTCATACTACTTGGCCCAAGAGGCCATCACAGCCATGCCTACTATTGGCATGGCTGTGATTGGCCAGTGCACCATGTGACCCAGCCTCTATTTAAGCTGGAGTCACGTAGCGCCGCACGTCACTCTGCTATGATCAGTATAGGGAGAGGTTGCAGCTGCGACGTTAGGGCGAGATTAGGCAGATTAACTCCTCCAAAAGACTTCATTCTGTGATCGATCTGCAGCTGTGGATCATTGAAGTGCTATTATTGACTTGCTCACTTTTTTGAGGCTGCCCAGAGCGTTTTTAGATCACTTTTTTTCTGGGGTGATCGGCGGCCATTTTGTGACTTGTGGTGCGCCAGCACGAGCTATCACCAAGTGTATTTAACCATCGATAGTGTGGTTATTTTGTGCTATATCCTACATCAGCTGCAGGCTGAGCCTGTGTCACCGAAGTGCATTTAACCATCAACAGTCTGGTTATTTTTTGGCCATATACTACATCAGCTGCAGGCTGAGCCTGTGTCACCCAAGTGTATTTAACCATCGATAGTGTGGTTATTTTGTGCTATATCCTACATCAGCTGCAGGCTGAGCCTGTGTCACCGAAGTGCATTTAACCATCAACAGTCTGGTTATTTTTTGGCCATATACTACATCAGCTGCAGGCTGAGCCTGTGTCACCCAAGTGCATTTAACCATCAACAGTCTGATTATTTTTTGGCCATATACTACATCTGGTGCAGGCTGAGCCTGTGTCACCCAAGTGCATTTAACCATCAACAGTCTGATTATTTTTTGGCCATATACTACATCTGGTGCAGGCTGAGCCTGTGTCACCCAAGTGCATTTAACCATCAACAGTGTGGTTATTTTTTTGCCATATATTACATCAGGGGCAAGTTGAGCCTGTCACCCAGCGCCTAAAAAATAGACCTGACATTTCTATTCAACCAAATCTGTACTGTTTTAGCTGGTCAAGTTATTTGTATTGACCGTAAAAGCACACTTTTTTTTCTGGGTTGAAAAAGCATTCCCAAATTTGCCATTCTCAAAATAACTAGTTTCTGGTATTTGAGGCCTACTTGAAATCTATCCCAAAAAGAAAATCTTACATTGAAGGTATTGATAGTGTCATTCAGAAAAACCTAAGACACACGCTAGCGTGCTGATAGAAGTGTGATTCTGTGATTAAACCTATACCTGTCACACAGCGCAAAAAAAACCAGGTCTCACATCTCTATTCAACCAAATCTGCACTGTTTTAGCTGGTCAAGTTATTTGTAGTGACCGTAAAAGCAGACTTTTTGTTCTGGGTTGAAAAAGCATTCCCAAATTTGCCATTCTCAAAATTGTTGTGAACGGGAACAATGAGGAAAACATCTAATAAGGGACGCGGACGTGGACATGGTCGTGGTGGTGTTAGTGGACCCTCTGGTGCTGGGAGAGGACGTGGCCGTTCTGCCACAGCCACACGTCCTAGTGAACCAACTACCTCAGGTCCCAGTAGCCAGCAGAATTTACAGCGATATTTGGTGGGGCCCAATGCCGTTCTAAGGATGGTAAGGCCTGAGCAGGTACAGGCATTAGTCAATTGGGTGGCCGACAGTGGATCCAGCACGTTCACATTATCTCCCACCCAGTCTTCTGCAGAAAGCGCACAGATGGCGCATAAAAACCAAGCCCATCGGTCTGTCACATCACCCCCATGCATATCAGGGAAACTGTCTGAGCCTCAAGTTATGCAGCAGTCTCTTATGCTGTTTTGAAGACTCTGCTGCCAGGGTTTCCCAAGGGCATCCACCTAGCCCTTCCCCAGGGGTGGAAGAGATAGAATGCACTAACGCACAACCACTTATCTTTCCTGATGATGAGGACATGGGAATACCACCTCAGCACGTCTCTGATGATGACGAAACACAGGTGCCAACTGCTGCGTCTTTCTGCAGTGTGCAGACTGAACAGGAGGTCAGGGATCAAGACTGGGTGGAAGACGATGCAGGGGACGATGAGGTCCTAGACCCCACATGGAATGAAGGTCGTGCCACTGACTTTCACAGTTCGGAGGAAGAGGCAGTGGTGAGACCGAGCCAACAGCGTAGCAAAAGAGGGAGCAGTGGGCAAAATCAGAACACCCGCCGCCAAGAGACTCCGCCTGCTACTGACCGCCGCCATCTGGGACCGAGCACCCCAAAGGCAGCTTCAAGGAGTTCCCTGGCATGGCACTTCTTCAAACAATGTGCTGACGACAAGACCCGAGTGGTTTGCACGCTGTGCCATCAGAGCCTGAAGCGAGGCATTAACGTTCTGAACCTTAGCAGAACCTGCATGACCAGGCACCTGCATGCAAAGCATGAACTGCAGTGGAGTAAACACCTTAAAAACAAGGAAGTCACTCAGGCTCCCCCTGCTACCTCTTCTGCTGCTGCCGCCTCGGCCTCTTCTGCTGCTGCCGCCGCCTCGGCCTCTTCTGCTGCTGCTGCCGCCGCCTCGGCCTCTTCCTCCCCCTCTGGAGGAACGTTGGCACCTGCCGCCCAGCAAACATGGGATGTACCACCAACACCACCACCTGCGTCACCAAGCATCTCAACCATGTCACACGGCAGCGTTCAGCTCTCCATCTCACAAACATTTGAGAGAAAGCGTAAATTCCCACCTAGCCACTCTCGATCCCTGGCCCTGAATGCCAGCATTTCTAAACTACTGGCCTATGAAATGCTGTCATTTAGGCTGGTGGACACACACAGCTTCAAACAGCTCATGTCACTTGCTGTCCCACAGTATGTTGTTCCCAGCCGCCACTACTTCTCCAAGAGAGCCGTGCCTTCCCTGCACAAACAAGTGTCCGATAAAATCAAGTGTGCACTGCGCAACGCCATCTGTGGCAAGGTCCACCTAACCACAGATACGTGGACCAGTAAGCACGGCCAGGGACGCTATATCTCCCTAACTGCACACTGGGTAAATGTAGTGGCGGCTGGGCCCCAGGCGGAGAGCCGATTGGCGCACGTCCTTCCGCCGCCAAGGATCGCAGGGCAACATTCTTTGCCTCCTGTCTCCTCCTCCTCCTACTCAGCTTCCTCCTCCTCTTCTTCCACCTGCTCATCCAGTCAGCCACACACCTTCACCACCAACTTCAGCACAGCACGGGGTAAACGTCAGCAGGCCATTCTGAAACTCATATGTTTGGGGGACAGGCCCCACAGCGCACAGGAGTTGTGGCGGGGTATAGAACAACAGACCGACGAGTGGTTGCTGCCGGTGAGCCTCAAGCCCGGCCTGGTGGTGTGCGATAATGGGCGAAATCTCGTTGCAGCTCTGGGACTAGCCGGTTTGACGCACATCCCTTGCCTGGCGCATGTGCTGAATTTGGTGGTGCAGAAGTTCATTCGCAACTACCCCGACATGTCAGAGCTGCTGCATAAAGTGCGGGCCGTCTGTTCGCGCTTCCGACGTTCACACCCTGCCGCTGCTCGCCTGTCTGCGCTACAGCGTAACTTCGGCCTTCCCGCTCACCACCTCATATGCGACGTGCCCACCAGGTGGAACTCCACCTTGCATATGCTGGACAGACTGTGCGAGCAGCAGCAGGCCATAGTGGAGTTTCAGCTGCAGCACGCACGGGTCAGTCGCACTGTGGATCAGACCCACTTCACCACCAATGACTGCCCTCCATGCGAGACCTGTGTGCCCTGTTGCGCTGTTTAGAGTACTCCACCAACATGGCCAGTGGCGATGACGCCGTTATCAGCGTTACAATACCACTTCTATGACTCCTTGAGAAAACACTTAGGGCGATGATGGAAGAGGAGGTGGCCCAGGAGGAAGAGGAGGAAGAGGGGTCATTTTTAGCACTTTCAGGCCAGTCTCTTCGAAGTGACTCAGAGGGAGGTTTTTTGCAACACCAGAGGCCAGGTACAAATGTGGCCAGACAGGGCCCACTACTGGAGGACGAGGAGGACGAGGATGAGGAGGAGGTGGAGGAGGATGAGGATGAAGCATGTTCACAGCGGGGTGGCACCCAAAGCAGCTCGGGCCCATCACTGGTGCGTGGCTGGGGGGAAACAAAGGACGATGACGATACGCCTCCCACAGAGGACAGCTTGTCCTTACCTCTGGGCAGCCTGGCACACATGAGCGACTACATGCTGCAGTGCCTGCGCAACGACAGCAGAGTTGCCCACATTTTAACGTGTGCGGACTACTGGGTTGCCACCCTGCTGGATCCCCGGTACAAAGACAATGTGCCCACCTTACTTCCTACACTGGAGCGTGATAGGAAGATGCGCGAGTACAAGCGCACGTTGGTAGACGCGCTACTGAGAGCATTCCCAAATGTCACAGGGGAACCAGTGGAAGCCCAAGGCGAAGGCAGAGGAGGAGCAAGAGGTCGCCAACGCAGCTGTGTCACGCCCAGCTCCTCTGAGGGCAGGGTTAGCATGGCAGAGATGTGGAAAAGTTTTGTCAACACGCCACAGCTAAGTGCACCACCACCTGATACGGAACGTGTTAGCAGGAGGCAACATTTCTTTAACATGGTGGAACAGTACCTGTGCACACCCCTCCACGTACTGACTGATGGTTCGGCCCCATTCAACTTCTGGGTCTCCAAATTGTCCACGTGGCCAGAGCTAGCCTTTTATGCCTTGGAGGTGCTGGCCTGCCTGGCGGCCAGCGTTTTGTCTGAACGTGTATTCAGCACGGCAGGGGGCGTCATTACAGACAAACGCAGCCGCCTGTCTACAGCCAATGTGGACAAGCTGACGTTCATAAAAATGAACCAGGCATGGATCCCACAGGACCTGTCCATCCCTTGTGCAGATTAGATATTAACTACCTCCGCTTAACAATATATTATTCTACTCCAGGGCACTTCCTCATTCAATACTATTTTTAATTTCATTTTACCATTATATTGCGGGGCAACCCAAAGTTGAATGAACCTCTCCTCTGTCTGGGTGCCGGGGCCTAAATGTGTGACAGTGGCCTGTTCCAGTGGTGGGTGACGTGAAGCCTGATTCTCTGCTATGACATGAAGACTGATTCTGCGCTGACATAAGGCCAGATTCTCTGTTACGGGACCTCTCTCCTCTGCCTGGGTGCCTGGGCCTAAATGTGTGACAGTGGCCTGTTCCAGTGGTGGGTGACGTGAAGCCTGATTCTCTGCTATGACTTGAAGACAGATTCTGCGCTGACATAAGGCCAGATTCTCTGTTACGGGACCTCTCTCCTCTGCCTGGGTGCCGGGGCCTAAATGTGTGACAGTGGCCTGTTTCAGTGGTGGGTGACATGAAGACAGATTCTGCGCTGACATAAGGCCAGATTCTCTGTTACGGGACCTCTCTCCTCTGCCTGGGTGCCTGGGCCTAAATGTGTGACAGTGGCCTGTTCCAGTGGTGGGTGACGTGAAGCCTGATTCTCTGCTATGACATGAAGACAGATTCAGCGCTGACATAAGGCCAGATTCTCTGTTACGGGACCTCTCTCCTCTGCCTGGGTGCCGGGGCCTAAATGTGTGACAGTGGCCTGTTCCAGTGGTGGGTGACGTGAAGCCTGATTCTCTGCTATGACATGAATACAGATTCTGCGCTGACATAAGGCCAGATTCTCTGTTACGGGACCTCTCTCCTCTGCCTGGGTGCCTGGGCCTAAATGTGTGACAGTGGCCTGTTCCAGTGGTGGGTGACGTGAAGCCTGATTCTCTGCTATGACATGAAGACAGATTCTGCGCTGACATAAGGCCAGATTCTCTGTTACGGGACCTCTCTCCTCTGCCTGGGTGCCTGGGCCTAAATGTGTGACAGTGGCCTGTTCCAGTGGTGGGTGACGTGAAGCCTGATTCTCTGCTATGACATGAAGACAGATTCAGCGCTGACATAAGGCCAGATTCTCTGTTACGGGACCTCTCTCCTCTGCCTGGGTGCCGGGGCCTAAATGTGTGACAGTGGCCTGTTCCAGTGGTGGGTGACGTGAAGCCTGATTCTCTGCTATGACATGAATACAGATTCTGCGCTGACATAAGGCCAGATTCTCTGTTACGGGACCTCTCTCCTCTGCCTGGGTGCCTGGGCCTAAATGTGTGACAGTGGCCTGTTCCAGTGGTGGGTGACGTGAAGCCTGATTCTCTGCTATGACATGAAGACAGATTCTGCGCTGACATAAGGCCAGATTCTCTGTTACGGGACCTCTCTCCTCTGCCTGGGTGCCTGGGCCTAAATGTGTGACAGTGGCCTGTTCCAGTGGTGGGTGACGTGAAGCCTGATTCTCTGCTATGACATGAAGACAGATTCTGCGCTGACATAAGGCCAGATTCTCTGTTACGGGACCTCTCTCCTCTGCCTGGGTGCCTGGGCCTAAATGTGTGACAGTGGCCTGTTCCAGTGGTGGGTGACGTGAAGCCTGATTCTCTGCTATGACATGAAGACAGATTCTGCGCTGACATAAGGCCAGATTCTCTGTTACGGGACCGCTCTCCTCTGTCTGGGTGCCGGGGCCTAAATGTGTGACAGTGGCCTGTTCCAGTGGTGTGTGACGTGAAGCCTGATTCTCTGCTATGACATGAAGACAGATTCTGCGCTGACATAAGGCCAGATTCTCTGTTACGGGACCTCTCTCCTCTGCCTGGGTGCTGGAGCCTAAATGTGTGACAGTGGCCTGTTCCAGTGGTGGGTGACGTGAAGCCTGATTCTCTGCTATGACATGAAGACAGATTCTGCGCTGACATAAGGCCAGATTCTCTGTTACGGGACCTCTCTCCTCTGCCTGGGTGCCGGGGCCTAAATGTGTGACAGTGGCCTGTTCCAGTGGTGGGTGACGTGAAGCCTGATTCTCTGCTATGACATGAAGACAGATTCTGCGCTGACATAAGGCCAGATTCTCTGTTACGGGACCGCTCTCCTCTGTCTGGGTGCCGGGGCCTAAATGTGTGACAGTGGCCTGTTCCAGTGGTGTGTGACGTGAAGCCTGATTCTCTGCTATGACATGAAGACAGATTCTGCGCTGACATAAGGCCAGATTCTCTGTTACGGGACCTCTCTCCTCTGCCTGGGTGCCGGAGCCTAAATGTGTGACAGTGGCCTGTTCCAATGGTGGGTGACGTGAAGCCTGATTCTCTGCTATGACATGAAGACAGATTCTGCGCTGACATAAGGCCAGATTCTCTGTTACGGGACCTCTCTCCTCTGCCTGGGTGCCTGGGCCTAAATGTGTGACAGTGGCCTGTTCCAGTGGTGGGTGACGTGAAGCCTGATTCTCTGCTATGACATGAAGACAGATTCTGCGCTGACATAAGGCCAGATTCTCTGTTACGGGACCTCTCCTCTGCCTGGGTGCCGGGGCCTAAATGTGTGACAGTGGCCTGTTCCAGTGGTGGGTGACGTGAAGCCTGATTCTCTGCTATGACATGAAGACTGATTCTGCGCTGACATCAAGCCAGATTCTATGCTATGGCATGAAGAGACTGATTCTCTGCTGACATGAAGCCAGATTCTTTGCTATGGCATGAAGAGACTGATTTTCTGCTGACGTGAAGCCAGATTCTCTGCTATGGGACCTCTGTCCAATTGATATTGGTTCATTTTAATTTTTTTAATTTTTATTTTAATTCCTTTCCCTATCCACATTTATTTGCAGGGGATTTACCTACATGTTGCTGCCTTTTGCAGCCCTCTAGCTCTTTCCTGGGCTGTTTTACAGCCTTTTTAGTGCCCAAAAGTTCGGGTCCCCATTGACTTCAATGGGGTTCGGGTTCGGGACGAAGATCGGATCGGGTTCGGATCCCGAACCCGAACATTTCCGGGAAGTTCGGCCAAACTTCTCGAACCCGAACATCCAGGTGTTCGCTCAACTCTAGTTATGACTGTATCACTTATTGTATATTCTGCTCTTGGGTTTTTACGCCCCAGGTGCATTATCTTGCACTTATCAACATTAAATTTTAGTTGCCATATTTTTGACCATTCCTCTAGTTTTCCTTAATCCTTTTCCATTTGGTGTATCCCTCAAGGAACATCAACACTGTTACAAATCTTTGTGTCATCAACAAAAAGACACCTTACCATCGAGGCCTTCTGCAATTTCGCTGATAAAGATATTAAACAATATGGGTCCCAGAACAGATCCCAGAGGTACCCCACTGGTAACAAGACCATGGTCTGAATATACTCCATTGACTACAACCCTCTGTTGTCTGTCCCTCAGCCACTGCCTAATCCATTCAACAATATGGGAGTCCAAGCCCAAAGACTGCAATTTATTGATAAGCCTTCTATGTGGGACAGTATCAAAAGCCTTACTAAAGTCTAGATAAGTGATGTCTATTGCACCTCTGCCATCTATTATTTTAGTCACCCAATTAAAAAAATCAATAAGATTAGTTTGACATGATCTCCCTAAAGTAAACCCATGCTGTTTTTCATCTTTCAATCCATGGGATTTTAGATGTTCCACAATCCTCTCCTTAAGTATGGTTTCCATTAAATTCCCCACTATTGATGTCAGGTTTACTGGTCTATAGTTGCCTGATTCCTCCCTACTACCTTTCTTGTTAATGGGCACAACATTTGCTAATTTCCAATCTTCTGGGACGACTCCTGTTACCAGTGATTGGTTAAATAAATCTGTTAATGGTTTTGCTATTTCACCGCTAATCTCTTTTAATAGCTTTGGGTGTATCCCATCAGGCCCCTGTGACTTATTTGTATTAATTTTAGACAGCTGACTTAGAACCTCTTCCTCTGTAAAGACACATGCATCAAAAGATTCATTAGTCTTCCTTCCTAACTGAGGTCCTTTTCCTTCATTTTCCTTTGTAAAAACTGAACAGAAGTATTCATTGAGGCAGTCAGCTAGTTCTTTATTTTCTTCCATATACCTTCCTTCTGTTTTAGTTTCCTTTTTTCATTTATGTATCTGAAGAATGTCTTATCGCCTTTTTTCACTGACTGAGCTAATTTCTCTTCTGCCTGCACTTTAGAAGCTCTTATAACTTGTTTGGCCTCTCTCTGCCTAATCTTATATTTTTTTTTTATAATTACTAAATGCTATCTTTTTGCTTTTAATGATTTTGGCCACTTCTGCTGAGTACCACAGTGGTCTCTTCCATTTTTTGCTTTTACTGACAAACCTAATGCAATTATCTGTTGCCTTCAATAGTGCCACTTTTAAGTAGTCCCATTTCTCCTGGACTCCATTGAAACTGTTCCAATCTGATAAGGACTCGTATACCACTAATATAATTTTAGAAAAGTCACTTTTTCTAAAATCTAAAACTTTTGTTTTTTTGTGGTGTGACTCAGTCACTGTACTTATAGTAAACCACACTGACTGGTGAACACTAGATCCCAAGCTTTCCCCTACAGTAATATCAGATACCAAATTCCCATTTGTGAATACTAAATCTAAAATGGCCTCCTTCCGGGTTCGCTCCTCAACTACTTGCTGTAGAGATAATCCCTGTAGGGAATTTAGAATATCTGTACTGCTGGCAGAACTAGCTATTTTGGTTTTCCAGTTTACATCAGGAAGATTAAAGTCTCACATAATGATAACTTCCCCCTTCAATGTCATTTTAGCTATTTCCTCAACTAGTAGATCATCTAATTATTTGACTTAGCTAGGTGGTCTATATATCACACCTACACGAGTTACCTTATGATTATCAAGCTGAAAAGTAACCCAAACTGACTCTAAATTGGTCTCGCTAACTTGAATTAAACATCAATTTTTGATGATGCATTCTGTTTAAGGCCTCATTCATATGACTGTATTTAGATTATTTTTTTTCCTCTAAACTGTTAAACCAAAACCAAGATTGAAGACCACAAATCGTATGCATGGGCAAGCACTTTTCTTCATCCTTAACACTAAACACTGGGGTACCGCAAAGCTGTGTGTGCTTTACTCCCTCTTCACAAATGACTGTAAACCTATTCACAATACCAATACCATTATAAAATTTGCAGTTGACACGACCGTGATAGGCCTAATCTCCAACAATGATGAAACAGCCTATAGGAAAGAGGTTGTGAACCTAGAGAGATGGAGTAAGAACAACAACCTCATACTCAATACCAAGAAAACAAAGGAGCTAATTCTTGATTTTAGGAAGAAGAAACAAAATGGACACTATCCCATTAGCATTAATGGTGGACACATGGAGATAGTTCAAAGTTTCAGATTCTTGGGAGTTCATATTAGTCAGGACCTGTCATGGATAAAAAAACACAACAGAAATTACCAGAAAAGGCCTTCAGAGGCTTTATTTTCTGAGGAGTCTGAAGAAAGCACAACTCCCAAAACAGCTGCTAGTCAATTTTTACAGGTGCACCATAGAATCTGTTATCACATACTGCATTACAGTGTGGTACTCCGGCTGCTCTTCTGAGGACAAGAAGACCCTCAAGCGCATCATCAGAATGGCTGGCAGAATCACTGGTACTCAGTTACCATCACTGGATGACATCTTCACTGCTCGCTGCAGCAACAGGGCAAAAATTATCTGCGGGGATCCAACTCACCCCGGCCACAGCCTTTTAATTCCCCTACCCTCTGGTAGGCGTCTTAGAGGCCTACATGCCCGCACCACTAAGTTGAAGAACAGCTTTTACCCCAAAACAATCAGTCTCCTAAATGCTCAGAGATTATTGCCCCTTCCTAGGATAGAAACTACCACAGACTGAAAGTGACTGCTGCATTCATGAACCCATGATGATCTCTTGTCTGCAGTGGTGTCTGATCAGTGTGTATATATACTCATAAGCACTTCCTACTTTGCTCTTGCTATATATATGCTGTGAACTGTGAATAGTAATGCTTTCTAGTGCAATGTTTTGTTTTTTTTCTAGTGTAATGCTTTAGTTTAAATGTCAGTTCTTGTTCCTCTGTCCATGGCATCTAGGATTGCTCCAAACAACATTTCATTGTATTGTACATTGTATTACATTGTATTGTACAGTGACAATAAAGGCATCTTATCTTATCTTAAACATAGAGTGACAAAGAATATAATGGAAACATTTTTACCTCTTCCACATTTTGGCTACTCTACTAGTGTTTTACTTACACATTTGTAAGATACTGACTTTAAAGTGGCATAAGCTGGGGTCACAGATCATATCTCTGCTGTCATAAAGCAGAGCCAAAATGTCAAGTCTTAAATAATAATGTAATCATATAACAAATAACCAAACATCTATATAGAACTGCACACAGCACACACATGCTAATAGGGGATAATTTACACATTGAGGTCTCATAACTATATGCAGTGCAATTGAAATTATATCATAAAATGTGTTCCATACTTTGCAACATATTAATTCATTTACATTCATTGACAAAAAAAATATAAGGCACCAAGAAGGAGGTGTTGGTATGGATGAAACTTAAAGATGAAGTATATAAGTGATTACAATATTGGAGCGGAAGGATTTCTTGGGGAAATCTGTATAGTGGAAAGGAGGCTGAAGTAGCCTATTGGGCCATCTCTAGCCTGAATACTAGTGTTGGGCGAGCATGCTCGGCTAAACACCAGTTCGGCTCAAGCATCGCTATGCTAGCCACATATCGGTGTTCGAGCGGGATGCTTGAGTCTCCTCACCGCACGTTTGTTGGCTGCTACCCAGCCAATAAACGTGCAGGTAAGTATTGCTATTCACTGTAATGCCGTAGCCATGTTGGTTACTAGCATTACAGTGATTGGCTGGCCGGAACGCATCATCGGGTGCTTATAGCACCCGATGACACGTGTTCGGCTCAGTCTTAGTCATGGAGAGCTGTGCTGAAGAAGGGACAGAAAGTGTAGGGAGTGAAATGCTAATATTTTTATAGAAAAATTTGTTAGAGACCCAAAAGTCCTTTTAAGGACTATTGTTGTATCTGGCAGCAATATATATTTTTACGCAACCTGCTCTAAATAGCTTGCAATTGTTTGGACGCTGCAGATAGTGACATTATCTGCGCTACCTCTCCTGTATAACGTGTGCGCAGCCTAAAAATATCTGGGACATCCAGTGTACTTTTTCTGTAGACGGTGTCCGCTGCGGACAGTTACAATACCTGCGCCACATCTCCTGTATAACGTTTGAGTATCCAAAATATCAGTGACATTCAGTCAAATTTTTTTGCTGCTGGTGACAGCGTGATTACCTGCGCTACATCTCCTGTATAACTTTTGCCCATCCTAAATATCAGTGACATTAATTCAGTGTATTTTTTTATTAGCCACTGGTGAAGCGACATTACTTGTGCTATACCTCCTGTATAATGTTTGCGTGTCCAAAGTATCAGTGACATTAATTCAGTGTAATTTTTTATTAGCCAGTGATGACAGCAACATTACTTGCACTAATATGCGCTATACCTCCTGTATAACGTTTGTGCATCCTAAATATCAGTGACATTCATTCAGTGTAATTTTTTATTAGAAGGTGGTGACAGCGACATTACTTGCGCTATACCTCCTGTATAACGTTTGTGCATCCTAAATATCAGTGACATTCATTCAGTTTAATTTATTATTAGCCGGTGGTGACAGCGACATTACTTGCACTATACCTCCTGTGTAACGTTTACGCATCTTAATATTATCTGTGACATTCAGTGTACTTTTTTTGTGGACAGCGACATTATCTGTGCTTACATCTCTTGTTTAATGTGTGAGCATCCTAAAAATATCTATGACATTCTGTGTTCTTTATTTGTGCATACATTTACAAAACCTGTGCTACTGTACGTGTGACATACTTGCAAGCATATATACCATTTAATATGCGCAAGGCGAGCAGTAAGGGACGGGGAAGTAGCCATGCTGCTGATGGTGCACGCAGAGGCCGTGGCCATGGGAGCGGTGAAACTGTGTCTGCTTACATAAAAGTACTTACATAGAAATAAAAAAAATACTCACCTCTCTTCATCACCTCTTGTAGTCTTTGCTTGGGCGTTCCAGCGCAGGCAGTCAGGAACACATACCGTGCCCTCCTGCACCGCTTCATTGCGTCATCTCGCGAGACCCGGTGCAGGAGGTCACGGTGATATAATCGCGATCTCTTGCGCCGCTCTACTGCTTCTTAAAGCTTCAGGCTAGGCGGAAAGGAGGGGATGGGAGCCATAGGCATCTATCACCTTCATTATACTGCCTTCTGCCTGGCGCCCCCTACAACTTGGCGCTCGGGACAACGGCCCCTCTGGCCCCCCCCATGCTACGCCCCTGGCTATGAGTGATGCATACATTAAGCTCATCTTCCCTCAGCGCAGGAGATATCAAAACTGGCATACCACACACTGGTCTTTGTTAGGCTACTTTCACACTCGCGTTTCGTGCGGATCCGTCATGGATCTGCACAAACGCATGCGTTCAGATAATACAACTGCATGCATCCATTCAGAATGGATCAGTTTGTATTATCTTTAACATAGCCAAAAGGGATCCGTCTTCGACACCATTTAAAGTCAATAGGGGACGGATCCGTTTTCTATTGTGCCATATTGTGTCAGTGAAAACGGATCCGTCCCCATTGACTTACATTGTGTGTCATGACGGATCCGTTTGGCTCAGTTTCGTCAGATGGACACCAAAACGCTGCAAGCAGCATTTTGGTGTCCGCCTCCAAAGCGGAATGGAAGCGGAACGGAGCCAAACTGAGCCAAATTGATGCATTCTGAGTGGATCCTTGCCCATTCAGAATGCATTAGGGCAAAACTGATCCGTTTTGGACCGCTTGTGAGAGCCCTGAAACGGATCTCACAAACGGAAACCAAAACTCCAGTGTGAAAGTAGCCTTAAATGATCCCCAATATGTTTTGTTCCAAACGCATTTCTGCTGAGAGGTATACCAACTCGATCAGTAAGACTACTGATACCAGAGACTGGGCTGGGCCATGTTAACCAATAAGCATTGTGACAGCCTTGGTATCAATAGTCCCACTAATAAAGCTGTATTTGAGGCAACACATGGTATTTTGGACATGATGGAAATATGACAATAGGGTTCAATTTTGTCAGCACTACAGGCTCATGCTTTTCAGAGTGGATACTCTGCTAAGGATGCCTATACAGTAGGTTTTTATAGGGAGCGGTCACATACAATTGTTGTCCACTTATTATAACCATATGACTCTCTGATGATCTCTACTTGTGGACTGCATCATCCACTGATAGATCTGTTACATTATCAGATATGAATCTTGTGGTGAGTGACCATCTGACATGATGGTGGGGTTTACTGCCTTCATGTGGAATAGTCTATTAGGTTAAATCACACTGCAACTTGGATATAATTTTTGGTTTTACACCTATTGTGATTCTTGACTGTTTGTGTCTAGTTCCATTACAAGTTATGTTTTAAAGACAATAGGGGTCATTTATCAAACTGGTGTAAAGTAGAAGGTTTTCCAAAGAAGCTGTCAAAAATGAAAGGTGGAATCTGATTGGTTGTTATGGGCAACTAAGCCAGTTCTACTTTTCACCAGTTTGATAAATGGCCCCAAATATTTTTTTTCAGTGATTAGCCAACATCATTAGCTCATTATCATTAGCTTATCACTTCACAGCAGAGCGTGCAACTGGTATCTTTAGAAAGGGGTTAGCACTTCTCCCTACTATCTACATAGGACAACAAGGGAGCCTGGGAGCCCCTGTAGATGTCCAAATTTTCAGTGACTTTTTGGTACCTAAGAACAGTTATGTGTTCCATGGAATCCATGGCTAAGTTCACATCACATTTGTGGGCCGATTAAAGCAGTATATACTTTGTACCAAAAATAATACAGACATGTATCTATAGTATTCATGTTTTAATAGACCAAATATGTGTCCAAAGAGTATCCTTTTATCATATGTGTAGCAGTGTAGCAAAAATGTATATACTGTAATATGGCATGTTTCTTTTAAAGTGAAAATGAATGGACAGGTTAATCTAACTGCATGGCATACTAGACAGTTGGATATGTGTTTCATTGTTCACTATCTATGATTAACTGCACATGGGCCTACATACATCGTGTAATAAGCATTATTAAACCATTGTTGCTGATGTCCAAAGGTTTAAGATACCAAATTTTCCCTTATTTGCAAGTCTGCTTACCAGCTTCCCATTGCTGCACTCCCAAAATGGCCTCTAATGGAGGGTCATGTGACTAATAGTGATAAGCGGCAGGGGCAATATTCGGATTCGCAATATTTCGTGAATATTTGGGCAAATATTCGTCATATATTCTCAAATTCGAGAATTTACAATTATTTTCTTGATTGCAAAAATCGGCAATGTAATATGCTCGTATTGCACGCGCAATACAGGTGTGGGTCACTGTTGCTACATTTTTCAAGCTGCTAGAAGTTTCCTGAGACTAGAGAAAATGGTTGGCACGGCAGAACATTACAATAGCTTTATATGCAGATAGAGTGCTCCAATATATTTGCGATTGTGCAAATTGTCAATAAATGATGCGCATATTTTGGTGCAATACGTGCAACTTCACATTTTTACAGGTCTGACTACATATTACTGATTGGTGCACTAAGTATTGTTGTGAACTTGTCACATCACAGCACGATGTCTGTAGCATGTACAGTCAGGTCCATAAATATTGGGACATATACCACCACAATGGATTTGAAATGAAACGAACAAGATGTGCTTTAACTGCAGACTGTCAGCTTTAATTTGAGGATATTTACATCCAAATCAGGTGAACGGTGTAGGAATTACAACAGTTTGCATATGGGGCTCCCACTTGTTAAGGGACCAAAAGTAATGGGACAGAATAATAATCATAAATCAAACTTTCACTTTTTAATACTTGGTCGCAAATCCTTTGCAGTCAATTACAGCCTGAAGTCTGGAACGCATAGACATCACCAAAAGCTGGGGTTTCATCCCTGGTGATGCACTGCCAGGCCTCTACTGCAACTGTCTTCAGTTCCTGCTTGTTGTTGGGGCATTTCCCTTCAGTTTTGTCTTCAGCAAGTGAAATGCATGCTCAATCGGATTCAGGTCAGGTGATTGACTTGACCATTGCATAACATTACACTTCTTTCCCTTAAAAAACTCGTTGGTTGGTTTTGCAGTATGCTTTGGTCATTGTCCATCTGCACTGTGAAGCGTGTCCAATGACTTCTGAAGCATTTGGCTGAATATGAGCAGATAATATTGCCCGAAACACTTCAGAATTCATCCTGCTGCTTTTGTCAGCAGTCACATCATCAATAAATACAAGAGAACCAGTTCCATTGGCAGCCAAACATGCCCACGCCATGACACTACCACCACCATGCTTCACTGATGAGGTGGTATGCTTAGGATCATGAGCAGTTCTTTTCCTTCTCCATACTCTTCTCTTCCCATCACGCTGGTACAAGTTGATCTTGGTCTCATTGTCCATAGGATGTTGTTCCAGAACTGTGAAGGCTTTTTTAGATGTCATTTGGCAAACTCTAACCTGGGCTTCCTGTTTTTGAGGCTCACCAATGGTTTACATCTTGTGGTGAACCCTCTGTATTCACTCTGGTGTAGTCTTCTCTTGATTATGACTTTGACACACATACACCTACCTCGTGGAGAGTGTTCTTGATCTGGCCAACTGGGTGTTTTATTCACCAGGGAAAGAATTCTTCGGTCATCCACCACAGTTATTTTCCGTGGTCTTCCGGGTCTTTTGGTGTTGCTGAGCTCACCGATGCGTTACTTCTTTTTAAGAATGTTCCAAACAGTTGTTTTGCCCATGCCTAATGTTTTTGCTATCTCTCTGATGGGTTTGTTTTGTTTTTTCAGCCTAATGATGGCTTGCTTCACTGATAGTGACAGCTCTTTGGATCTTATCTTGAAAGTTGACAGCAACAGATTCCAAATGCAAATAGCACGCTTGAAATTAACTCTGGACCTTTTATCTGCTCATTGTAATTGGGATAATGAGGGAATAACACACATCTGGCCATGGAACAGCTGAGAAGCCAATTGTCCCATTACTTTTGGTCTCTTAACAAGTGGGAGGCACATATGCAAACTGTTGTAATTCCTACACCGTTCACCTGATTTGGGTGCAAATACCCTCAAATTAAAGCTGACAGTCTGCAGTTAAAGCACATCTTGTTAGTTTCATTTCAAATCCATTGTCGTGGTGTATAGAGCCAAAAAATTTAGAATTGTGTCAATGTCCCAATATTTATGGACCTGACTGTATGTATGGACAGCAGAACCTATCACACTACCTAACACCCTGCTCTGGAACCTATAAGCTACACTATATCACTATCTAACCTACACTGACTATCTTCATTATATATATAAGCTAACTAACCATCTAATGTAATTAAACAGTAAAGCAGAGAGCACAGCAATGACACTGCTCTCTCTCTCTCTCTCTCTCTCAGAACTGCAAAAAACTGCAGAAAATGGCTGCTGGGGAGGTTCTTATATAGTAAGGGGTAGGCAACTTTCCTATTGGTTGCAAGGGATGTTGCTAAGCTCAGACAAAGGGAGGTTACTGCTGAAAAAAAAAAATCTAGAATATTCCCGAATATGAATATATAGCACTATATTCTAAATCTTCGCAAATTCTCGAAGTGGTGATATTCGCGATAAAAATTTGCGATACGAATATTAGTGCCCAACACTAGTGACCAGTCCAATCCATCAGCAGAGTCCATTCACCTACACTGGGGATAACCTGCACATGCACTACTTACCCTGTCCATTCCCAGTGTAAGTGAATTGAAACTGCTGATGGATTGGACTAGTCATCTTTGGAGCACAGTGCAGGGAAATAGGTAAGCAAACCTGCAAGTAAACATAAAATAGGCATATAAACCATTGGACATTGGCACCAAAGATTTAATAATGCTTATTACAAGCTGCATGCATATGCTGTTCCTGCACATGTGCAGCAAGTCATAGATAGGGGCCAACCCCCTTTAAGTATATGCTTTTGTAAAGAAAAGAGAAAAAAGCATATATACGGTACAGCAAATAGTTTGTGACTGCAACCTAAATTCTAACAGGCTAAAAAGAACAAAAGACAATGAATGTTTAGTGCTTATAGACACCACTGGTTTTCTGCCTACATGGCTCCCACTGTCTGTCTATGGAGCAATAACTGTTATATAAAATATTCAAAATGTTGTTCTCTCCTTGGAAACTAGAATTGGGTGGCAGCGTGCTCATCTTGGCATGCTTTAAGCTGGCATAAGGCAATACAAATCAATATAAAACCAAATCAGTATAAATCTTTTTGTAATATGTTTGTTCCAGCAACATTATTTTTTATATGTTGTAGGAATACACAGGGTTAACAATATGCCTAGAAAATAATTATCTGTGACAATAAAACTATCCAAAACATTTTTATTCAATAATCCAAAAGCTAACCAGAGCGTAGATATAACAATTCAAATGTCTTCAAGCCTTACACATTTGACTACTCATATTTTCCAGGAGTATGTTTTCCTGATAAACAAGTAGAGCAATTGCCTTATGCATGAAAAGTTTTCAATGTAATTGTCTGTCAATGATATGATGATTTATAATGCAATCTGTTACTTCTGCAGCTACATATAATTCTAATTTGCCACAATTGTTTTAGATTTGATGAACTTGACAATCACTCTCAATTTTCTATTTTGGCTTTTTCGCAGGTATTCTATATCAGCCAATCAGGGATTGTTTGTGGCTGTTATTAAATAGAGATTGTAAAAGCTTTAACCGCCATCAAGTATTCATACAAGTACACATATTCTCATGTGACAGATCCATTATAACTTAAAGGAAGCAAAACAACAGAAATATATAAATGATTTTACATTTTGGTAAATGGTATAAAGTGTAAGCGAGCACTCACACAATGGCATCAATTTAATATATTTATTATTTATAGATATAAAACCAATATCTATATCTATAAAGTCAATGGGGGACGGATCCGTTTGAAATTGGACCATATTGTGTCAACTTCAAACGGATCCGTCCCCATTGACTTACATTGTACGTCTGGACGGATCCGTTTGGCTCTGCACGGCCAGGCGGACACCCGAATACTGCAAGCTGCGTTCGGATGTCCGCCTGCTGAGCGGAACGGAGGCCAAGCGGAGCCATCCTTAAGCATTCTGAGCGGATCCGCATCCACTCAGAATGCATTGGGGCTCTACGGATCCGTTCGGGGCCGCTTGTGAGAGCCTTCAAACGGAGCTCACAAGCGGAACCCCAAACGCTAGTGTGAAAGTAGCCTAAATTTTATTTTATTGGACTTAAACTTACTTTTATTTAACCAGTAAGTAATTTTTTGACGGGAAATGACATAGGTGTCTCCCAAAAGATAATAAGACAATGTACAAGAGGCATTATTGTGGAAAAAAAAACATTTCTCAGCTTTTATTTACATTTGAGCAAAAAGTGTCTAGTCCAAAATTATTCATACCCTTCTCAATAATCAATAGAAAAGCTTTTATTGGCTATTACAGCAAACGCTTCCTATAATTGCAGACCAGCTTTTTGCATGTCTCCACAGGTATTTTTGCTCATTCATCTTTAGCAATGAGCTCCAAATCTTTCAGGTTGGAGGGTCTTCTTGCCATCACCCTGATCTTTAGCTCCCTCCACAGATTCTCAATTGGATTCAAGTCTGGACTCTGGCTGGGCCACTCCAAAACGTTAATTTTGTTGTCTGCTAACCATTTCTTCACCACTTTTGCTGTGTGTTTTGGGTCATTGTCTTGCTGAAATGTCCACTGGTGTCCAAGGCCAAGTTTCTCTGCAGACTGCCTGATGTTGTCGTTGAGAATCCTCATGTATTGCTCTTTTTTCATGGTGCCATTTACTGTGATTAGGTTCCCTGGTCCATTGGCTGAAAAACACCCCCAAAGCATTAGGTTCCCACCACCATGTTTGACAGTGGGGATGGTGTTCTTTGGGTTGAAGGCTTCTCCTTTTTTACGCCAAATGAAGGAAACATCATTGTGACCAAACAATTAAATTTTTCTTTCATCTGACCATAACACAGAAGACCAGAAGTCTTCTTATATGTCCAGATGAGCTTTTGCAAAGGCCAAGCGAGCTTTTGTGTGCCTGGTCTGCATCCGTGGAACCCAGCAGTGTGCAGTGTCCGTTGGATTGTCTGCTTTGAGACATTGCCACCAGCAGAGCCCAGATTCACCAGGATGGCCTTGGTGGTGATCCTTGGATTCTTTTTCACCTCTCTAACCATCCTCCTTGCCAGCACAGGTGTCACTTTTGGCTTCCGACCACCTCCTCTGAGATTTTCCACAGTGCGGAACATCTTGTATTTTTTGCTCAAATGTAAATAAAAGCTGAGAAATGTTTTTTTTTTTTTTTTCCACAATAATGCCTCTTGTACATCTTATTATCTTTTGGGAGACACCTATGTCATTTCCCATCAAAATATTACTTGCTGGTTGAATAAAAGTAACTTTAAGTCAAAATTTTCCAGGGGTAGGAATAATTATGGGCAGCACTGTATATATATAAAAACAATTATATAGAGTCCAGGGTTTGGTGGCACTACGGCAAGCTATCACTTCACCAACAGTTCACATGGAGAAAACGGGGGACACACATTACTCTCGCAATCTGGTGGTGCACAGCTTGTAAGATGCAAATGTAATTCCACAAATAGAAATGAATAAGCAGCACTCACCATTCGATGCAATTTTTCTTCAATGATAGGTGCAGAGAGGGGGAGAACAAACAGTGCAATCACAGGAACATGGCGACAGCCGTTTCGCGTATCACTGCTTCATCTGGCCATAACTGAAAAGCATCCTTTTCAGTTATGGCCAGATGAAGCGGTGATACGCGAAACGGCCGTCGCCATGTTCCTGTGATTGCACGGTTTATTCTCCCCCTCTCTGCACCTATCATTAAAGAAAAATTGCATCGAATAGTGAGTGCCGCTTATTCATTTCTATTTGTGGAATTGCATATATATAAAACTTTGTAATATATCTTATCAGAGAAAAACACATATTTCTCCACTTATCAGCTTTTATACACCTCCCCTCCTAAACTAACATTATCTACCTTGAAAGAGGGAGAAAGGCTGTCAACACTTCTTCTCCCCACTCCCCTCCCCATAGAATATCATGGCCGGAATGCATTCTGACCTTCTAGTGAGCTAACAGTCCGTCTCTCTCTCAGATGGAGAATTTATTAGTTGGGGAAGAGCTAATAAATGGAGTAAGAGATATTTTTCTATGATAATATATATTACAAAGTTTCTTTATTCAAAGTTAAGGTCAGTGACCATTTAAATTCCTACACATTGCAAATTCCTAAGAATCCAATTTTAAGACTTGTAGGCCTCTGTGTGGCACTGTATTCTAATATAAAGATCTAAAGCCAATTCATTTAGGGGAGAATGCTTTAACAATATTGAATGCAATGCATACTAGCATATTTTACTCTGCATTCAAAACTGTGACACAAAAAAAACAACAACAGCCATATACCTCTGTATGAAATAAGTGGCATAATACGTGTTGGGCCCACATCAGAGTATTGTTCTTGTATTTGCACAAACTGATACCATAATACATAAATATTAGTGTTGGGAAAGCATGCTCGGCCGAACACCAGTTCGGCTCGAGCATCGAGGCGTTTGGCCAAATATCGCGTGTGCTTGAGTCAGTCTATTTAAATCTAATTTAGCCCCTATTTCTGAAAAGTTTCTGGTGGGATTCAAACTCATAACCTTCTACATTACAGCCAAGAATGTTAACTACTACACTATAGAGCTGCGTGGCCAGTTACTTAAAAAACAATAAAAAAAAATATGAGACTTCTGCTATATAGGAATACTTACTAGTAGTAAGTATTCCTGTACAGCAGAAGTCTCGTATTTTTTTTTTTTTGTAACTGGCCATGCAACTCTATAGTGTAGTGGTTAAGGTTCTTGCCTGTAATGTATAAGGTTGTGAGTTCAAATCCTTCCCAAAAAATTTCTGAAATAGAGATTACATTTATATATTTTATATTTTTTTTAGAAATTGTAAAAAAAAAGTGCAATTACGAAAAAAAAAAAATAAAAAAAAAAATATATATATATACAGTACAGACCAAAAGTTTGGACACACCTTCTCATTCAAAGAGTTTTCTTTATTTTCATGAATATGAAGGCATCAAAACTATGAATTAACACATGCAGAATTATATACATAACAAACAAGTGTGAAACAACTGTAAATATGTCATATTCTAGGTTCTTCAAAGTAGCCACCTTTTGCTTTGATTACTGCTTTGCACACTCTTGGCATTCTCTTGATGAGCTTCAAGAGGTAGTCCCCTGAAATGGTCTTCCAACAGTCTTGAAGGAGTTCCAAGAGATGCTTAGCACTTGTTGGCCCTTTTGCCTTCACTCTGCGGTCCAGCTCACCCCAAACCATCTCGATTGGGTTCAGGTCCGGTGACTGTGGAGGCCAGGTCATCTGGCGCAGCACCCCATCACTCTCCTTCATGGTCAAATAGCCCTTACTTTCAAAGTTTTCCCAATTTTTCGGCTGACTGACTGACCTTCATTTCTTTTTTTTTATATTGACAATTTTTATTATTTTTCATTTAGTATACTTATACAGCAAAAGTCTGACACATTGCAATGATACATCTCAAGTAATATAATATATTAAGCCAGATATTAAGGTTATCATACAGGCATAGTATCGTGACAGTGAAATAATAATAATAAAAATGATAATAATAATAAGTAAATAAAAATAAAATAAAAACTAACAATAAAGGGACCATCCAGGTCCGGATAAGACAGGAATAGCTGAGGTACATATAACTCAAATTATTCTGTAAGCAATCCGAAAATACTATAAATAAGTGTGTCTGTAAATATAGTACTACTGTTAATCACTGGACCAATGACAAGATCTCTATGTTATTCTGAGTTGAGGGGCTAAATGAATCTAAATGAATCCCCTTCGAAGAAGGAAATCTGGAATTAAGAGAATTTCCTATACTCCTTCCATGGGGTCCAGATCTGGAGGAAAACAGGTCTAGTTCGTAATTTCCAGTGGGAAATTTTATCTAATCTATAAATTTGGTCAAGTCGGTTTGTCAATTACTCTAGACTAGGGAGATCAGGGGAGAGCCAATGTTTAGGTATCACTAATCTGGCAGCTGCCAGCATGAAGGAAAAAAGGATTGACTTGTGAGAGTTCACTTTCCCAATTCCCAATGAGAGTAGTGAAATCTCAGGGTTGCACGGGAAGGAAGACTGACAGATCTGGTTACCAAGTTTGAAGATGTTTGACCACCATGGCTTAATCAATTCACATGACCACCATATGTGGATAAATGAGCCCCTTTCCTTGTGGCATCTCCAACAAACATCTGAAGAGCTGGGACTGTATAAACAAGTTTTATCTGGGGTTTTATACCAGCGCATCAAGATTTTATAGCTGTTCTCTTGTATTAGAATCCATCTTGAAATCTTGTGCGGGGTAATCAGTACTTTCAGTATTTCAGAGGGAGTCAATTTACGCTGTAGAACTTTTTCCCAAAGACCAATGACAGCGGGATTAATTAAAGAAGGAGGAGACTTAAGCTGACTGTATATTGTCGATATGGACTTAAGGGGGTACGTTAAGCTGCCAATCATCTTATCAAACCAGGAAAGTTCCTGGGTGGGAGGGGTTTGTTTAGCAATAAGGAGCAATTCCTTTCTAATAAAGCTTAAGAGAAAGGGGTTCTGAATATTAATCTTAAGTAGTTCACAAATGTCATGATCAGAAAGGATACCTCCATCTTGATTGAACAAACTTGAAACTACCAACCCCGAATTTTTGAGCGAAGAAGGGCAGCTGTCTTTCAGTTCTTTAGGAGCTAAGGCGATGACATCTTTTGTAAGGGTGAAGGGAGAGGGAAGTGTTAAGGCCCCCAGCTGGTCGAGAACCACCTCCAGACCTTCAAAGTATTACGAATCAAGGGGTTCGGTATAGAGTTAGGAACTGGAGGAGATCTGTCAACCAGAATCAGGGCCCGAGTGGAAGAAGGTAAGAAGGCATTTTCTAGGGCTAGCCAAGATTTATGTGGGGGGTTTCTAACCCAATCCACAACTCTTCATATACATTTCAGGATCAGGAAGTCCAATACCTCCTCTGGGTCTAGGTTTAGCAAGAGTCTCAAAAGAGATACAGGATTTTTTTCCCTGCCAGATATATTTGCGAATGTGCTTGTTAAGAGAGGAGAAGTAAGATTTAGGGATCTCAATAGGGAGCACTTGCATCAAATAAGTAAGTCTAGGTATTACTAATGACATAATAATGTTTTTTCTCCCAAACCAAGATAAATAAGGCAAGTCTAAAGTTTCTAATTGTGTGATTAAGGATGTTAAAAGGGGTTTATAATTGAGTTTAAATAAATCCGTAAGATGTGGGGACAGTTTCATGCCTAGATACGTCAGTTGTTGGGTACGCCAATTAAAGGGGGAGTTAGTCTGGAGGGCTATGAGAGTAGTCGGGGAGAGGCCCATATGTATTATTTGGGATTTAGAGGCATTGACCTTAAAATTGGATAGGGAACCAAAAAGTCTAAGTTTAGACAGTATTACTGGTATGGATACAAGTGGGTTGGTCGTGAGAATCAGTAAGTCGTCTGCGAAAGCCGACAATTTAAATTCACATCCACTTACTTTCAAACCCTTGATATTTGGATCTTGTCTAAGGGATTGTAGTAGGGTCTCCATCACTAGGACGAATATAAGGGGGGAAAGTGGACAACCCTGTCTTGTCCCGTTCTTTATGGGGAAACAGGATGATAAGGTATCGTTGACTGACACGGATGCTGAAGAGCGGTAGTACATGGAAAAGACAGCATTTATAAATGCTTCAGGTAATTGAAATTTCAACAAAGTCGAGGAAATAAAAGTCCAGTCCACTCTGTCGAAAGCTTTCTCGGCATCCGTGCCAATCAACACTAGGGGGGAGGATCTATGGGAGGCATAAAATAAAGCATCTAGTACTTTTGTGGTATTATCCTTTCCTTCACGGCCTTTAACAAAACCGACCTGGTCAGGGTGGATTAGATGTGGCAGGAGGTTTTTTAATCTAGTAGCTAACATTTTAGATAGCAGTTTAAGGTCCACATTTAATAGAGAGATGGGGCGATAATTAGAACATGAAGTGGGATCTTTGCCCTGTTTAGGAATAACTGTAATAATAGCTTTAGTCATGTCCGAAGTAAGTGGATGTTTTCCTAAGGCGAGATTGAAAATTGGGAGTAAAAAAGGGAGAAGTATATCTTTAAATGTAGAGTAGTATGTTATGGGTAACCCGTCTGGACCCGGGCATTTACCTTTAGGGTTTGACTTAATGGCGACTACAATCTCAGCGGTGGTAAATGGCTTGGAAATAGATATTCTTTGGGTTGTGGAAAGAGATGGCAGTTTTAAAGAGGATAAAAAGGAGTTGATATTGGACCTCCTATCCTGTATGGGGTCTGGGAGTGTAGTGGGAGGGAGATTATATAGGGTCTCATAATTTTTTTTTTTAATTGCTCAGCTATTTCATGTGCTTTAAACAAGTGAGTATTTTGTGGGGATTTAATGCTCTGGATATAAAGGGAAATACGCCTCTGTTTAATTCTCTGCATTGCAAATTTAGAAGCCTTGTTACCATGAGCAAAGAATTTTTGTTGAGCGGATAGGTAGTATTTTGCTGATTTCTCATTGAGAAAATTTTTCAATTCCGTTCTGAGGGAGGAAAGTTCTGCAAGATGTGAGGCAAGTAGGGATTGTTTATGGGCTTTTTCCAATGTATGGATTTTGGATAATAGGGTGGAAAGCTTTTTCTCAGACTCTTTTTTAAGAAACGAGCAGAGACTAATTAATCTGCCTCTGATATAGGCTTTGTGGGCATCCCAAAGTATCTGGGGGGAAATTCCCGGGGTATTATTGGTTATGAAATACTCCTCAAGGAAGGAGTCTTGTATTTATCACTCCCAAGTAGAGATTCATTAAATCTCCAGCTCGAGTGTTTATTAGATCTGTTTGGTGGGTGAATATCACAAAATATAGGGGAGTGATCTGATAGGGTTATATCCCCTATCCGAGAGGATGAGCATAATTGTAGATGTTCTTTAGAGATTAGGATATAGTCCATCCTGCTATAGGACTTATTTGCTGGGGAATAAAAAGAATAATCTAGTCCCTGAGGATTGTGACATCTCCATACATATATGACACCTAAGTTTTGGAGTTTAGAATGTATGAAATTGAGAGCTTTTAAGGAAACAGATGACTTCTTGGATGTGGTATCTATCAGGGGATTAAAAGCTAAATTAAAATCACCTGCCATAATTAGTATGCCTTCTCTGTGGGTTTCTATTAGTGATATTAATGTGGAAAGCCAGCTAATCTGATCCTCATTAGGTGCATTTCACAAAAGTATATAATGAACTACCCACTAAGCCCTTAAGAATGAGAAATCTACCTTCTGGGTCCTGGATATGGGATTTGTAATTGAAGGGTAGGCCTCTATGGAAACCAATACTGACACCCCTCGAGGCGGCACCCCCAGCTCCACAATGATGCCAAATAGGAAATTTGGAGAAGGAGAGGTTGGGGTAATTGTCATGTTTAAAGTGGGTTTCCTGCAGGAAAACTATAGAACATTTCTCCTTGTTCGAGAGAGATAGGATCTGGCATTTCTTTGAAGGAGATCTCAATCCTTTGACATTGTAAGAGACAAGTTTAATGTCAGACATATTTGGAAAAATGTGAGGGTGCAGACCAGGCTAAAGACATTTGTGACAGATGTGTATCACCCACCAACTGAAGTAGAAAGCGGGTGCCACCTCGAGGTAAGTGCTGCTTCCAGAGAGTTGTAGGGGGGATGCGTATCTCACTGCTCATGTTCTCCATAATCCTAGTGTTAAACAGAATACAGGTTAACGGAGCTGGACAAAAGTATTTTCCATGGAGTCGGAAATGCATGGCATGCAATAATCTACATAATTTAATGTGCCTCTGAGTCCTGTCTAAGGACAAAAGAAAAAAAGTAACAAAAATACTAACACCAAAGTAAAAACAGCGCCTAATTGGCACTAACAAATAAGAGCTTTGTAGCTCTAGGAGCATAGAGGGGTAAAGTGGTTCTCTTATCAAAGAGCAACCTCGACAAACCCTCAGTAAAGAGAAAAATTTTTGGTTGGAGCCTCAGCATATACAAGAACTAGGAGTAAGAAGGGTGGAGCTACTTTCCTAGCGAAACATATGTAAAGCGGACAAGCATGGTAAAGCCTATATTAATATTGTGAATACAAAACATTATAGAAGTATGCACTTTGAGACTTCTAAATAGATATTTTTAGTATATAAACTTCCATGCAGGGAAAGCATATTTCACCCTTTTCTCTCTCCAGGGGTCCAGCGAATAGAGAGTCCTCATCCAATGAGAGGAAGTGAAGGACTTTTGCTTATCTGGTCAATCGTCAGTAAGTGACAAACGCTTGGAGGAAGGAGCCTGACTATTTCTTCTGGCTTTATGGGACCTTTGAGTGCAAGGAGTCTCCCACGGTTCTTCTGAAGGAAGGATAGGTATATTACCAAAGTCCTGGACTGTTTCCCAATTTTCAACAGGGAGGGGTGGAACTTGCAGGGTGTCATAGGCTTTCTCCAGGTCACCATAGGATTAAATGGAGATCCTGCGGCCATTATGAAAGAAGGAAAGCCCAAATGGAAAAAGCCACTTATAAATGACCTTTCTGTTCCTCAGCAGGTCAGTAAGTGGTTTAAGATATTTACGTTTTTTCAATGTAGATTGAGCTAGGTCTTGGAATATAGAAATCGGGTTTTCATCCCATGTCAATTGGAGGGTGTTTCTTGCGCTGTTTAGAATTGCCTCTTTGGCCGGAAAGTGCAAACATTTACAAATTATGTCCCTAGGAGGGTCTGTGGGCTGAGGTTTAGGGCGCAATGCTCTATGGGCTCGCTCTATGATGACTTCATGTGTGGAGTCTGGGCCCAGGAGTTTCAGGCATATTTGCATTACTGTTTCTGGGATCTCATCAGGGCCCACCGATTCAGGGACGCCCCTGAAGCGCAGATTGTTGCGCCGGCCCCTATTTTCCTGATCTTCTAATTGCGTATATAGAGTTCAGGTGCTTTTGATGCACACTCAGATTAGAGGAAATCGCATTCTGATGTGCAGTAAGGACGGTATGTGCTTCCTCTAGTAGTTCCACTCTTCTTCCTATGTGTCTCATATCTTCCTTAATGGAGTTGAGATCGGACTTAATAGGTTCAAGGGCTTCCATCAGGGCTTCCTTTAGAAAGGATCTGGAAAGCGGGAGAGCCTCTGCCCCTGGGGAATCCTCTCTCACCTTGTCAGCAGCGCTTCCAGCTTGCTGTTTGCTTTTCGGTGTGCGAGGGGGTTCCGGCGCCATCTTGGGTTCTCTGGCCGCATATGTCTGCGCGGCTTTCTTTATGAATTTATCCATATCGCCGGCTTGAGATGCTGAACGGGTCGGCTCCTGGGTGTCAGCGACCCTTGGGCCTCCGATTTTGACCATTTTGGGGTAAATAGCTAAAGATGTGTGCTTTTGAGGGAATCGTCTGGCTCAGAGCTTCACATCACACAGCCGTCAGTCTCTGGCGCTAGCTCCGCCCCCCTTTTATGACCTTCATTTCTTAAAGTAATGATGGCCACTCGTTTTTCTTTACTTAGCTGCTTTTTTCTTGCCATAATACCAATTCTAATAGTCTATTCAGTAGGACTATCAGCTGTGTATCCACCTGACTTCTCCTCAATGCAACTGATGGTCCCAACCCCATTTATAAGGCAAGAAATCCCACTTATTAAACCTGACAGGGCACACCTGTGAAGTGAAAACCATTTCAGGGGACTACCTCTTGAAGCTCATCAAGAGAATGCCAAGAGTGTGCAAAGCAGTAATCAAAGCAAAAGGTGGCTACTTTGAAGAACCTAGAATATGACATATTTTCAGTTGTTTCACACTTGTTTGTTATGTATATAATTCCACATGTGTTAATTTATAGTTTTGATGCCTTCAGTGTGAATCTACAATTTTCATAGTCATGAAAATAAAACTCTTTGAATGAGAAGGTGTGTCCAAACTTTTGGTCTGTACTGTATATATATGCAAAAAAGGCCAAGGCAGCACTCAAAATATCTCTGAAAAAAAGGGTATTTTATTCACCCATGTGGTAACAGCAACGTTTCAGCTCATTCCATGGAGCCTTTGTCAAGCTATGTCATGGCTTGACAAAGGCTCCATGGAGTGAGCTGAAACTTTTCTGTTACCACATGGGTGAATAAAATACCCTATTTTTCACGGATATTTTGAGTGCTGCCTTGGCCTTTTTTGCATATATATATCTATATATATATATATATAAATTATTTTTTTTTGCATATATCTAACAGGACCGGGTCCGTGGTCTGCTTCAAGGAATTGCACCAGCTTTGATTTGTGTGCTGCTCTTCAACTTTTTTAACATATATAGATATATGGAAAAAAGGGGTGGCAGCACCGTTAAAGTAAAAGGCAGGTGGGTGCAGCAGCCCAATTGGGGATAAGCAGACCCCGTATATAGAGAGTCAAAAAACAGGCAGCACCCCAGAAAATAAAATGAAAAATTAATTTATTCACCCATAAGGCAATGCGACGTTTCGGCTCAGTGCTAAAGCCTTCCTCAAGCAATGTGTTAAGACAAAGTGCTCAGTATATATAGCAAACTCAATTAATGTGTCAAATTACAATCAAGTGTCAATCAATAATAAAAGTCAAAAAGTGACAAGTAATAAATATAACAACATATCTAATGTGAGAGATTTGTCACCATCTGACCTGCGATTCCAGTTATGTAATTTATGTGCTCATATGTCCGTGCAAATTAATATATGTCGGTGAGACCACCACTGACTTCAAGACGCGATTTAACAATCACCGATACACCATTAGAAGTAAACGGCTTAATTTACCGGTTTCAAAGCATTTGACTGAGTTCAAACATGTTGAAAGGGATAAGTGATGAGCGGCAGGGGTCATATTCGAATTCGCGATATTTCGCAAATATTTTGTAGAATATTCGTCGAAAATTCGCGATTTTTTTTTTTACTCGAAAAATTGGAAAGGTAGTGATTGTGTAATATGCCAATTTTTGAAATTTAAATTTTCGGATTCAAATTTTTTATTGCGAATTTTTCAACTTACAACTATTAGACAAAGAAGATTATAGCACTATATTAGCTAAATTGCTCTATATTCGATTTTTTTTGGATATTCTCTATATTGCTATAACTTAGTTTTTTTGAATATTCGTAATATTCTAAAACAAGAATATTTAGCAATATAGCGAATATAAAAAAAAAACGAATATAGAGCAAAATTCGCAAACACTACTACTCCTAAAGTCAAGTATATTGCAGCCTTCTTATTGGCCCACAAGCTAGAAGCAGTGAGGGATCATGTGTACTGATAAAAAAAATAAAAAATAAATGAAAAAAAAATATAATAATAATAATCGAAAAAATAAATCGGAATATTCGAAATTACGAATATATATAGCTATATTCGAAATATTCGCAATAAAAATTCGAAAATATTCGTGATCAACACTAAAAGGGATATAAAATGGTGTATCGTCGATCACGTACCAATGTCCAGGAGAGGTGGTAATAGGTCTAATTTACTAAAGAAAAGAGAATTGCAGTGGATCCATTCATTAAATGCTTTGAAACCACATGGTCTGAACATTGACTACAATATTGGAGTGTTTTCATGAGGGGTTGGCTTGCCCCTGTTGGTCTAGACCGATTGTTTTCTGTATCTTTGTGGTCTGGTGTGATGGACAAAGCATACACACATATTGTTGTATGATTTTCTAATCAAAATATTATTTGAGTTTAACTCTGTATGTCTATGTTACAGATGATGTGTCACGGAGATTTGAGAGGAGAAGATAGAGGCTGATTCAAGTTCTGGAGATTGCATCCCGTTATCATGACAATATGCAGATGGTTTATATTTTTTGACAGATATCTATTTATTAATTCATTGCCAGTGAGTCCCTATGGAGGAGAACCCTCTTGAGTGATGGTGATATGTGGGTTTTGGACGCGGACGCGACATGACCCTGCATTGACGTGTGGGTTTGTGTTTGGTCCGTGTCCACAGAGGAGGGCTCCATGTCTGTTTAGGACGTGGATGTGCTCACCTGGTCCCACACAGCCACACCCCCACATTGGTTGTAGGTAGCTCGTAAATAGAGCTCTGCATCGGGACTCACTGGTATGTTTGATTTAGTTTCAGTCACCACGCATGCGCTAGACAATCTATGCGATATTCCCTTATCCAATATGGCCGCTCTGACATCTAGAAGACAGGGCGCATGCGCATAGACACGCCTGTTATTAT
This sequence comes from Bufo bufo, assembly GCF_905171765.1. Classification (NCBI taxonomy): domain Eukaryota; kingdom Metazoa; phylum Chordata; class Amphibia; order Anura; family Bufonidae; genus Bufo; species Bufo bufo. The sequence goes on along the minus strand of NC_053391.1, from coordinate 519,846,292 downwards.
GATATGATGAAAGCTGCATACGTCATCCTGACATGCTCACTGTCGCATGGGGCACTCCAAAGTAGATGATGAGTAACTGGACGCCGCCTTACTTCTGTTTTCTCCTCCCTCTTTTCTCCGTTTGATACATCATCTAGTAAGCACTGGTCACTTTATCTAATTGATTGTACATGATACATAATCATGATATTTACGTTAATTTATGTATTTGTATTGAGAATCATGTTTTCTGTAAAGTTTTTTTTGTATATGAAACAGATTTTTAATCATGTATTTTAATCACATTAGATATGTATCATGTTGGTATATTTACTACTTGTCACTTTTTGACTTTTATTATTGATTGACACTTGATTGTAATTCGACACATTAATTGAGTTTGCTATATATACTGAGCACTTAGTCTTAACACATTGCTTGAGGAAGGCTCTAGCACTGAGCCGAAACATTGCATTGCCTTATGGGTGAATACATTTATTTTTTAATTTTATTTTCTGGAATGCTGCCTGTTTTTTGACTCTATATACAGTTGCAAGAAAAAGTATGTGAACCCCTTGGAATGATATGGATTTCTGCACAAATTGTTCATAAAATGTGATCGGATCTTCATCTAATAAAGATGTATAATGAAAACCGGCACTCTACACTTGGTGGTAACGCTTAAAGAGCAATGTAGACAGTTTGGTGGGTAAAAATATGCATTTATTAATTATCTATAGCGATAATATAGGAAAGGGTTGGGTTTATAGGGTAATATTCAGTGAAGATTGGTAATAATAACCACCTTCGTAAAAATTAAAGGAAAAAATAGGAAATAATGAAAAAGGAAATATTAAAAAAAGTAACAATAATAATAAAAAAATGTACAATTCAAGAGTGGGAGTGCAAATGGAGCAATGCGGTGGTCGTATAGCGGTAATTACCACCTTCAATAGTTCGTTTGCACTCTGGTGGGTAAATGTCCCTTGTGAACAGTTCGTAGATGAGTGGAGGCGCAGTAAAAAAAAAATTAAATCTATAAAATCTATAAAATATAGGTAAGGCAAAATATATGCAGTGCTTCCCTGTCAGGGATTGCTGGCCGGACACTGTTAGTGGTAGTAATAAAAAATGAAGAAGAAAAAAGAGGAGGGTGATGTACCAGTCGGGTGCTGCACCTGGTGTGGCGTCCCACACGGTGAGAAGGGCTGCCCTCTGACTGTGGTTTACCTTCTTTGTAAGGTACGGGTGTCTTCATCTAAGTCACAACAATAGACAATCATAGTCTGCTTAAACTAATAACACACAAAGAATTAAATGTTATAATGTTTTTATTGAACACACCATGTAGACATTCACAGTGCAGGTGTAAAAAGTATGTGAACCCCTAGACTAATGACATCTCCAAGAGCTAATTGGAGTGAGGTGTTAGCCAACTGGAGTCCAATCAATGAGATGAGATTGGGGGTGTTGCTTTTAGCTGCCCTGCCCTATAAAAAACACACACTAGTTCTGGGTTTGCTTTTCACAACAAGCATTGCCTGATGTGAATGATGCCTCGCACAAAAGAGCTCTTAGAAGACCTACGATTAAGAATTGTTGACTTCCATAAAACTGGAAAGGGTTATAAAAGTATCTCCAAAAGCCTTGCTGTTCATCAGTCCATGGTAAGACAAATTGTCTATAAATGGAGAAAGTTCAGCACTGCTGCTACTCTCCCTAGGAGTGGCCGTCCTGTAAAGATGACTGCAAGAGCACAGCACAGACTGCTCAATGAGATGAAGAAGAATCCTAGAGTGTCAGTTAAAGACTTACAAAAGTCTCTGGCATATGCTAACATCGCTGTTAGTGAATCTACGATATGTAAAACACTAAACAAGATTGGATTTCATGGGAGGATACCACAGAGGAAGCCACTGCTGTGCAAAAAAAACACATTTCTGCACGTTTATAGTTTGCACAAGAGCACCTGAATGTTCCATAGCAGTACTGGCAAAATATTCTGTGGACAGATGAAACCAAAGTTGAGTTGTTTGGAAGAAACACACAACACTATGTGTGGAGAAAAAGAGGCACAGCACACCAACAAAAACCTTATCCCAACTGTGAAGTATGGTGGTGGGGGCATCATGTTTTGGGGCTGTTTTGCTGCATCAGGGCCTGGACGGATTGCTATCATCGAAGGAAAAATGAATTCCCAGGTTTATCAAGACATTTTGCAGGAGAACTTAAGGCCATCAGCTGAAGCTCAACAGAAGATGGGTGTTGCAACAGGACAACGACCCAAAGCATAGAAGTAAATCAACAACAGAATGGCTTAAACAGAAGAAAATACACCTTCTGGAGTGGCCCAGTCAGAGTCCTGACCTCAACCCGATTGAGATGCTGTGGCATGACCTTCACACCAGACATCCCAAGAATATTGCTGAACTGAAACAGTTCTGTAAAGAGGAATGGTCAAGAATTACTCCTGACCATTGTGCACGTCTGATCTGCAACTACAGGAAACGTTTGGTTGAAGTTATTGCTCATAAAGGAGGTTCAACCGGTTATTAAATCCAAGGGTTCACATACTTTTTCCGCCTGCACTGTGAATGCTTACATGGTGTGTTCAATAAAAACATGGTAACATTTAATTCTTTGTGTGTTATTAGTTTAAACAGACTGTGATTGTCTATTGTTGTGACTTAGATGAAGAGCGGATCACATTTTATGACCGATTTGTGCAGAAATCCATATCATGGTCCCCGTCCTGTTGTCCTATTATGGAAGTATGGCACATGTTATTCTTTCCAGTGCTGATATACTTTATGCAAGCCACGTTCACTCTGGTTTAGATATATATATACAAATTACAGTGACCTTTTTTGGTCCTTCTACCCACATAGCTCATTTTTGCGATGCCAGTGTCCCTTTTCTCTCCTCTCGTCTGTTATTTCCCCCTCTTCTGCCGTTTTTGTGCCCGGGTGCCTGTACCTGTCATGTGACCTGTGGGTGGACCGCGATGCACATTGCGTGACTGCTGGTGCCGGGGGAGCAGTGTTTCACTGTTGCCTGGCGACGCGGGTCCGGCCTTGTGGGCGTGGATCTACCCGGCGCGCCCTCCTGAGGAGTCACGAGTCTATCGCTCTGGTCATGTGTTCACACGTTTCCATGGTGATGACGCCTGGCTCCTCGGCTTGGGGCGTCTTTCTGGTGACGCGGCAGTGACTTTGGACATGCGCACTTTGACGGTGAGGACGCGGAAGTTTGGCGCGCCGACCCATACGATCCGGTGTGAGTTTGTTTTTAAACTATATGCACTTATTTATATGCACAGGTGATGTTACACTTTTTTGATGAATTGGATATTGGTCAATTAACTTATCTGATTGTTATCAGAATGATCAAATGTGTTTGTACACTATATTGTACTATGATAAATATTATGCAATATAGATCACTTGGCTATACAACATGTGGGGTTTTTTACACTATATAATGTACTGTTTATGCTATATTGTCTTAAGATTGTATAATTGTCACATTTATTATTTGCAATGTATTGTGGGTATATATACCCCCTGATGACACCATTTTGTTATGCTTGAGAAAGACCGCATTGAGACGGTTGAAACGTTGCACAGAGGGGAATAAAGGATCCACTTTTTACGTCTATCGGAGTGCTGCCTCATCTTTGGAAACTATACTTATTCAGAGCCGTCTTAGCCTGCGGCTGAGAGGACTTGCACCCATTGTTTTTGGTCTTGTGCTGCTGAGCTTTGTTTTTGGTTTCTGTCTATATTGGACTTTTCCAGCTTGCACCGTTATTCATTTGTTCACCTTTTTTACGCTATGGATACCCCTGACGTCTTCACATACACCAGGGCTGATGAGGAGAGGATTCTACAGGGTTTGGTGAGTGAGCCTGCATTTCTGTCTACACCCACTTTAATTGACCTGAAAAGAAACTTCGAGGCAGATGCCAAGAAAATAGTGTTCACTGACCTTCATATGATGACCCTCGGTCAATATTTCAAGGAGCATAGAATTCCTAGGGGGATTCGGTCACAGCTTAAACCAAATCTCTTTCCTAGTGACTCTTCATATGCACAGAAATTTACTCAAATATCAAATAAATATGCATATGATATTATTCTTTTGAATTTGGAGTATTTGCAACAGGAACTGGCTGACAGCAGAACACGGCAGGACCAGACTAAGATCGCTTTGGAGGCGATGTTGGGACCAGATGAATTTCTTAAATATAATGATAACTGCATGGAACACTTGTCCAAATTCATCAAGGATCAGGAGTCAACTAAAAGGAAGAAATGGCAGCGGGACGCCGATGATTATGCTAAAGGCAAAATCTATACATGGCAAAACGATACACCTCAGAGACAGTTTCCTCCACACCGTCCGAATAACAAAAAACACCTCCAGTCGGGACAGCCTGGGCCAGTGGCCACCAACAATCCGGTATCTACTAAGTCTTTTTTAGGGATAGGCCCTGTGACAGTCAGAGAACCAGACGGGGTGGCAGAAGACACCACAGATGGCGGAAATCCCAGGTCTCCAAAAGTGACCAAACCTATGGCACTGCGCAGAAAGGGGAATCAGGCCCTATGATGAATAGTAATGTTTCTACTGTGGTAAATATTTCTTCTGTACCTTTATCTGATGTGCAAATTAATGTACTGTCCAGGGGCCTTTCATTTTGTCCATCTACCAAGGTTGACTGGTTCCACTTGGAGGTCGACCTGCAGCGCCTATACAGGAACATCGAACTTAAGGTATGGTTTGCAGGTCGCCCTCCAGTGGAGCAGTCGACTGTAGGATCTATTGACACTGAATTGAGACTTAAAGCTTTTGGGCTTTTTAATAGGAGTGATTTTTCACCTCATAATAATTCATCTGCATTGGACACATTTAGGAAGGCTGTCTCCATTGATATAGCCGCCCTACGTGATAAGGTTACCAATGTGCCCCTTAGACATCCTAACATGACTACTTCTGAGATGGTTACTTTGGAGGGTTTGTGCCATGACGGCAGCCTCACCATCAAACCGGCGGATAAGGGTGGTGCGGTTGTTGTCATGGACACCCCCAAATACATTCAGGAGATTAGAAGACAGTTGGGCGATTCGAGTGTATACAGGGTATTAACTGGGGATCCTAGGTTTGATATAGTTAGACGCATCAAGGGTGTCCTTGACACAGCTTTGAGTCGGGACATTATTGATGGTGAGCTCCATTCCTTCCTAACTGTATCTCAGCCACGCACACCAGTCATATATGTTCTTCCCAAAATTCACAAGTCATTGTTGGACCCACCAGGTCGCCCCATTGTTGCGGGCACCGGATCCATTTTCTCTAACATCTCAATTTTCTTAGATCGAGTACTTCGACACTATGCGATAAGCGCCAGGTCCTACATTAGGGACACTGGCGACTTTTTGGACAGGATCTCTGACATTGTGCTGCCAGATGGTTGTCTCCTGGCATCTTTTGATGTCACTAGCCTATATACCTCCATTGACCATGACAGGGGGTTGGCTGCGGTTCGGAGACAGCTATCTGGCAGCAACTATTCACTATCTTGTCAGGATTTTTTTGTCCAGCTATTGGATTTGATTTTGAGGAACAACTATTTCCTTTTCATGGATAGCTTCTATCTCCAGTTACGAGGGACCGCCATGGGGTCTAATGTGGCACCGACTTATGCCAATGTCTTCATGGCGGCCCTCGAGGAGGACCTTATCTATGTGTCCCACCACTTCAGCCATGTGCTGGGGTGGTGGCGATACATAGATGACGTCTTCCTCATCTGGTCTGGTGACTCTCTCTCTCTCAGGAGCTTTCATGATTTTTTGAACCGTATGGACCCAAATATCAGGTTTACCCTTGTACACTCGAGTTCACATGTCCAATTTCTAGACATGACAGTTACCATAGTGGGTGACCATTTATCCACTGACATCTTCACGAAGCCCACCGATTGTAATACATTACTGCATTATGGCAGCTGTCACCCAAGATCTATCATTAATTCTGTACCCTACAGTCAACTACTCAGGGTTAAGAGGGTGGTGCAGGATCCAGATTTACTCCCGACTCGTTTCTCTCAGATGATGCACAAGTTTAGGGAACGTGGTTACCCTACTCGGGTGATCAACAAACACCTTAATAAAGTGAAAGATCCACAGATATCTCTAGGTGCTACACAAAATAAAGTTGAGAGGATACCTTTTATATCAACCTATTCGGAACAAAGTGTTCAGATTGCTCAGATTGTCCGTAAGCACTGGGCAATACTTAAGAGCAATTTTTCTAATGTTATGCCTTTGACAGTGCCACCTCTGCTTTCCTACAGACGTCCTGCTAACTTCCGGGACAAGCTGGTCCGAGCGGACATTCCTGCCAAGACTTTAGTACAGTCTCATATTGGCCCTCGTAGGGTGGGTTCCTATCCCTGCCTTGGCTGCGTTAATTGCGCTTATATGACCAAGGGGGAGAAGTTTACTCATCCTATTACGGGGACCCAGTATGGGATTGGACATTTCTTGACATGCAATAGTTCATATGTGATCTACGTGCTCTCCTGTCCTTGTGGCCTCCTCTATGTTGGGGAGACCACTTGTGACATGAAGGCACGTTTGAACAATCATCGTTTTTCCATCAGACAAAAAAGAAAAGATCTGCCCGTGCCTAAACACTTTGTCGAGGCCAATCACAGGGAGAAGGATTTGAAATTTATGTTAGTGGACCACATTACTCTGTCTAGAAGGGGAGGTGACAGGACATTGGCTCTCAAACAACGTGAGCTTAGATGGATCCATCGTCTCAACACACTGAGACCTCATGGTCTCAATGTTGATTTTAAGTGGAGTGTAGTATAGGATGGGGCCTTTTGCTATTCCCTGTTGTCCCTCTTTATGTCATGTCCTGATGTATGTGAATTCTATATTGGTGTCATTTAATATATAACCAATTTGTTACATACAGATGTATAGTTCTCTGTCTTATTGCTTATATTTTACTCTTTTTCTTTCTTTAGATCATTGGTGCTCCGCTGGTGGTTTTTTGCGGACGGTATGCGCCTTCTTCTGCTTCTCCATGTTGGGATTATGATGATGGGAGAGATCCCTGGACGCATCTATATTGGCTTTGCTATGTAATGTGTGGGTTTACTATAATCATGTTGTCTACCTGGAGTGGTGGTCTGTTTATCTTATCTTGGACTGAAGGGTCGGTGTTTGGGTTTGGGACCTGTGGCATGGACGTGTCTCTGATCCCTTGCCCTCCATGGACCGGGGTTTCTGCCGTGACAACGGCGGGACCTTTTGGTCCCCGGCCTGTTGTCCTATTATGGAAGTATGGCACATGTTATTCTTTCCAGTGCTGATATACTTTATGCAAGCCACGTTCACTCTGGTTTATATATATATATACAAATTACAGTGACCTTTTTTGGTCCTTCTACCCACATAGCTCATTTTTGCGATGCCAGTGTCCCTTTTCTCTCCTCTCGTCTGTTATTTCCCCCTCTTCTGCCGTTTTTGTGCCCGGGTGCCTGTACCTGTCATGTGACCTGTGGGTGGACCGCGATGCACATTGCGTGACTGCTGGTGCCGGGGGAGCAGTGTTTCACTGTTGCCTGGCGACGCGGGTCCGGCCTTGTGGGCGTGGATCTACCCGGCGCGCCCTCCTGAGGAGTCACGAGTCTATCGCTCTGGTCATGTGTTCACACGTTTCCATGGTGATGACGCCTGGCTCCTCGGCTTGGGGCGTCTTTCTGGTGACGCGGCAGTGACTTTGGACATGCGCACTTTGACGGTGAGGACGCGGAAGTTTGGCGCGCCGACCCATACGATCCGGTGTGAGTTTGTTTTTAAACTATATGCACTTATTTATATGCACAGGTGATGTTACACTTTTTTGATGAATTGGATATTGGTCAATTAACTTATCTGATTGTTATCAGAATGATCAAATGTGTTTGTACACTATATTGTACTATGATAAATATTATGCAATATAGATCACTTGGCTATACAACATGTGGGGTTTTTTACACTATGTAATATACTGTTTATGCTATATTGTCTTAAGATTGTATAATTGTCACATTTATTATTTGCAATGTATTGTGGGTATATATACCCCCTGATGACACCATTTTGTTATGCTTGAGAAAGACCGCATTGAGACGGTTGAAACGTTGCACAGAGGGGAATAAAGGATCCACTTTTTACGTCTATTGGAGTGCTGCCTCATCTTTGGAAACTATACTTATTCAGAGCCGTCTTAGCCTGCGGCTGAGAGGACTTGCACCCATTGTTTTTGGTCTTGTGCTGCTGAGCTTTGTTTTTGGTTTCTCTCTACATATATATATATATATACATACAGTTGCAAGAAAAAGTATGTGAACCTTTTGGAATGATATGGATTTCTGCACAAATTGGTCATAAAATGTGATCTGATCTTCATCTAAGTCACAACAATAGACCATCACAGTCTGCTTAAACTAATAACACACAAAGAATTAAATGTTACCATGTTTTTATTGAACACACTATGTAAACATTCACAGTGCAGGTGGAAAAACTGGGTGTTTCCAAGCGCTGACTCCATATATGGACATAGCTATATATAGAGTCAGAGCAGGGACTCCTAAACCGAACTAGAGTCCCGACACCCTCCCCTCTTCAGAGCAGGGTGTGCCTGGTTTAATGCTCTGCTTCTCCCATTGACTTCCATTGTGCTAAGGTGCTCTATAGAGCACCCGAGCATTGGGAAATGTTCTACAAGAACACCTAGGTGCTCGACCAACGCTAATAAATATACACTGCTCAAAAAAATAAAGGGAACACAAAAATAACACATCCTAGATCTGAATTAATTAAATATTCTTCTGAAATACTTTGTTCTTTACATAGTTAAATGTGCTGACAACAAAATCACACAAAAATAAAAAAATGGAAATCTAATCTTTTAACCCATGGAGGTCTGGATTTGGAGTCACACTCAAAATTAAAGTGGAAAAACACACTACAGGCTGATCCAACTTTGATGTAATGTCCTTAAAACAAGTCAAAATGACGCTCAGTAGTGTGTGTGGCCTCCACATGCCTGTATGACCTCCCTACAACACCTGTGCATGCTCCTGATGAGGTGGCGGACGGTCTCCTGAGGGATCTCCTCCCAGACCTGGACTAAAGCATCTTCCAACTCCTGAACAGTCTGTGGTGGAACGTGACGTTGGTGGATAGAGCGAGACATGATGTTCCAGATGTGCTCAATTGGATTCAGGTCTGGGGAATCGGGCGGGCCAGTCCATAGCATCAATGCCTTCGTCTTGCAGGAACTGCTGACACACTCCAGCCACATGAGGTCTAGCATTGTCTTGCAATAGGAGGAACCCAGGGCCAACCGCACCAGCATATGGTCTCACAAGGGGTCTGAGGATCTCATCTCGGTACCTAATGGCTGTCCGGCTACCTCTGGCGAGCACATGGAGGGCTGTGCGGCCCTCCAAAGAAATGCCACCCCTCACCATTACTGACCCAATGCCAAACCGGTCATGCTGGAGGATGTTGCAGGCAGCAGAACGTTCTCCACGGCGTCTCCAGACTCTGTCACATCTGTCACGTGCTCAGAGTGAACCTGCTTTCATCTGTGAAGAGCACAAGGCGCCAGTGGTGAATTTGCCAATCTTGGTGTTCTCTGGCAAATGCCAAACGTCCTGCACGGTGTTGGGCTGTAAGCACAACCCCCACCTGTGGATGTCGGGCCCTCATATCACCCTCATGGAGTCTGTTTCTGACCATTTGAGCAGACACATGCACATTTGTGGCCTGCTGAAAGTCATTTTGCAGGGCTCTGGCAGTGCCCCTCATGTTCCTCCTTGCACAAAGGCGGAGGTAGCGGTCCTGCTGCTGGGTTGTTGCCCTCCTACGGCCTCCTCCACGTCTCCTGATGTACTGGCCTGTCTCCTGGTAGCGCCTCCATGCTCTGGACACTACGCTGACAGACACAGCAAACCTTCTTGCCACAGCTCGCATTGATGTGCCATCCTGGATAAGCTGCACTACCTGAGCCACTTGTGTGGGTTGTAGACTCCGTCTCATGCAACCACTAGAGTGAAAGCACCGCCAGCATTCAAAAGTGACCAAAACATCAGCCAGGAAGCATAGGAACTGAGAAGTGGTCTGTGGTCACCACCTGCAGAACCACTCCTTTATTGGGGGTGTCTTGCTAATTGCCTATAATTTCCACCTGTTGTCTATTCCATTTGCACAACAGCATGTGAAATTGATTGTCACTCAGTGTTGCTTCCTAAGTGGACAGTTTGATTTCACAGAAGTGTGATTGACTTGGAGTTACATTGTGTTGTTTAAGTGTTCCCTTTATTTTTTTGAGCAGTGTATATGAGAAGTTAATGAAATGGAATATGGAGGAATTACCCCCCCCCCCAAAAAAAAAAAAAAAAATGACAAATTTAATTTTTCCACAGACCTTCATGAATTAAAAGCTCTTATTTGATTAATTTCTTTGGTCAATAACATTACAAATATACACAAGTAAAATGTGTGTCCTACTTGCTTTGTATAGTCAGTAATGCTAGATCAACACATCTGTGTTATAGATCTCTATCATGCTGTGAGTTTGGTTCAGTTATACTCACAGTCAGTCTGTGACACCTCCAAGGAATATAAATATATATTAAGTCCACAACATGGATATGTGAATCCAGCATAAAATGTATTGTATGTTAATGACTAAATTATTATTATTATTACTAGACATTATGCCCGTTGCAACAACGAGCGCTAGAATTGGCCGGCGCGCAGTGCAATCCTCACACCACGCTCCGGCCGATCAACGCTGCCCCCCATACGCCGTCCGCACCGCCCACTGTCCGCACAGACCACACCCTGTGCGCCGAAGGGGGCACATGCGCACTGGCTGGACTGCGCACTGGGCGGTGGTGGGTGAACTGTGGCAGGAGCGGATGGCGTAGTGGGAGCTGCAGTCTGCCTATAGGGTGACACCCTGCAGGGAAATTTGTGTCGAGCGCTGTGTCCGTGTGGAGCATTGTGTCCTGATTGTATGCCGCACCGTGCATGCCTAGTGCAAAACTGGTGACACACACACGGACACATCGCAATTACATATGGATTTTATTATTATAGATTATTAATAATTATCATATCTGGTATAAGCATGCTGTCTTTATCACAGAAATTTCAATGAAGAGCGTTTCTCCATGTCTCTTTTTCCATTTGATTGTCTTTTTAATTATGACAAATGCTTATAATATAATATTAGCAACAGACAGATTACTGCTAAACCCAAAAATTCTTGCTAGAATATTAGACAATGCTGAAGCTTTTAAGAATAGACATTGTTCTGCATTTGATTTGGCAGTAAAATATAAAATAAATATAAAAGTTCCTTTTAAGGCCTCTTTCACACGTGCGTCATGGATTTGGGCTAGATAAGATGCGGGTGCGACGTGGGAAAATGCGCAATTTTTCTGTGCGAGAGCAAAACATTTTAATGCATTTTGCATGCGCGTGAGAAAAATCGGCATGTTTGGTACCCATTCCAAAATTCTTCACAGAAGTTCGGGTTTGGGTTAGGTGTAGATTTTATTATTTTCTCTTATAACATGGCTATAAGGGAAAATAATATCATTCTTAATACTGAATACTTATTAAAATAGGGCTGAAGGGGTTAAAAAAATAATTATTATTTAACTCACCTTAATCCACTTGCTCGCGCAGCCCAGCTTCTCTTCTTTCTTCTTCTTTTAGGAAAAGGACCTGTGGTGACGTCACTAAGCTCATCACATGGTCCGTCACATGATCCATTACCATGGACAGCAAAGAAGACAGAAGAGAAGCCGGGCTGCGCGAACAAGTGGAGGAGGTGAGTTAAATTATTATATATTTTTTTTAACCCCTCCAGCCCTATTTTACTAAGCATTCTGTATTAAGAATGCTATTGTTTTCCCTTATAACCATGTTATAAGGGAAAATAATGATCGGGTCTCCATCCCGATCATCTCCTAGCAACCGTGCGTTAAAATCGCACCGCATCCGCACTTGCTTGCGGATTCATGCGATTTTCACGCAGCCCCATTCACTTCTATGGGCCCTGCGTCGCATGAAAAATGCACAAAATAGAGCATGCTGCTTTTTTTATGCAACGCACAAGTGATGCGTGAAAATCACTGCTCATGTGCACAGCCCCATAGAAATGAATGGGTCCGGATTCAGTGCGGGTGCAATGCGTTCACCTCACACATTGCACCCGTGCAGAAATCTCACCCGTGTGAAAGAGGCCTAATAGTGTACTTTTACAACATATACTTTATTACTACTTTGACCCCTGTCTCTGAGTCTGTAGGAAGTGTTGTAAACCCAAGTAGAGTTAAACATTATTGTACATGGGAATTTCCCTACATGTGGAGGACTGTAATTTCTAGTGTTGCCAATCTCCTTTGTTTCAAGTAAGCTTGGGGGATTTCTATTATGACTATTAATTATTTTTAGGAATAAAATGCTCTTTAGGAGATGAAATTCTTACAAAAGCATTTAAAGGATGGCATGTTTATAAAGTTTGGAAGAAAAAGCAAACGATGGCTGCAGGGAACACTTTCTTTAAATATTACTTCAAGGACTACAGGCAAAGTTTATGAAATAAAATACAACATAATGTGTTACTATGCAGAAACAGAGATGCTACCAAAGCTTCAAACAGTTGAGAATAACACAAATAATATGAAACCACACCTAATACCATTTGTCTGATTCATAAAAAGTCACAAAACGGTGAAACATCAGAAGGCAATACATTTATCATGTCAGGATATACAGGCATATGGCATAAGCAGCATAAACATACTATTTTCGGTAAAACACTCAGACTTGCAGGTATGGACAATAGAAGTGGATAATCAGGACAAAGACCATTGTGAACATACCTGAAAAGAGAGAAAGAAGCAGGGAATTAGCAGATTGCATTGATATATTCACAGCATAATAATAAGCAGCTAGAAGTATTTAACCATTGTGTATAATTTGCATATACAGATGGGGCACATTAGATTTAGACAAATAGGGGTATTAAAGGCTCCTGAATTGCAGGAGGTGTGCTTCATTGTGCTATACTAACCTAAGCCAGTCAGGGAATGTGAAATAAATGTGACATTAGAAGACTTCAATGCCAAATGATGGCATAGAATAGCTACTCTCTAGATGACATACAGTCAGGTCCATAAATATTGGGACACCGACATAATTCTAACATTTTTGGCTCTATACACCACCACAATGGATTTGAAATTAAACAAACAAGATGTGCTTTAACTGCAGACTGTCAGCTTTAATTTGAGGGTATTTACATCCAAATCAGGTGAACGGTGCAGGAATTACAACAGTTTGCATATGTGCCTCCCACTTGTTAAGTGACCAAAAGTAATGGGACAGAATAATAATCATAAATCAAACTTTCACTTCTTAATACTTGGTTGCAAATCCTTTGCAGTCAATTACAGCCTGAAGTCTGGAACGCATAGACATCACCAGACGCTGGGTTTCATCCCTGGTGATGCTCTGCCAGGCCTCTACTGCAACTGTCTTCAGTTCCTGCTTGTTCTTGGGGCATTTACCTTCAGTTTTGTCTTCAGCAAGTGAAATGCATGCTCAATCGGATTCAGGTCAGGTGATTGACTTGGCCATTGCATAACATTCCACTTCTTTCCCTTAAAAAACTCTTTGGTTGCTTTTGCAGTATGCTTTGGGTCATTGTCCATCTGCACTGTGAAGCGCCGTCCAAGGAGTTCTGAAGCATTTGGCTGAATATGAGCAGATAATATTGCTTGAAACACTTCAGAATTCATCCTGCTGCTTTTGTCAGCAGTCACATCATCAATAAATACAAGAGAACCAGTTCTATTTGCAGCCATACATGCCCACGCCATGACACTACCACCACTATGCTTCACTGATGAGGTGGTATGCTTAGGATCATGAGCAGTTTCTTTCCTTCTCCATACTCTTCTCTGCCTATCACTCTGGTACTAGTTGATTTTGGTCTCATCTGTCCATAGGATGTTGTTCCAGAACTGTGAAGGCTTTTTTAGATGTCATTTGGCAAACTCTAATCTGGCCTTCCTGTTTTTGAGGCTCACCAATGGTTTACATCTTGTGGTGAACCCTCTGTATTGACTCTGGTGAAGTTTTCTCTTGATTGTTGACTTTGACACACATACACCTACCTACTGGAGAGTGTTCTGGATATGGCCAACTGTTGTGAAGGGTGTTTTCTTCACCAGGTAAAGAATTCTTCGGTCATCCACCACAGTTTTTTTTCTGTGGTCTTCCGGGTATTTTGGTGTTGCTGAGCTCACCGGTGCGTTCCTTCTTTTTAAGAATGCTCCAAATTGTTTTAAAGTTGTTTCGGCCACGCCTAATGTTTTTGATATCTCTCTGATGAGTTTGTTTTGTTTTTTCAGCCTAATGATGGCTTGCTTCACTGATAGTGACAGCTTTTTGGATCTCCTCTTGAGAGTTGACAGAAACAGATTCCAAATGCAAATAGCAGACTTGAAATGAACTCTGGACCTTTTATCTGCTCATTGTAATTGGGATAATGAGGGAATAACACACACCTGACCATGGAACAACTGAGAAGCCAATTGTTCCATTACTTTTGGTCCCTTAACAAGTGGGAGGCACATATGCAAACTGTTGTAATTCCTACACCGTTCACCTGATTTGGATGTAAATACCCTCAAATTAAAGATGACAGTCGGCAGTCAAAGCACATCTGGTTCATTTCATTTCAAATCCGCTGTGGTGGTGTATCGAGCCAAAAATTGTTAGAATTGTGTTGATGTCTAAATATTTATGGACCTGACTGTACATTCAGTTCCATCTGCAAATTAGTCACTGACAATGCAGAACAATCATACTACCTTTTAGTAACATAATAATAATAAAAAAAACATAGTACTGCATACCGCAAACCTCATATCCTGCCTTCTGCATGTCATTATCTTTTTTTCCCAACTCATTAATGACTTCCTGTAATGGTGACAAAAATGGGGAACATGTAGGCGGAGATGGCCCACATGATTACAACACCCCTTGGCGCTATGTCACGATCACAGTGAATATAGAAAAAAGTGTTTATTTTGGAAAGGGATGACGACGTGTTTCCGAGTTACAAGACTCCTTTTTCAAGTCTGTATGGTGAAACCTCTATCTCCTGGTACAGAAGGCATTTTTGGTTAGGCTATCACATCCCCTAATCTACCCCTTTTCCATTCACCCTCCCCTTCAGAATTATTCCTCTAACCTGATCTATCAGTATCACCACATCCCCATGCACTTAGAAGCACGACAAATATTAGCAGGTGACTGGCTCATGCAGACTTATATCTACTCCCCCATTGTGTTAAGATGGACAGACCATCTCCTGCCACTTTTTTTTTTGTATCAAGCCAGGACCATTAAGTGGAGACCATTACAACTTGGGGAATGGTGAGGTCGGTAATCCTTCTTTTTTCTTCCTTGAACCTATTTTTCACATATAGAAAAAAGTACTGTTGCCAGACAATCCCTTTAAAAGCTTAACACAGGAGTCTAATGTGAACTAAATATGTTTAAATAGCTATTGAACGTTCTTGTGTATAGGTTGTATCCTTCATTTTCAAGATCTAATCTTTTCCAGTAAGCTACTAAGTTAAGAGGATTCATGGGTCACTACATGGCTCAATTATGCAGTTCATCTCCAAGATGAGATGCTATAGACAAGCTTATTCAATAGCTATTTAAGGATTTTTAAAGCGTAACAGTAGTAAAGAATAAAATCTCCACTATGCTCTTAGATCTTTTCTAGTAATCTGTATAAATTTGAAGCCATAGGACTACATGCTTGCATAAATCTATATCTTTAAGTTGTACTACTCCTTCAGACAATGAACGGTGGATTCTGATTGGTTGTTACAGGCATTAAGCCAGTTTTCCTTTACAACCGTTTTTGATAAATTTCCACCACTGAATTAAAATTTAAGGCATAAGTTGCTCTTTTGGGTGTGTTGACATCCATTTTGCGTTTTCCTTTTTTTTTCCATTAGCAGAAAAATGGAAAAAAATTAGAGACTGACGGATTCAAAAGGTCCACCTTCCACTCCTGTCCTTCATTGACTTAAATGTTAAAAAAACAAGAAAACTGAAGCATCCTTATCTCATATTTTAGTTATTTTTTTCCAGAAAATAGTGCAGTAGACAGCACAAAAAGCACTTTTTCTCTGGACATAAACTGATCACTACAAGCGCTGAGCGAGCATGCTCGGCCGAATACTATGTATGCTCGAGCACAATTGAACACAATGAAAATCAATGGGAGACCCAAACATTCAACCAGGCACCCCCTGCTCTGAAGAATAGAGGGTGTCTGGTTCACAGAAAAAGGTTAGAAATTTATGAAAACACCACCAAAATGGTTTGAAAACAGCATGGGAAGGATGTCTGGATATATCTTGGACTCCCATTACCTATGGCATACAATGACTATATGGCAAAAGCTGAGTATGTGCAAACCAACAATCTATCCGAGACAGATACAGTCAGCATACCTTACAATGGCAGCCTTGTGCACTATGAGACATTCAAAACCAGCTCTCAAAAGAAAGTAAGCCTCAAAGTTCTTTCATAACTGTTGGATGGCTTGGGTGGACCTGCGCTCCTAGATCATTATCATTAGGGTGACAAAAAGTTTACTGATTGTCCTAACATAACATTCAATAACCTTTCTATACGGTTTTGTCATGTAAACTCCTTTGCATAATCGTGGACATAAGCAAATTAGCTGCATTTGCTTGTTTTTCAGCTGAAACACCATAACACAAATAGGCTAGACTGGATAGAAAATAATAAATACCTTTATTGTCACATGAAAAATATCACATAATTAAAACTATATTAAAATAGTTGGTGGTAAGAGCACATACAGGATAATGATAAGCCCTCGCAGGAGAGAGGGACAATATTCAAAGACCAAACATAGGTCCAATGTTAGCAGCAACACAAATAGTTATATATTCAATACATAAATTGCCAAGTGCTTAACTCTGCATGGAGAGCTAAATAACCATCCGCACCAGTCATTATGCAGTAATAATACGGTCGCATGCATATACCTAAATGGGTCCTTATTTCCCACGTCCCAACGCGCGTTTTGCTTATTGCTTCATCAGGGGGTTGTATATCCCATTGTATATACCATTTGCATGGAAAATTTGCAATAAAAATTTGCGATTCGAATATTCCTGATCAACACTACTCATCAATTGCACCATTTATTGGATTCATAGTCTTATGAAAAGACTATGAATCCAATAGATGGCGCTATTCATGACTCATGAACATCACCATCTATTGGTTTCATAGACTTATGACAAGACAATGAATCCTATAGATGGCCCTGTTCATGACTCATGAACAGCGCCATCTATTGGTTTCATAGTGTTTTTTTTTTTAAATACATTTTATTAGGTTTTGATATAATTTGCACATTTACATTCAAAGGTACATATTGGATCAAATTACAGGTCATATTCCTTTTTTACAGATACTGTATGTGCAGTGAAAACAAAGATAAAACACATATTTACAGTAGTGTTGGGCTTGAATATTCGAATAAGCAAATATTATTCGCGAATATCGGCACTTTGAGAATTTGCAAATATTTAGAATATACTGATATATATTCAGAATTTTGAATATTCTAGATTTTTTTTCAACCTCCCTTGTTGCTTGTGGGCCAATGAGAAGGCTGCAATGTCTTTGTCTGAGCTTAGCAACATCACTAGCAACCAATAGGAAAGTTGCCTACCCCTTACTATATTAGAACCTCCCCAGCAGCCCTTGTATGCAGTATTTTGCAGATCTGAGAGAGACAGCAGTGTTATTGTTGTGCTCTCTGCTTTTCTGTGTCATTAGATTAGATAGATAGTTAGTTATAGTATATATACAGTACAGACCAAAAGTTTGGACACACCTTCTCATTCAATGAGTTTTCTTTATTTTCATGACTATGAAAATTGTAGATTCACACTGAAGGCATCAAAACTAGGAATTAACACATGTGAAATTATATAAATAACAAACAAGTGTGAAACAACTGAAAATATGTCATATTCTAGGTTCTTCAAAGTAGCCACCTTTTGCTTTAATTACTGCTTTGCACACTCTTGGCATTCTCTTGATGAGCTTCAAGAGGTAGACCCCTGAAATGGTTTTCACTTCACAGGTGTGCCCTGTCAGGTTTAATAAGTGGGATTTCCTGCCTTATAAATGGGGTTGGGACCATCAGTTGCGTTGAGGAGAAGTCAGGTGGATACACAGCTGATAGTCCTACTGAATAGACTGTTAGAATTTGTATTATGGCAAGAAAAAAGCAGCTAAGTAAAGAAAAACGAGTGGCCATCATTACTTTAAGAAATGAAGGTCAGTCAGTCAGCCAAAAAATTGGGAAAACTTTGAAAGTAAGGGCTATTTGACCATGAAGGAGAGTGATGGGCTGCTGCGCCAGATGACCTGGCCTCCACAGTCACCGGACCTGAACCCAATGAAGATGGTTTGGGGTGAGCTGGACCGCAGAGTGAAGGCAAAAGGGCCAACAAGTGCTAAGCATCTCCTTCAAGACTGTTGGAAGACCATTTCAGGGGACTACCTCTTGAAGCTCATCAAGAGAATGCCAAGAGTGTGCAAAGCAGTAATCAAAGCAAAAGGTGGCTACTGTGAAGAACCTAGAATATGACATATTTTCAGTTGTTTCACACAGTTGCCTTCATAGTCATGAAAATAAAGAAAACTCTTTGAATGAGAAGGTGTGTCCAAACTTTTGGTCTGTACTGTATATATATATATATATATATATATATATATATTACAGATAGTTAGTGGGAGATAGTCAGTGTAGGTTAGATAGTGATATAGTGTAGCTGATAGGTTCTGCTTTCCATAAATACATGCTACATACATAGTACTGTATGTACAGTATGTATTTATGTATGCTACATACATACATACATAGTGCTGTGATATCACAAGTTCACGACAATACTTAGTTCACCAATCACTAATAAGTAGAGATGTCCCGAACTATTCGCCAGCGAATAGTTCCCGGCGAACATAGCTTGTTCGCGTTCGCAGCGGCGGGCGAACATATGCGATGTTCGGTCAGCCCCCTATTCGTCATCATTGTGTAAACTTTGACCCTGTACCTCACAGTCAGCAGACACATTCCAGCCAATCAGCAGCAGACCCTCCCTCCCAGACCCTCTGACCTCCTGGACAGCATCCATTTTAGATTCATTCGGAAGCTGCATTCTTAGTGAGAGGAGGGACAGTGTAGCTGCTGCTGATTTTTTTCCCCTGTGTAATCTAATTGCAGTTGACTGCTTGCCAGCGTGTGTGTCAGGCTCACAGCGTATACTGTGCCCACTTTCCCAGTGCCACCACTCATATCTGGTGTCACAGTAACTTGCATTTAAAAAAAAAAAAAAAACTTTTTTGACTGTAATATAATAGCAGTCAGTTGCCGGCACGCGCGTGTGTTTCATGCCCTGCAAGTGCATAGTGTCACTCATATCTGGTGTCACATTCGATTACATTTAAAGAAAAACAACAATTTTGACTGTGAATAAATAGCAGTCAGTTGCACACACGTGTTTGTGTGTTTAAGGCCCAGCTGAAAGTCCATAGTGCCACTTCAGCGGCATTAATTTCTGGTGTCACATTCGATTACATTTAAAGAAAAACAACAATTTTAACTGTGAATAAATAGCAGTCAGTTGCACACACGTGTTTGTGTGTTTAAGGACCAGCTGCAAGTCCATAGTGTCACTTCAGCGCCATTCATTTCTGGTGTCACATTCGATTACATTTAAAGAAAAAACAACAATTTTGACTAAGAATAAATAGCAGTCAGTTGCACACACGTGTTTGTGTGTTTAAGGCCCAGCTGCCAGTGCATAGTGTCACTTCAGCGCCATTCATTTCTGGTGTCACATTCGATTACATTTAAAGAAAAACAACAATTTTGATAGTGAATAAATAGCAGTCAGTTGCACACACGTGTTTGTGTGTTTAAGGCCCAGCTGAAAGTCCATAGTGTCACTTCAGCGCAACTCATATCTGGTGTCACAGTAGCTTGCATGCATAGTACAACTTAGCTAATCTAAAAAAAATGGCAGGCAGAGGCAGGCCACCCCGAAGGGGCCGTCGTGGTCGTGGTGCTGTGATTCCCTTTGGCCCTAGAATAATGCCCAGTGTTCAGAGGCCACGTACCCTGAACTCAAAAAGTTCTGAGGACATAGTTGACTGGCTAACACAGGACACCCAATCTTCTACAACTTCCGCTCGGAACCTTGACGCACCATCCTCCTCCAGCTCAGCTTCGGGCACCTCCCAAGTTACCACTCGTTCGCCTGCCGCCACCACCAACCACAGCCGCTTCACTTGATCTGTCAGAGGAGTTATTTACACATCAGTTGGAAAAAATGAGTGATGCGCAACCATTATTGCCAGAGGATGTAGATAACAGAGATATGTCTCAGTCAGGCAGCATTGCACACATGGACGTACGGTGTGATGATGATGATGTTGTACCCGCTGCTGCTTCCTTTGCTGAGTTGTCAGATACAAGTGAAGCGGTTGATGATGACTATGTGTCCGTGGATGTCACGTGGGTGCCCGCTCGAAGAGAAGAAGAACAGGGGGAAAGTTCAGATGGGGAGACAGAGAGGGGGAGGAGACGAGTTGAAAGCAGGGGGAGGTCGTCACAAGGAGCTAGTGGCACAGTCAGACAGCATGCATCGGCACCCGGGGTCAGCCAGACAGCACGCCAATCAACGCATGCTGTTGCCACCACCAGAATGCCGTCATTGCAGAGCTCAGCAGTGTGGCATTTTTTTTGTGTGTCTGCCTCTGACAACAGCGATGCCATTTGCAACCTCTGCCAAAAGAAACTGAGTCGTGGGAAGTCCAACACCCACCTAGGTACAACTGCTTTGCGAAGGCACATGATCGCACATCACAAACGCCTATGGGATCAACACATGAGTACAAGCAGCATACAAACTCAAAGCCGCCATCCTCCTCCTGGTCCAGCATATTCAGCCACGTCAACCACTGCTGTCCTCCTTGCCACCTCTCAACCATCCGCCACTCCGTCTCTCGCCTTGAGAAGTTCCTGCTCATCTGCCCACCATCAGGTGTCTGTCAAGGACATGTTTGAGCGTAAGAAGCCAATGTCAAAAGTCACCCCCTTGCCCGGCGTCTGACAGCTGGCTTGTCTGAACTCTTAGCCCGCCAGCTTTTACCATACATGGTGGATTCTGAGGCCTTCCAAAAATTTGTAGCTATTGGGACACCGCAGTGGAAGGTACCCGGCCAAAATTTCTTTGCACAAAAGGCAATCCCCAAACTGTACTCGATTGTGCAAAAGGAAGTAATGGCATGTCTGGCACACAGTGTTGGGGCAAGGGTCCATCTGACCACTGATACCTGGTCTGCAAAGCACGGTCAGGGCAGGTATATCACCTACACTGCGCATTGGGTAAACCTGCTGACGGCTGCCAAGCATGGAATGCGTGGCTCTGCAGAGGAGTTGGTGACACCGCCACGACTTGCAGGCAGGCCTGCTGCCACCTCCTCTACGCCTCCTACTCCATCCTCTTCCATAACCTCCTCGGCTGAGTCCTCTTCTGCTGCTGCATCTTGCTCCACATCAACGGCACCCCCCCAGCTCCCCAGGGGCTATTCCACATCCCGGATACGACAGTGTCACGCCGTCTTGGGGTTGACTTGCCTGAAAGCAGAGAGTCACACCGGACCAGCACTCCTGTCCGCCCTGAACGCACAGGTGGATCAGTGGCTGACTCCGCACCAACTGGAGATCGGCAAAGTGGTGTGTGGCAACGGAAGCAATTTGTTGGTGGCATTGAATTTGGGCAAGTTGACACATGTGCCGTGCATGGCACATGTGTGTAATCTGATCGTATATTGCTTTGTGCATAAGTACCCAGGCTTACAGGACGTCCTGAAGCAGGCCAGGAAGGTGTGTGGCCATTTCAGGCGTTCCTACACGGCCATGGCGCACTTTTCAGATATCCAGCGGCGAAACAACATGCCAGTGAGGCGCTTGATTTGCGACAGCCCGACACGTTGGAATTCAACACTCCTAGTGTTCGACCGCCTGCTCCAAAAAGAAAAAGCCATCAATGAGTATTTGTATGACCGGGGTGCTAGGACAGCGTCTGCGGAGCTGGGAATTTTTTTGCCACGTTACTGGACGCTCATGTGCAATGCCTGTAGGCTCGTGCGTCCTTTTGAGGAGGTGACAAACCTAGTCAGTCGCACCGAAGGCACCATGAGCGACATCATCCCATTTGTTTTCTTCCTGGAGCGTGCCCTGCAAAGAGTGCTGTATCAGGCCGTAGATGAACGTGAAGAGGAAGAGTTGTGGTCACTATCACCACCAGAAACAGCCTTATCAGCATCGCTTGCTGGACCTGCGGCAACGCTGGAAGAGGAGTGTGAGGAAGAGGGGTCAGAGGAGGAATGTGGCTTTGAGGAGGAGGAGGAAGACCAACCACAACAGGCATCCCAGGGTGCTCGTTGTCACCTATCTGGTACCAGTGGTGTTGTACGTGGCTGGGGGAAAAACATACCTTCAGTGAGATCACTGAGGACGAGGAACGGGACATGAGTAGCTCGGCATCTAACCTTTTGCAAATGGGGTCTTTTATGCTGTCGTGCCTGATGAGGGACCCTAGTATAAAAAGGCTGAAGGAGAACGACCTGTACTGGGTGGCCACGCTACTAGACCCCCGGTATAAGCAGAAAGTGCCTGAAATGTTACCGAATTACCGGAAGTCGGAAAGGATGCAGCAGTTTCAAAATAAATGAAAAAGTATGCTTTACACAGCGTATAAGGGTGATGTCACAGCACAACGGGAATCTAACAGGGTAAGAGGCGAAAGTAATCCTCCTCCTACCACGACCACGCCGGCAAGGACAGGACGCTTTACAGACGTGTTGTTGATGGAGGACATGCAGAGCTTTTTAAGTCCTACGCATCGCTACAGCCCTTTGGGGTCCACCCTCAGAGAAGGACTCGACCGACAGGTAGCAGACTACCTCGCCTTAACTGCAGATATTGACACTCTGAGGAGAGATGAACCCCTTGACTACTGGGTGTGCAGGCTTGACCGGTGGCCTGAGCTATCCTAATTTTTTATAGAACTTCTGGCCTGTCAGAAAGGACCTTCAGTGCAGCAGGAGGTATTGTCACTGAGAAGAGAAGTCGCCTAGGTCAAAAAAGTCTAGATTACCTCACCTTTATTATGATGAATGAGGGATGGATCCCAAAGGGACTGACAGTGGGTACATTCGACTAAAAAAGGCCTGATGAGATGAGCTGCCTTGGGCTAAAAATGGTCCACACGCTGCTGTATTTTATCTCTGAATGTCGGATGACTTGAGTGACTTCTCCGCCCCCAACTAGGGTTTAAGCCGCAATGTTTTAGGGCACTTTCTGCCTGGGAAACATCAATTTTTCTGGCCGCTGCTACAGCAGTGGCTGCAACAATACCTAATTTTTCAGGCATGTGTACATGCCTAATTTTTCTGGCCTCTGGTGCTGCACTGTGGCTTCAAAAACCAAACAAAAAAAAAGGCACATACATGTGTCAATTCCCCTTCGTGATCGTTACCTTGTTGTGGTGAAGGGGCTTGCGTATCACAATGAAGTGATCACCTCTATGAGTGTGTTGGCAATGTTGGCACACCCCAGATGATAAGGTCATTGCTTCCTTGTGAACAGACCAAAAGCGATCGGCTGGATAATTTTGCATAGAAAAAACATTAATTTTCTTTGTGATCATCTAAGGTGATCATTAAATCCTACTAGGCCAACAATGGGCCCACACTGCAGAATCATTGTTTTCTGGGTCACTTAACTGTCACTGAACTACCTCAGCACAACCATAGGCTTTGAAAAAACCAAAACGTGCGCACGAGCACAGTCATCACTACACCAAGATTGACGCATAGAGGTATAAAGTTTATGTCATGAGTGTGTCAACTATATTGACAACTCTTTGCGGTTGTCTAAAATCTATTCCATACACGTCCCCTGATAGGGGACGTAACAGGGATTAAACTGATAGGAATAATACTACTTAATACACCTTATAATAATAATAATAATAATAATAATACTTGTGGACGTAACAGGGATTAAACTGATAAGAATAGTACTACTTAACACACCGTTCCTATCTGGTGGTACAGTAGATTGCACGCGCAGTGCCCCAAATTGGAAGTAGGAGGACCGACCAAGCATCTTTTTCCATCTCCCAGTTCCTAAAATCGATTCCATATACACGTCCCCTGATAGGGGACGTAACAGGGATTAAACTGATAGGAATAGTACTACTTAACACACCTTATAATAACGCAGAGAGAGGCAATGCAGAGAGAGGAGTCTGAAGAAGAGGAGTCAGAGGAGGAAGGTGGCTTTGAGGAGGTGGAAGACCAACCACAGCAGGCGTCCCAGGGGGCTTGTTGTCAGACCTTCAATGACGTCAGTGAGGACAAGGAACGGGACATGGCTAGCTTGGTATCCAACCTTGTGCAAATGAGGAGTTTGCGGTTGTGCAAATGGACTGTTTGCGGTTGTTTGCGGTGCGTTAAACGGGGAGTTTGGTCTGTCACT
Organism: Bufo bufo; assembly: GCF_905171765.1. NCBI lineage: Eukaryota > Metazoa > Chordata > Amphibia > Anura > Bufonidae > Bufo > Bufo bufo. Next base: position 519,821,530 of record NC_053391.1, on the reverse strand, counting down.
GTGAAGCGGGCGTAACCCTTACACTACCTGATCGATACAACATCATACCTGATGTTTTAAAGCACGTTATTCCAAACAAGTTAGGAATGTTAGGTGATTTATGCCCTTTATGGATTAAAACCAGACTCTGCGTCAACTATGTAATTTTCCATGGGAGTTTTGCCATGGATCCCCCTCCGGCATGCCACAGTCCAGGTGTTAGTCCCCTTGAAACAACTTTACCATCACTATTGTGGCCAGAAAGATTCCCTGTGGGTTTTAAAATTCGCCTGCCTATTAAAGTCTATGGCGGTTCGCCCGTTCGCGAACATTTGCAAAAATTTGCGTTCGCCGTTCACGAACGGAAAATTTAATGTTCGCGACATCTCTACTAATAAGTAGTCAGAACTGTTAAAATGTGAAGTTGCATGTATTGCGCTAAAATATTCGCATCATTGGTGCCGATTTTACAATCGCGAATATATTGGAGCACTCTATCTGCATATACAGCTATTGTAATGTTCTGCCGTGCCAACCATTTTCTCCAGTCTCAGGAAAATTCTAGCAGCTTGAAAAGTGTAGCTATAGTGACTCACGCCTGTATTTAGAGTGCATTACACGAATATTACACTTTGCCGATTTTTCGTGATCAAGAAAATAATCTTGAATTCTCGAATATATGACGAATATTCTACCAATTATTAGTGAAATATCGCGAATTCGAATGTTCCCCCTGCAGCTCATCACTAATAAACAGTGTAATAATCCTTTCCCTAAACATTTCCCTTCCTCCCAAACCCTCCCCCCTTCTATACAGGTGATGTGGTTTAAAGTTTTCTATTTATTATAGGTATTCCTGGAGGTTTACAGTGTTTTATTTCTGAGTTCATGTGGATTTATTGTCGTGTAGTCTCATGGTAGTGCATCTTTATGTAAGGATTGCTTTATATGTTATTGGTTTCATAGTCTTATGACAAGACTATGAATCCAGTAGATGGTGATGTTTATGACTCATGAACAGTGTCATCTATTAGTTTGATAGTCTTATGACAAGACTTTGAATCCAATAGATGCGCTGTTCATGACTCATGAACAGCGCCATCTATTGGATTCATAGTCTTATCATAAGACTATGAATCCAATAGATGGTGCTGTTCATGGGTTTAATAGTCTTATGACAAGACTATGAATACAGAAGATGGCGATGTTCATGAGTGGTATAGATTGCGAATATTTATCGCAAATTTTCAGTGGAAAAACAAGGCAGATTCTGCTCATTTGCATGTCTTTCCCATATGCCCATGTTTATGCAAATGAGTTTACACGACAAAACTGTATAGAAAGGTTATTGAATATTATGGACAATCAGAAAACTTTTTGTCACCCTAATGATAATGATCTAGGTGCGCAGATCCACCCAAGCTATCCAACAGATATGAAGCAACTAAAGGCTTACTGGCTCTCACTCATCTGAGAGCTGGTTTTGAATGTCTCATAGTTCACAAAGCTGCCATTGTAAGGTGTGCTGACTGTATCTGTTGGCTTGCACATACCCAGCTTTTGTTATACCATATATCCTTTGTGTAGTTGTTTATTGTATCTCATAGGTAATAGGAGTTGAAGATGCATCCAGATGTCCTCCCCATGCTGTTTCCAAACCATTTTGGTGGTATTTCCATCAATTTCTAACCTTTTTATGTAAACCAGACATCCTCTTCAGAGCAGGGGGTGCTTGGGTTCTCCCATTGACTTCCATTGTGCTCGGTAGAGCACCCGAGCATCCCGATATATTCGGCCAGTGCACCCTAGCCCTTTGGTGTTCGATCAACACTAGTCACAACTGATAACTCAAAATAATCCATTAAAACAAATAGGGGTTAAAAATTATTATTTTTTTCTCTGTATTTATGTTCCTCTGATGCTACAAACACAATGCTGATATGAACAAGCTGTTACACCTGACTTCCTCATGAATGTGTCCTACCTGTGAACAGCTAAAGGTTTATCACTGATAAATGTATTTAGGTTAATATAAAGCATGGTGTAAATAAGTAGATGTGTGTATGCAGATGTATTCTTACATATGCTGTATTTATAGAACACTTATTTTGTCACATAAGCGTCTGCCTTTTTGGAAAAAAGCACACCACACATTCCTCACACATTTCATAAGATAAAGAGCAGTTATCATTGAGGGGGGACAAATCTCTTCTAAACAAAAAAGTATATTAAACTTTGTAAAAGCAAAACTTCAGCTGGGAAAGCAAATCTGACATTCCCAACTGTTTGTGTTCTTTATGGCCAATATGCTTTCATAATCCAAACAGAACAGCAGAGTTTGGCTCTCACACTATAAGATGTTTTGAAGATTTAATACTGCAGGGACTAAAAAAAATTGATTTATTAGTCTCAACCCTCTAATAGGGTGTCAACGTTCCCCGGAGGGCAGCAAAATATTAGTTATTAGCTTAGCAGTGAGTAACCCGGGAGATTGCATGTTTGAGGGGATAGATATTTATTTTTTATTCCTGTGGCGAGAATGAAATTCACACAATTTATTGTTTTTACTGAGAAATGTTCTTATGGTATATATATATATATATATATATATATACATATATATATATATATATATATAAATATATTTACAGTATATAACAAAGACATATGCCACAACACTATACAGAGATTAGAATACACTCATCATGTCCTCCATGGTGCTCACAATCTAATCTCTATCATGGCACTTACACAGCCGTGATGTGGCTGAACACTATGGCATGTAAGACTTGATTAATAAATGGTTGCATGATGTATACCTGCAAAACCAAATGGCCAATCCTATGCAGTTTGCAGGTGAAACAGCTGTTTTCTGGTAACATAATATGGATATTTAACAATGTCATGTCAAATTCTCAAAAAGTTATAATCAGGGGTACACCACCAATGAGGCCAGGTGAGGTGATTGCCTCAGGCAGCACCAGGCAGGGGCAAGAGGGGGACAGCAGAAGGGTCTTGAGCAATGAGTCCTTTCATTGTGGCAAAGGGGTTAGGTTAAGAAATTGGCATGGGAGGGGAGCGCTGTTTCAGTTTTTGCCTCAGGTAGCAGACAGGCTAGGTGCACCCCTGGTTATAATTACTCTCTTATCACAATTGTTTACAATTACTGAATAGAAATGATTGCATTTCTTAAAATTCAGTGTGGGTCTAATTCAGTTGACCAGCCGAGTCGATTTAAGTCCAAATAAGTCAACCTGAATTGAAAACTCTCAGATTTTCTCTCTTTCTCTTCATCTCTTTGTCTCTCCTTCCTTCATTCTCCCGAACGGAATCAGTTTTAGAATTGTTTTGGTGATCTCTATTAATAAAGTACATTACTCCTCCAAAATCAATTTTCAAATACAAAAAAGGAGCATAAGTAGATAAACAGGGAAAAGAAAAGAAATAAAAAACAAAAACACAAACAAACAAAGATAGATGGATAGAAAGAAGAAGAAGTTGGATGAGGGAAAAGGTAGTGAAGGGAGAAAGAAATTGAGAAGATGGGGGAAAGAAAAGGCGAGGAGGAAAGCTAGAGGGGGAGGATTAGAAAGGGGGTATAAGGTAAAATGGAGAAGAGGAAAAGAGAAAGAAGTGGATATATAGGCGCCAGTGAAAAGGCTGCTCACACACAAATGAACAAATTGTCTAAACCGGCCTGACTTGCTGGTCGCAGTAAACAGTGAGTGAGAGAAAGAAAACCCGTGAATAATAATGGTGGAGCACCAAAAGAAGGTTTTAAGAATCAGATAGAACCTGTAGGAGTTTCAAATATAGCTGGAGATAGCCCTTTAAAGGTTAATACAAGAGATACCGAATGCCACGTGGCAGAAAATATCTTACATCAAGGTAAAACTCGGAGGACCCGTAGATGATAATTTATAGTACAGATTATAGATACAGTAATTTCGATGAGTCTCAGGAGTTAAAGTAGTGATAAAAACTAGGAATAGAGCGTATGAGATAATATAGCATAAATTGGTAAATTGAATAAAAAGTACCTTGGAATAAGTTGGAGTCCACTGGGTCATCTATCAGAGGGACAACAAGGGAATAAACACTCTACTGGCGATCTTGGCGAGGGAGGGTTTGACGACAAGTGTCTTGAGCTTATCTTGCACCCCCCTCCCTGGTGAAGTGAGTAAGACACATATTTTGTGTCGATGCAACTTCAGATTTTATTGACAGTTCACTTAGATATGTAATTTTACCAATTTATGCTATATTATCTCATACGCTCTATACCTAGTATTCATCACTACTTTGAGTCCTGAGACTTAACAAAATTACTATATCTATAATCTGTACTATAAATTATCATCTCCGGGTCCTCCGGGTTTTACCTTGATGTAAGATATTTTCTGCTACGTGTCATTCGGTATCTCTTGTATTAACCTTTAAGGGGCTATCTCCGGCTATATTTGACACTCCTACAGGTTCTATCCGATCCTTAAAACCTTCTCTTGGCGCTCAACCATTATTCTTCACAGGTTTTCTTTCTCTCACTCCTCCAAAAGGTTAAATATGAGATTAAGGGATTCAAGCGATCTTCCTAAATTCCAATACAGGGAGTGCAGAATTATTAGGCAAGTTGTATTTTTGAGGATTAATTTTTTTATTGAACAACAACCATGTTCTCAATGAACCCAAAAAACTCATTAATATCAAAGCTGAATATTTTTGGAAGTAGTTTTTAGTTTGTTTTTAGTTTTAGCTATTTTAGGGGGATATCTGTGTGTGCAGGTGACTATTACTGTGCATAATTATTAGGCAACTTAACAAAAAACAAATATATACCCATTTCAATTATTTATTTTTACCAGTGAAACCAATATAACATCTCAACATTCCCAAATATACATTTCTGACATTCAAAAACAAAACAAAAACAAATCAGTGACCAATATAGCCACCTTTCTTTGCAAGGACACTCAAAAGCCTGCCATCCATGGATTCTGTCAGTGTTTTGATCTGTTCACCATCAACATTGCGTGCAGCAGCAACCACAGCCTCCCAGACACTGTTCAGAGAGGTGTACTGTTTTCCCTACTTGTAAATCTCACATTTGATGATGGACCACAGGTTCTCAATGGGGTTCAGATCAGGTGAACAAGGAGGCCATGTCATTAGATTTTCTTCTTTTATACCCTTTCTTGCCAGCCACGCTGTGGAGTACTTGGACGCGTGTGATGGAGCATTGTCCTGCATGAAAATCATGTTTTTCTTGAAGGATGCAGACTTCTTCCTGTACCACTGCTTGAAGAAGGTGTCTTCCAGAAACTGGCAGTAGGACTGGGAGTTGAGCTTGACTCCATCCTCAACCCGAAAAGGCCCCACAAGCTCATCTTTGATGATACCAGCCCAAACCAGTACTCCACTTCCACCTTGCTGGCGTCTGAGTCGGACTGGAGCTCTCTGCCCTTTACCAATCCAGCCACGGGCCCATCCATCTGGCCCATCAAGACTCACTCTCATTTCATCAGTCCATAAAACCTTAGAAAAATCAGTCTTGAGATATTTCTTGGCCCAGTCTTGACGTTTCAGCTTGTGTGTCTTGTTCAGTGGTGGTCGTCTTTCAGCCTTTCTTACCTTGGCCATGTCTCTGAGTATTGCACACCTTGTGCTTTTGGGCACTCCAGTGATGTTGCAGCTCTGAAATATGGCCAAACTGGTGGCAAGTGGCATCTTGGCAGCTGCACGCTTGACTTTTCTCAGTTCATGGGCAGTTATTTTGCGCCTTGGTTTTTCCACACGCTTCTTGCGACCCTGTTGACTATTTTGAATGAAACGCTTGATTGTTCGATGATCACGCTTCAGAAGCTTTGCAATTTTAAGAGTGCTGCATCCCTCTGCAAGATATCTCACTATTTTTGACTTTTCTGAGCCTGTCAAGTCCTTCTTTTGACCCATTTTGCCAAAGGAAAGGAAGTTGTCTAATAATTATGCACACCTAATATAGGGTGTTGATGTCATTAGACCACACCCCTTCTCATTACAGAGATGCACATCACCTAATATGCTTAATTGGTAGTAGGCTTTCGAGCCTATACAGCTTGGAGTAAGACAACATGCATAAAGAGGATGATGTGGTCAAAATACTCATTTGCCTAATAATTCTGCACGCAGTGTATAAGAACTCAATCTTGATCCATTTTTACTGGAGTTGCCCAAAGCTAATCAAATACTGTCTTATGGTGGTGGAGCACCTGGATTGAGCCAAGTCATTTAGGCTGACTATCAACCCACTGGTTTATAACCTTGGAGAGTTCTCTAGTTTGACTGTTTCATCTTTGCTAAAATTGTACTATTTTAAAGTTGTTTGTTCCAGAATGTACTACTACTATATTAAATTTGCAAAAAGACAAAAAAAAGTATTTCACGAGTTAAAGTATTACTCTATGAGAAAGCATTTTATTCTAAGGAAGGAAAAACTGATAATTTCCATGCAATGTCATAAGGCTGTATTCTTAGATATCTAAGAACATCAATTAACTTGGGCCTAAGATTTCCCCCTTTTTTCTCGCTCAGCATTCAATAAGCATACAGAGGGTTTGAGGAACTTGGGTTTTCGTGTTTGTGATATATAATTTTTACATTGTTTTATGTTCCATGGATGAAAAAACAAAGTAAAATTTAAAAAAAGAAATAGGTTCACAGGGAGCCTATTAATCTATCTGTATGTTGTTTTGGAATTTGGGAAAGAAAGTGAGAACCCCTAAATAAGATAACGGAAATAGATAAATAGATAAGCCATAACCAAGAGCAGGTCTGTTTATTTTAGCTGTTGCAATAAAGTGTCACAATGGCCAGATATTAGACTCTAATCTATAGAGTTTTATAAAATACTATGCACAAAGTTCAGTTGAAAAGCAAGTGTATTTATGAAAACTGCAGGATGTCCCTTTAGTGGTAGTTTTGGTGTGCCCAGGTTGGCTTTTCCTCATTGACTACAGGCAAAACTTCACTAGTACCTGCAGCACAGATTTCCAAAGAATAGGTTCTAGAAAGATTTGTTTTCATAGTTAGTGGATTAAACAAAGCCTAAGTTCATCAAGTTCGAGCTGTTATACTTAAAAATACAATTTGACCCAATTTTTTTTTTTAAATGCCTTGAATGTCATATACCAGATCTGCCTAGCAATCATACAGATCTCTTGATCAACATACTACACTAATACCAGTGACCGTGCATGTCACTTACACACTACTGTGTCCCGAGACCAGGGACGGGTCTGCCAGGGTCCAGACTAACTCCAAGCTCTCACACCATTCACTCCGGGCGCAAAGTGAGTGTAGATCACCCCCAAACATGCAAAGACCCAACACCCCAAACAACAGCTGCCACCACTGACTTTGACATAAGTTGGAAACGCTACTAAAGCCACATATAAACGTTCTGCTCACAAGCGAACACACAATTGCACGTTCAGGCTATGGATTCTTTAGAGCAAAAAGACGCACTTACAAATTGAATATTTTATACAAAAAATAGTGTAGTGCTTAAAAAAAATTGATATAAAATGAGACAAAGTAAAAATAATGTACACAATCAGTAACAGCAAAATAAATGGGAGAAAATACAGTAATAGAAAACCTACTGCCCCGGGCGAAGGTGAAGAAATGGATACCCATCAGCTCGGCTGTGATTCCCACACGGTGTTAAAAATAAAATATGTCCATGCAAAATTTTTATAGAACCAGGATTGGTTTCCAATTGACTATCATTGACTATCCAAATCACAGTTTTTATCTTGCGGGGGTGGGGGGCAAGTAATGAGGGAAGTGGAGAGCATTGAATATTGAAATCTCTTTGAAACTTTTTAAAATCTCCCACCAAAATGAATTCCCTTCCTCTAGTATCTGGTTTACCAGGGGGTAGCAGATGCTTTTTTGAAGTTTGTAGCTGGCAGCCATATGTGTCAGATAGGATAGGAAGATGAGGTGAACTGCAGTAGCTAGCAGAGGCCCAATATGCTGTAATAATGATGTAATGTGGGTTTATGTATGAAGAACTTCAACATCTGACTCCAGTCTCTGGTTATGCCCCATTGCATCATAAATATGAATAAAATCTTGTTTGTAACATACTTGACAAGCTTTATAAATGTCTGTTATTCTTATCATTCACTTGCAATTGTCAATGTCATTTATTTAGACACAATTATCATTGATAGTCATTAAGCTATGATTATCATTAACAGATATTCATTAAACGATAATGACTTTAAAATTAGATGTAAATGTATAAAATTTATTTTGAATTGTGTTTAATTTGACAACCTTTCTAATGAATAGCAATATACATTTTATACATTTTTCATGTTTTCTGGAATTTGAAAGATATTTTATATGAATATTTCATAATATTTTAATTATTATTAGCAGACTGGATATTAAAAGATGATAGCTGGTATCATTATCAGTGTTCTAAAAGAGGGGTGCTGATTTTAAATATCTGTATACATATACTGTATGTCCTTTCTTACCTATACTCATGTCTCAACATACCATAAGATATATGGAACTAGATTCAAGCTTCCTATAAAAAAAACTGTCATGAGATGTCTATCCTATGAGTGTCTATGTGCTGCCACCCAAAGGTTATGTTATGAATTGCAGCCTGTCAAGAGTTTTGTGAGATAGTTGGGGTATTGTATTGACTTTCGTGAAGAATTTCCCACATTTCAGCAAAGGTAAAGGTGGACATATCTGAATGTATGTCCATGTAAGTATATTTGCATACTTTAGATCTTTCCTATGAACATATCTGGAATCATCAACCATGAGATCCTATTGGTCCCAGTGTCTTGTACTATTAAAGTGGCATAGCATTTAATTTTTTGCTACTGTTTTGACAATTTTGCTTAAAAGGGTTATGCCATAAAAAGTATTGCTATGCAATGCATAGTGCATTCCAAATGAATTAATATTGCAATATATTACTGTATTTTTTGATTTATAAGACGCACTTTTGGGGG